>NW_006297819.1:1456910-1474900 GCF_000327345.1 Myotis davidii | reverse complement strand
TATATATTGCAAAATTGCTTGCCAAATGAGTTCTAGAAATTGACAATGCCACCAGAAATGCATGATAGACAAATCTCAAGAGTATTTAATTTCGCCGAGACCGGTTTGGCTCAGTGGATGGAGCGTCGGCCTGCGGACTGAAAGGTCCCAGGTTCGATTCCGGTCGGGGGTATGTGCCTGGGTTGCGGGCACATCCCCAGTGGGAGATGTGCAGGAGGCAGCTGGTCGATGTCTCTCTCTCATCGATGTTTCTAGCTCTCTATCTCTCTCCCTTCCTCTCTGTGAAAAAATCAATAAAATATATTTTAAAAAAAGAGAGTATTTAATTTCCTATTTAATAGGTGAAAAATGATAGTCTCATTGTTTAATATCCACTTAGTTTATTGGTGAGTTAAGACATTTTTCATAGTATATGTTCTTTGGTTTACTTATTTATCTATTGAAGTCTTCATTTATAAACTTTGACATGATTTTCTGTGTAGAATTTTTCATAGTTGCAATGAATATTTTAATGGCATTATGTTTAATGCTTGTCTCCCCAGCTAGACAATATGTCCCTTGTGGGCAGATAGCATACTTGCAGTGTGCAATGTTGAGTTCTAGTGCCTGGTATATAATGTGTGCTAAAGGTATTCATAAATAGAATGGCATATTTACTTCTCACATTTACTAGAGGAAAATGTGCAGCCTATTATATTTTTATGGTGTTGATTTTATTGTTGTTTTCTGTTCTTTAGGAGAGTACTAAAGTTAGGTAAAGACCATCCATTCTAAATACAATTAGCACTGCAATAAGTGAAATAAGCCAGTTGGAGAAAGATAAATATCACATGATCTCACTCATGTATGGGATATAATGAACAACATAAACTGATGAACAAAAATAGATCCAGAGACATAGAAGCATCAAACAGACCGTCCAACCTAAGAGGGAAGGCAGGAAATGGGTGGGTAAGAGATCAATCAAAGGACATGCATGCATGCATATGAGCATAACCCATGGACACAGACAGTAGAGAGGGGTGAGGGCATGTGCTAGGGTGTGGGAGTGGCCGGGGAGAGGTCAATGGGAGAAAAGGGAGACTTATGTCATATTTAAACAATAAAGAATTTAAATTTAAAAAAAGAATTAGCACTGAATAATCACAGACTCAAAAAGGCAATCGAAATGGGATGGGAGTGTTTTACAAAACCTTCTTAGGAGAGATGGATCTCTTTACTGCCAAAACATCTTCAAACAGAGAGTTTTGCCATACCCTTTAGGTTGGGGGTTCTGCTGATAGCCCTTTATAAGAGGTAATGGACCCAAGTGAGACAACCAGTGTTTTTTAGGCTGCAATGGACTTCTAATTAACCCAATTAGTGTGATGGCTTTAATCTGTAAGATAGATCATGGTTTAGCATCTGATTTCTTTGAGATCACCTCTCTCTGGGATGTAAAACAATGAAGAGCAGCTAACTCACTCCTGGAGTAGCTAAGTACTGTATTTACTCATTGTGTTTTGCACCCTTTCTTCCACACTATTTTAAGAAGAAAATAAAAAGGTATTTTCCCTCCACAGAACTCCCCCTGGCACACCACCTTTGTTAGGACAGCAACTGAGGAAATACTGAGGCATCACCTCACATATCCAAAGTGAGTTCTAGTATTTTCCTAAGATCCGTCCAGTAGAGAATCCCCAAGTGGTGGTCATGTACGCCAAGTTCAATGCTCCAATATATACGGTTTGCTCTTTTCTATGGACATAAGCATTATTACTATTTTAAAAATCTGGAAGGAAACTGTGACATGTACTTCTGAGGCAAACCATTTTTGTCACATCCTGCTGGTTCCCATGAGCTGAGAAGTATCACAGTAAATTGCCCGTTGTCACTGCCTGCGGAAAGTCTGATTAGCTCTCCAGCAATCCAATCTATAGAAATCGTCCTTCCTTACCCTCTCAGCACCCTTTCTGGGAAACAGCATGCTTGCTGCTCTGTTCAGACTCCACTGTGATCCCCTGCACCCCCAACCAGTTCCCATGGGATTCTGATGGTTTTTGAATAAGTAGAGCAGCCAAGGCTTTTCTAAAAGAACTATTGACCCTGAGAGGGGCTTCTTCATTTATGTAGCTATCACCAGAAGTGAAAAGTCCCATTTGACATTTAAAAGCTATTTTAAATTTGATCTAACCAGGTGGCTCAGTTGATTGGAATGTCATTTTGTGCACCAAAAGGTTGTAGGTTCAATTCCCAGTCAGGGCACATACCTAGGGTGTGGGTTTGATCCCAAACTGGGCGCATAGAGGAGGCAATTGATGAATGTTTCTCACCTCAGTCTTTCTCTCTCTCCCTTCCTCTCTCTCTTAAATCAATAAAAGCATATCCTTAGGTGAAGATTAAATACAAACTAAAATTAAAAAAATAAAAACTATTGTAAATGTCCTTCCTTCCTCCCTCCCTTCTTTCTTTACTTTCTTTGCCTGATAGTACAGCACTAATATTGGAATAGTTCATGAAATTAAATGGAAATACAAATGAAACTACTACTAATAATTTCAGTAATTTGGCAAAGTATTTTCTATCTGAGTGATTAATAATCCATAAATTTCTCAATGCCCAAAAGTTACATTTGACACCAGTGTTTGTTCAGTGTTTCTAAAATATTTTAAAAACTTCTAATCTTTTGAAACTTCACTATCCTAAACAGTAGCTACTGGCCTCCTGAGGTTGTTAATGTGACTAATCCCAACTGAGTCAGGGTACTGGGTGTTTAAGATTTGTTGTAGGAAAAAAAAAGTGAAATGGTGCATTAATATTTTTGTGTTGATTGCATGTTGAAATGATGATTGTTCACATAGTTGAATAAAATATAACAATAATTTAACCTATTTCATTTTCCTTTTTTAGAATGTGGCTACTAGAAAATGTAAAATTACATATGCAAATCACACATACTTATATTGACCAGCATTGGGATGAAAATATTTAGGCTTCAGCACAGCTGGGGTTCACCACTAACAGAAGGATTACAGCATAGTGCTATCAGTTGTTTTCTCCCAGCTCTTCACAAACTCTCTAGACAGCAAAATAATGTGAAAGAAACTATGCACATAAACATTTGCTAGTCAATTCTTGAGCCTAGACCCCAATGGAAGCAGTCTAGGTTGAGGAAGAAAGCATCTCCATTCCCACTGTATGCACTGCCCCGTCTATATACATCATCTCTACAACAGCAAACATTTGAGATTTCAGTGGCATTTTGATATGGTCATAGTTGGAGCCCCAACTCTTCAATCTTTAATCATACTTTCTGACCAACATTTTAAGTAGGAACTTAGGAAGTATTCTTAGCATTTTTAAGAGATCAGCCAAAGAACTTATGAACATATATGCATAATCCATGGACATGAACAATAGTGTGGTAAAGCTCTGAGGAGGTGCTGGGAGTGGGGAGGCATGGTTCAATGGGGAAAAGGGGGATGTATATAATACTTTCAATAATAAAGATACATTTTTTAAAAGTAAAAATCTTCAATAGTTATTGATAACTTATATAAGAATGATTAAATATGAATTTAGTGTTCTTAGAAAACTGTTGCCATCGAGCAAATAAATCTTTAAACTAGATTTCATCAAAGTGAGGTTCTGATGTAGCAGAATCAACTGTAATAGTTGGTTAAAATGCATATTCTTGGGCTCTACCAACAATATTGAAGACTTAGTAGGTCCACCAGAAAATGGAAATACCAATTTAAACATCTTTACAGTTATACCCATGCACTCTAAAATGTGTGATGTGATTCAGCATATACAGCTATCATTTTTATTCTTAAAGTATTCCATTTTAAGTGAGTGCAGCATATATCAGATACATTTCTATATCATGATCTCTCTGTTTAGAGATGAGAAAATGAGTATATATTACCCAGAAGAACTTGGTTTTTCTATTGCTTATTCATGAGAACCTGAGCACAATTATTTCAGTCATAGTTTCTGATAAATCTAAAAAATTACTGCTGATAGTATTCATATGTCTGAAACTCTTTAATAAAAAGTACTTAATAACTATTTTATTCTATTATTTTTCTGCATATAAATCCTATGAAATTCCATAATATTTTATGCCATTATAAATTATTAAGATTAGAAAGATTGATTTTTTTAGAGTCCCTAGATTTAGCCAGTCCCTGGAAATATATGCAGCAGAAATTTCTTAGAGTTTCTCTCACTATGCAACATAAACTGACACTCATTTTATCCATCTACAGGTATACTGAGGAGAGAGAGATTAAAAAAAAATCAGTGGTTATTTGAAGTTAAGAATGAGACACTTCAGACAGCAACATGTGTCATAAGTATCAAAACAGAGCATCATTTTAACCTGGAGTCATTTCATGTGATACTAATGAAGAATTAGTACATTGGTTACAAAAAAGCTGGGTTTTGGTTTGGGGTTATCCACTAGCAGTGATGTGGGTATCAGCAGCCTCGTCTGAAAAATAAAGCTGGTCAACAAGGTGATACTGAGACATCCTTTCAGTTGTGGCATCCTGTGTTTTTATTCTGTACTAGCAGGGCTATGGACCTGCCAGGATAGAATCATGATCAGATTCCTTGGGCAAGATTTAGAGATCCTAGAGGCAAGCTTGTGGGTGGTCACTTTATGGAATAACAAGAACTACCACAGGGCATGTGGACAGGCACAGGTGTGAGGTTACTAGAATGCTACAGCTGCTGCAAAACAAGGTTGAATTGTAGGTCCTGGAAGGAGGTGATCAGGGAGCTAAGCTGTGACAGAGGATGAGTGAGACAGTTTCTGAGTCAAGCTGCCTGCTCTGGGGGAGGGCTTGAGGGCAGGGTCTCCCCCTGGAATGTCACCATGCAGACAGCACTCTGGGTCCCTCACCTCTTGAGCGCCACCATTGAAACATCAGAGAAAAAGGAAGACATGCATATAAATAACATATTTCTCTTTCTCTGTGGGAGAGTAGCTTTCACTTTTTTTTTTTTTTTTTTTTTTAAGAAAACATCAGGAAAACTAGTCAAACCAGCTGCCTTTTCAGGAAACAAAGAACCAGAGTTCAGGGAGCAAGGATGGCGGAGAAGAATGGAAAGTCAGAGGGTTAGATGCCTGTCTCCCAACACAAATTGTGTGACCTTTCTCCAAACTTCATTATAAATAAATTATATTGTACTGATGCTTTTCTTTCCCTCGCCCCCTCTGTTGGCTCTCCACAAGGCTTCCAGCTCACAACTCCTCACCATCCTGCCATGCTGTTTTTTCCTCTTGCTGGCTAGGTTCAGAATAAAAGATTTGGCCCATAGGCTAGATCCTGCCAGAAGCAAAGACAAGAACTGCAGTGTTAGTGGAATGTTTAATGAACTTCAGAGCACACTTGGTCTAGTTCCTGGAAGATCAGACTTTCATTCCTGAAATTTCTTTTTTTACCTTAATCTCAGGTAAACTGTATTGACTCAAGTCCTGTACTCTCCCCACCATATAAGAATATGCCTTACCCTGCCTGGTGTGGCTCAGTTGGTTGGCACATCATCCCATGCACTGAAGAGTCTCAGATTCAATTCCCAATCAGGGCATATATCCAAGTTGCAGGTTTGATCCCCCAGGTTGGGGCACATATGATAGGCAACTGATCAATGTTTCTCTCACTCTCTTTCTCCCTCTACCTGCTTCTCTCTCAATTAAAAAGGAAACAAAACACATATCCTTGGGTGAGAATATATATATATGTATATATATATAAATTGTCCTCACTTCAGGGAATGTATAATTCAGATGTATTTCTGCTTGCTGAAGTATTCTCAGAAAAGCTCTTTTCACTAATGTTCAATTTTAATAATAGTATTAATACAATTGCTAAATTTTATATATTGCTTAGTGCTTTGAAAGCATTCTCAGAAGTGCTTTGCATGTATTTTGTTATCATAACCTATGCACTACGTAATATTATTGTCACCATTTCACAAATAAGTAATCAGTCATCAAGAGAGGTTAAGTGACTAATCTATATTCACACAAGAAACAGTAATCCACATGGGATATTGTGCATGAAATACTACTCTTGCACAAGAACATAACATTCCATGCTGATGCTACAAAGCAGGTACTTGGAAGAAAGAGAATGGACTTTAAGTCAGAGAACCCTTGCTTAAAGTGAAAATTCAGCCACAAACTAGCTGTGTGATTCCTGGGCATGTTATTTAACTTCATTGAGGATGGAAGGGTTTTGATCGCTATAAATGGAGCTCATGCTTAAGGAGGTAATATGAGGTTTGAAAATAATGAATGAGGGGTAGCTGGTACATAGTTCTTCAAAGATAGTTCTTGATGTTATTATTAAAATCAGTAAAGCATTACATAAAATTATTACTCCCTATTTTTCTTACTACTGTAATGAGGTTTCAGTGATGTCTCCTCAAATTTAATGCATGGGGACACAGCACCCGGGCTGGGGTGCAAGCTGTCTGAAAGGGCCGCACATGGCCACAACGTATGTCTGAGATCCCCAAGGCAGACATTGTTCACTGTATGCAAGAATGGCTGGTAAGTTAATCTCAAGGTTGCATTTTCAGTAATGATACATCTCAGGCCATTGATTCATGGTTTTTGGTTTTTTTTTCTAAAGCTTATTTAAGCAGGAGCAATAAAAGGCAGAACATCACACAGCACGCATACACACACACACACACACACACACACACACACACACACAATATAAAATTAAACCTCACCCTTTCACCCCTCTCACTCAGATACCTATTTATTTGCCCTTATTTTTGGAAGTAGAATAAAAAAAAAATGACAGGTTTAGGAAATATTTTAGGTTTATAATTTTCCACATAATGATATAACAGTTTCTGTATAGAATACCTATCTTGCTAGTGAGAACCCAGAGCAGTTTTTCTGGAATAGTGCGCCAGGAACAGCAATCTGCATCACACCTTGAGGCGATTCAATGCGGCTTTGTGGCAGTTAGGAATTTTCTAGAAATTATAAAACACGTTTGTAAAAGTGGGGATGGTTTTAGTTGTCTTTTGTCAATATCCTATAGTATTAAATGTATCAGGCCTTTGAGAAATGAGGAGAATTATCAATATATTTTGTTATAAAGAGCAAAGGAATCTCAGGACTATGTTAGCCACCCCTCCCCGCCTTCTCCAGAGATGATACTGCAAGCAAGAAGCCCATGTGTGTCTGAGCAGTCAGGAAATGAGGTGGGAACCATTGCTGGCCTGAGTGCAGTTATGAGAATCAGGTTCCTTTCTTCTCACATCTGCCTTAGACATTTCAGAAACTCTCACACAAATCATTTCAGTTTGAGGAAATCTATGCCCTTCTTTGATGGAAGGTGGGGGACGTAGACTATAGCAATTTTCTCTAGAAAATATCTCATTACTTACATTCAAAATAAATTGTATAAAACAAAATAAGGTTCATAGTACACACTTTAAGTACATTTGAAAGGAAAAAAATACATATAGTAGAGCTTCAAATAAATTTGTTCCTTGAGCTCCACACCATAGGACTAAATACTTGGTGTTTAAGTTTTAAGAAAAGTTCTTAAATGTAGGGCTGTTTGTGACTTGCAAAAAAATTCTCAAGAGTAGGATGTCAGATATATGACATATCAAACTTGTATTCTGTAGGGTCTGGGAAAAATCAGATCTTAGGATACTTGCTTGTTAATAGCAATCCCTACATACTTTCTAAGGGGTTTTGAGTATATATATTATGTGAAATGTGTGTTTTTAAGTTCTTTATGGGAGTCAAGAGAATTGGCTTCTTTCTCTCCGTTTGCATTTAACATACTAAAAGCTCCTAAGCTGGAAATGAATGTTCTGAAAAGTCTCTTTGGACTCTGTTTCTCAATTTCTAAAATGATCAAACTTATCAGCCAATTCTGTTTTATCCTTTAGGCAAGTTTAAAATATATGCATATATGTTTCTATGCCTATATGTTCTAAAGCTGTATTCCCCTCCACCCCCCAATCTCATTTTATGATCCAATATGCTTGTTTCCCAAAGAATAATAATGTTTGTTTCCAGGATTTTGGCAGAAACAAATGTTTTCTTTGGGGCTGTTCAGACAAATGTTTTCAAGTTTTCTTGTTTCTTTCCATTGGGGGGAGCACCCCCTGGTGGAAAACTGTGAAAATGTTTGCCACGTGTTTAGACTGTTATGTTCCATAGGCAGATGTGTTTTGAAAATATTAGTTTTACACAAAGCACACCCAGAGCCATATTTCCAATGTTATGTCTTCAAAAGTTCCTTTCCTTCTATTGAATTGTCACCGCAATATTTTAAATGCAGTCGGAAATGCTGCAGTCTCTGTGGATGAGAACTAAGGGAGGATGACAAGTTGGCAGTATGTTCTAACATGTGGAAAGATGGGGAACCCTTTTCTTCTTCCCCTCAGTTCTTCTTCATTTCCTTCAATTTTTGCTCTCCCTTCTCTTTCCTTCTCTCACTCTCCCCCCTCCCCATTGGTCCTGCTAGAACAAACAAAGCTCTATTTCTTGAAGAGCCTGAGTGTGTGAAACAATAGTCTGTTATGAGAATAGCCACGTATAGGTAAAGATTAAGGTATATCCCTTTCCAGAAAAGGGTCCCAGCCACAGCATTCCGAGGATGGTCGATAAAACTGTGATTTGCTGGGATGTCTTGTTGGTCCCTTACTTCCCCCAAAATATGAACTTAAATAATTATTGGAAGTCATACCAAATTAGTCAATTAGTCTACAATTGTAGAGAAAAATATATTTGTCCCCATTGTAACTGGAAAGAGCACTATTGGTTACCTTTGCTGTTATGCTTAAATTGTACCCCTCTCCCAATTCATATGTTAAAGTTCTAACCCAGGGGTGGGCAAACTTTTTGACTCCAGGGCCACAATGGGTTCTTAAACTGGACCGGAGGGCCGGAACAAAAGCATGGATGGAGTGTTTGTGAGAACTAATATAAATTCAAAGTAAACATCATTACATAAAAGGGTATGGTTTTATTTTTTTTATTTTTTAGTTTTATTCATTTCAAATGGGCCGGATCCGGCTCACGGGCTGTAGTTTGCCCACGGCTGTTCTAACCCCTAGTACCTAAGAACGGGGCCTTATTTAAAAATAGGTTTATTATAAATGTATTCAGTTAAGATGAGGTAATACTGGAGGGGAGTGGGCTTCTAATCAAGTGTGACTGGTTTCCTAATAAAACAGAAAAATTTGGACGCACACACACACACACACACACACACGGTGAATGCCATGTGAACATGAAGCCAGAGATCAGGCAACATATCAACAATCCAGGGAACAGCAGAGATGGACAGCAAACCACCAGAAGCTCAGAGAGAAGAATGGGACAGATTCTCCCTCACAGTCCCCAGAATAAAACAAACAAACAAAAGCAATCCTGCTGATACCTTCATTGTAGAATTTTAGACTCCAGAACAGGGAGACAATACATTTCTATTGTTTAAGCCATCTGGTCTGTGGCAATTTGTTAAGGCAATTTGAACTAACCTTTCTTTAAACCCAAATTGCAGCTTCCTATCCCCTAAAACCTTTCAGAGTACAGATCAGTTTAAATGGTCTAAATCTTCCCCATGGTTCCCTGACTGTATGTCCTCAACTAAAGGCAGAGATGGAAGGCAGATGACAGATTGTGTGATGGGCAATCTGGCCAATCTCCAAGCTCCAAGTGGCTCTTCCTAAAACCATGGCCTTGGAATAATTACATAGAACCAAAATTCAATAGCAAGACAGCAAGGAAACCCAGAGCCTCTCTCTCCTCCTCCTATGCCCCTAGTACTGTGCTTAACCTAGTGAGTATGGTCATTCTAGCAGGCAAACAAAACGAAGGTGATAGATTTGTCAGCTGGCATACCTGTTCAGGTTGACATTTTCTTGGAAACTTTCTTTCATCTATCCTCAACAGAGCTGGCCAGGAGTTTCATGCACCACACAAGGTCATGATTCCCCTGCCCAAGGTACTGTCCTGCACACCGTTCCCCAAACACACCGAGATCTTTTCTCTGATTGATTTGCTCACTGGACAGCTCTCTTCCCACACCTTTTATGTGAAACCTTTCCCAATCAAACCACTGCTTGTTAATTTCTGAATTCCCATGGGCCTTGTTGATTCTACTGCATCATTTAGCTTCAGTGGATTTTCCTCCCAAATCAAATAGTAAAATCCAATAAAGACAAGTGTATTTTTTTTCCTATTTCATTGGTACTCTTCATAGCCTGTGTTGTTCTCATAAGCAACCAGTTGGTGAGTAATGCAGGCTTTCTTTCTGAAATAACATGAATAGTTCTGATTATTTTGATGAACATCTCTGTCCCCAAATCACACACTGGCATTTGAGTAATGACTTTAGAGTTAAACAATATTTTTCATTTGTATTATGCCATCTTATATACTACGGCAACCCTGAGAGACAGAGATTCTTACAATAGCTTGATGGTTTGGGATTAGTCAGAGGCTTTGGCATATATTTCAGCACTATTATTCTCAGAAGATGGTATTTTATGAAAAATTCTACTCAGAGAGGAACATCCAGCCTTTCCATGCTCCCCCCTTTATTTTCCTCTTCCTTTAGTTTTAACCTGTTTAATGAAACTTCAGCCTCACCTTCATCACCCACCCAACTATGCCGATGCACTTGCATGTTTCATCTTGCACTTTGATTTAAACACCCCCCCCAGAAGAAAAAAAATAATTCTATGCTATTTCCCTTTTTATGATAATGAAACAAATAACAAGGACAAAGAACCATCTAACCAATCTCCTGTTTCCATTCTAGCAAAATGCTGAGCTGCTTGCAGCTACCAGCCAGCTTGATTAAGGTGTCATCCCTCCTCTTCGTTTATATTTATTATTTTTGGAGAATTTTTCCCTGTTAGTGTTTGTGTACCTTTTTCCATTTTTTTTAAAGACATGAATCATAGTTTGATTTACAACCTCTCTCGGGGGAGATAGGCAACCCTAATGAAGGAGCAGCCGGCAAGTGTAATTAATACCCGCCAGACATTTTACCACATTAGCGTCCTGGATCCTGGGCGGGGGAAGATTGCAGGCAGGAGTGCAGGCCCAGGGCCCCAGGGCGCTGCAGCCACTCAAGGGGCATCAGCAGTGGGCACAGTGCAGAGAACCCCTGCCCCACAGGGAAGGCCAGGAGAACGGTGGGGCCAGAGGGGCAGAGTGGCCCAGACTAGGGGAGGAAGAGGGCGACCGAATCCAGGAGAAATGCAGAGACAGAGACACTGCGTGTGGCTGATGGATCACTCCCATTTAAAACACAAAAATAAGGCAGCTTGCCAGAGCAGTATGGGCCAGTTTCATTAAAACTCTTCATTCATCATACTGAAATGAGGAAGTATTTGTTATTGCGCTGGTGCGGGCCTCCTACCAAAGCCATTGCAGTAGTGGGTGCTGATTGAAGGAGGGCAGAGCAGTGACTGGAGGGGAGCGGAGAATGGCCATGCGCAGAACTCACTGAATTTGTCCCTTGTCCGCCTCAGCCCTATACTCCACAGCCCATAGGCATGTGGAAATGAGCCAGGTCATCCACAGTGATGGAAAACCTGGTACCTGGAGCCCGCCCTCGTGCCAGCCCCCTGGGGCAAAATAATCAGAATTATCAACAGCCTGGCTTCTCCTTGGGGATGTTACAGAGAGTAGCTGCATTCCATCGGTTGCTTCATATGCTCATGGAAGACCAAGATTCCATAAACACACAAGATTGCATATATGTTGGTGTGTGTGTGTGTGTGTGTGTGTGTGCACAGGAGTTCCTCTCCTTCCCTCAGAGTAAGGTGTGAGATACAACTATGAAAATAGTTAAGACATTGCATCCACAAATGGTCCCAGTTATTTCTATCATCTTAGAAATACTCTTGGTTTTTATTTATTTATGAACATATCTCTTTATTGATTTCAGAGAGGAAGGGAGAGGGGGAGAAAGATAGAAACATCAATGATGAGAGAGAGCCATCGATCTACTGCTTCTTGCACACTCCACACTGCGGATTAAGCCCACAACCCAGGCATGTGCCCTGACCGGGAATCCAACCATAACCTCCTGGTTCATAGCTAGATGCTCAACCATTGAGCCACACCAGCTGGGCCAAATACCCTTAGTTCTTAAATACCTTAATGAGGCCAGAGAGAGCCAGAATCAGATCACAGTGCAAAGGGCAAGCATCAACAATTGGGTCTGATTGATCCAGGCATTTCCCTGGGCCTAATTACACAGAGAAAGAGAGAGAGAAAAATACACAAAAAACCTGTACTAGAAAGGCCTGACTTGTTTCCCATGAATTGCTTACTGTGTCCCCAGCCATGCTATGCCAATCTTTCCTAGGTACAGTACTCACTCTGAGATATTTCTGACAGTCCGATCATGAAAGCTTATGTAGTAATGTTGTAGGTGCTATGAAATGAACAAAATCCCCAAAGCTGTGAAGCCATGAGTGGCAGTGATGCTGCAAGATGAGGAATGAGCTGTGTATATCAAACCTGTCTCCAGTATTTTGATGGATCCTTTGTCTGCTTCGTGACAATGGCAGGAGTGCTACCGCAGGAGCCAGTGCTCAGCAGGGCTAAGGGAGGAGAGCGTGCATTCTGGAAGTATGCAGAGCAAATCTGTGGATGGTGGCTACCTCAAGGGATGGCTTTACAGGACTAATGTTGGCAAAACCACGGATTCAACTTTTCAGCTTGTAATAGTGACCAGAAATATGACAACCTGGTTTATGATATGAAGAGTTATTTACAATGTGCTCTAACTCCATTCCGTAAAAAATGCATCCATCATTCATTCAGTTACTCATTCAGCAGCAATGCTTGGTTTTAAAGAAGGTAGAACAAATTCTAGGTGATGGAGATGCGGATATGAATAAGATGCAATTGCACTGCCAAAGGTATACACGAGATATGTTTACAAATAATGTCTCTGTGATAAATGAAATTAGAATGACACAGTTTCAGTGTTATAAGGATTTAATGAAGGAGGCAAAATGTTGACAAAATATACTCTCACATACACACAAATATACACCCTGTGTCCATGCCGTTTTCTGTTGTTGTAAATATAATTTTGGCTTTAAATACTGAGAGCAAGAAGCCTATATTATTTTCAATACTACAATGGAAAAATAACCACCACTGAAAATACAATTTCACTTTAGATCTGCATTCGATTTTTTTTTACTCTTTGATCTTTTTAAACTCTGAAATCCAACCATCTCCTATAAGAAGCACCAAAGCAACTTACCTCCTCCCTGTGTCCTGCAGTAGAGCTGTTGGTGAATGGCCAATAAAGGGCAAGCAAGGGGAAACATTGCTACCAGGGAGAATCAGAAATTATGAGGCTAATTGGCTCCTGAAAATATGAAAGTTGATTGCATGTATAAATTACTAGTTAACGAAAACACATAGGTCTACAATAAAACTAAAACATTTAAAATAGGTAATTTGATAATATGGAAATATGTCCTAAAAAGTCAAATGTTAAAAACAAAGGTTATCATTCATCCAATGTCAACTAAGTAATTATAACCTCGCTGATAGCCTGGAATAGCTCACGAACAGGAAAGCAGCGGCTCTGTCAGCTTTCCTTCTCATTGTCAAAAAAAATAAATAAATAACTAAATAACCGTAAGTGTATGGAGCTTCCATGCAGTCTTCCTGGCCCATCATCAAGCTGCCCAACAAAATCTATCTCCTTGTCCTGCCACACATAACCTCAACCAATTCTTATTTATCATGGTCGGGAAGGGTAGAGATGGTATAAATAAATCCAAAGAAAAAGCCCAAGGCTCACATTAGCTAATGGCTGTAACCTTCTTAGAGTTTCCACTTTGATCTTCTAAGATGTCAGTTTTCTATATATCAGAAAAAGTTAATCAAAGAAAAATAGACTGTTTCATTTCTCTCTTCTCTTTCATAAGTAGCCTTCAAAGAAAAAGAAAACCACGAATACTCATTGAAATTGACAAGAGACATAATAAGAAGGTAGAATATGGTTTAGAGAAATATGCTGGGTAAGTATATTTCAGACTATTAAATTAGAATTCTTTTTGGAGACATCTATCTGCTACTTTCTGTGAATTAAAGATCGGGGCAGTTACCAGACCAAGAGATAAAAGATAATTAACATATGGTGTATTCAGCCCCTGTAATATGTGCCAGGAACTGTGGGTAGGTTACCCACTGTTTACTTCCTGATATCTTCTTAAAAGGTAGGTATCATAATCTATTAAGCAGACAAGGAATCCAAGACTTAGAAAGCTTTAAATAATTTAATCAAATCATTACAGGGAGCAAATGATGAGGCTGGAATGCAACCTCAGTCATACTGACTCCACTGTAGGAAGCTTCCTTTTAAACTGCTTTCCTCTGTTGGAAGTGGAAGGAATAGTGAAAAGCCCTGTACAACACTGAAGAAGAATTTATACATTGGGGATTCTTAAGTGAGCAGGTTTGATATATACAATCTCTTAGAATACAAACTGCATATTCAAAAAACACAAAGAAGTGATTTATTATCAATGCAGATATGTCAAACTTGCTTTAGAAAAATCCTTTCTAAGGGGAATTTTTCATTACATTTTGGACTGCTTTTATTTTGATTGGCAAGCTTATCTCAGCATTTTCGTGCTATTTCTCAATTTAAAACACTTCACATCACTCTGCAGCCACTAATGAAGACCCATCTTTTAAATGAGAGGCAGTATCTCATATTACCCTGAGTTCAGTTCTCAGGGCTATCACTTCCTGGTTCCATGACCTTGGACAAATTACTGAAACTATCTGTGTCTCAGTTTCGCCATCTATAAAATGAGAATATAATATAAGTACCATACCTCAAATGATTTTGGTACAATATATGTAAACTTTATATGTAAAGTACCTGGTCCCCAGTCCATACTGTATAGTACTGTATACAGTATGTATATAGTACTGTATACAGTACTTGCTATTAGTACTGTAATAACATAAAGTATGTAGTCCAGGGCCTGGCACACAGCAGGGATTCAATAATTCCTAGGGTTTTTTCCTTATATGAAAGCATATAGCTGCTATCCCTCAAAAAATGCAGCTGGATTAAACTCATTCAATGTTCAATGTTCCTTTATTTCTCTTATTCCTATAATTTTCCTATATGCCTAATGTAGACTTTTACTACCTGTGGAAGGAATATATATATTTCACGTATGCCCCGAGATATCCCAATATACTAATTACTAATATTCATAGGTTCCTCATGAAATTCTGAATTCATTTTGTCATGAAATTAAGAAAATATCTCAATATGAGCTCTTGTTTAAACTTCACTGAGTTTGAATTATAGTGAAATATATACATACTAGGAGCCTAGCACGCGATTCAAAGTGCCGCCCACCCTCAAGTCACTGGTCCAGCCCTGCCTCACTCCCTGGGCCCCGCAGCAGCCATGGCCGCTGCTGGTCTGACCTTGTCTCCTTCTCTGGCCGGGAGAGGAAGGGAGAGGAATAGAGATTTACAGAGAGGAAGGGAGAGGGATAGAGATTTAGAAACATCAATGAAAAACATCGATCAGCTGCCTCTTGCACACCCCCTACTAGGGATGTGCCCACAACCAAGGTACATGCCCTTGACCGGAATCGAACCTGGAACCCTTCAGTCCGCAGGCCGACGCTCTATCCACTGAGCCAAACCAGTTAGGGCCCTCTCTGGCCTTTGAAGCAGCCATGGCTGCAGTTAATCAGGCCCTCTCCCATCACAGGTGCGTGGAGGCCCCTGCCACCCTGCCCCCGACACTGCGCAACCTCCTCCTGTCTGGTTGACCATTATGGTGTCCCAGTTAATTAGCATACTTCTGTATTATATAGATAGATATAGATATAGATATAGATATAGATATAGATATAGATATAGATATAGATATAGATATAGATATAGATATAGATATAGATATAGATATAGATATAGATTAGATATAGATGTAGATATGAAAATATAAGTCAGATTCTCTGAGTTGAGAATTATCTTAAGTTCTACTCATCCCTTTGCTATCTGATGTTTAATACTTATGTAATAGAAGAAAAAGTACTATTGGAGTTCTGGTGGCAAATTTCTATTCTTAGGATTTCTAAAATGATAATTTTTAAATATTTTTCTTTATCTTGTGCTAAAATCTTTACCTCTTCCATTTATTTGTCCTGGATTTGCCTTCTACAAAAATGATAAACACCATTTGTTTATGTTTTTGTAGTGGATGCTTGACGTACTTCCGGATCCTCCATCAGTACCAAAACATCCATTCCCTTGTTACTGAGACATCAACTGAGTCTCTCTCCAAATGCATGGGCTACTTTGGGGACAGTCTTTGTTCAATGACTTGTCTGTGCATGAACATAAATTCATGACGCCTGGTCATAAATTGAGTCAGCTGAGGCAAGTATTATGAATAACTTGGCGTTCCACTCCTCCCTCTGCCTGAGCATGCTTCCTTCACCCCCACAGGTGTTGATCTCAAAAGCACTTCTAATAAACTTTGATCTTTGTCTTAGAGACTGATCTCTAGGAAACCTGACCTGCAGGTTTCTTTTTTCCCCTTATTTTATTTTTTTATCATCAACATTTATGCCCCCATACCCGTTTTTTCCCTTCACTTCCCCCCACAATCACCACATTGTTTTCCATATCCATGAGTTCTTGCTCTTTTTTTTTCTTTTTTGTTCAAACCATCCACCTCACACAGTTTCCCCCCCCCACACACACACACACACAGACATACCAGAGTTGTCTGCCTGTTCTCTTACCTATGAGTCTGTCTCTATTTTTCTTGTTAGTCTAGCATTTTAATTTTAAATAGAATTGTTTTCAAGACAGAGTATGTTAATTAATTCTATTTTTTCAATCACTCATTTGTTCACCATTCATCCATTCATTCACTTTAGTCATTCATTCATACATTTCTTCATTTAACAAAAAGATTTTGAATAAATTTAACATGAATATATAAAGTAAAATGCTGAATTCCACGGGGATAGGGAATGTATAGACAGAATCCTTTCTTGGCCTTTATACTGACATATCTTATTATAGAGTAGGATTGAACAAGTACTACACCAGTACAGAAATAACAATAATACAAGAGAGAATATAGAGGAAGGAAAGGTGGGAGGGAATAAAAGATTGATACACACACACACACACACACACACACACACACACACACTAGGGGCCTCGTGTACCAATTCATGCACCTTGAAAGAAACTGTGGGCCGCGAGGCTGCTGTAGGCACAGAGGTGGGTCTCGGCCCATCCTCTGCACCACTGCCTGGACCCTCCCGCCATGGCCCCCAGTCCTCTATCTGCGGGCAGTCCTGCTCCCGCCCCCACCGCTCCCACATGCTGCCAGCACCGGCCCCACTCACACCTACTGACAGCGCAGAGCAATTGGGTCCAGTGCCAGCAGCAGGTGCAAGTGGCAACTGCTCCCCCAATCACCCCTCAGGAGCAGGGGAAGGTGGAGAAGCCCTTGGGGATGATCAGGGCCAGCAACTGCCATTTGGCCCCACTGATGGTGCCAAGTAATCGAGACCGGCGCCAGGCACTGGCAGCAAGTGTGAGCAGGACTGGCGCTGTCATTGGGTGTGAGCGGCGGCTCTGGCCTTGGTCTGGTGCCCTTCCTCACCTGCTCCACCATCCCGTCGCAGCCAATGCCTGTCATGTTCTGCACACACACCCTGTGTGCAGCACACATCATAGCAATCAGTTGTTTGGTTGTTCAGTTGTCCTGGTTGCTCTGCCATTTGGTCAATTTGCATATTAGCCTTCTACACTAATAAAAGAGAAACATGGTAATTGGCGTACGACCGCTAACCTTTTCATTGGCTAATCAGCGAGATATGCAAATTAACTGTCAGACAAGATGGTGGCCGGCAGCCAGGCAGCTTGAAACTAACATGAGGCTTGCTTGCCTGACTTGCCGGCCTCTGAG
>NW_006297819.1:1441307-1456712 GCF_000327345.1 Myotis davidii | reverse complement strand
AGCACCGGGATCAGCATGACAGGGGGCAGCGCCCAAATCCCCTGATCACCCTGCGGCTCTGTGTGTGACAGGGGGCGGGGCCACAACCTCCCTATCCATCCTGCTCTGTTCGTGACAGGGGAAGGCGCCCCACCTCCCTGATCAGGCCTGCTCTGTGCCTGATAGGGGGGAGCTCCCCAACCCCCGCCCCCATAGGCCCTGCTCTGTTTGTGAGAGTGGAGGCACCCAAACCCCCTGATGGGCCCTGCTCTGTGTTTGACGGGGGCAGTGCCCCAACCCCCTGATTGGCCCTGCTCTGTGCATGACAGGGGGTGGCACCACAACCTCCCCATCGACCCTGCCTTGAGTGTGACAGGGGATGGTGCCCCAACCCCCCAATTGGCCCTACCCTGAGTGTGACTGAGGGTGGCATCACAACCTCCCAATCTGCCCTGCTCTGTGCATGACAGGGGGCGGCGCCCCAACTCTCCAATTGGCCCTGCTCTGAGCCCGACCAGGGGCTCACCTAGGGATTGGGCCTGCCCTCTGCCACCCGGGAGCAGACCTAAGCCAGCAGGTCGTTATCTCCTGAGGGGTCCCAGACTGAGAGAGGGCACAGGCCGGGCTGAGGGACCCCCCTCCCCCCCGAGTGCACAAATTTTTGTGCACCAGGCCTCTAGTTTATTAAAAAAGGCTAATTTTGCAAATTGGCCAAACAGCAGAACAGCCAGTCGCTATGATGTGCACTGATCATCAGGGGGCAGATGCTCAACACAGGAGCTGCCCCCTAGTGGTCCTTGTGCTCCCACAGGGGGAGCACTGCTTAGCCAGAAGCCAGGCTCATGGCTGGTGAGGGCAGTTGTGGTGTCAGGAGCCTCTCCTGCCTCCATGGCAGTCAAACATCCCCTGAGGGTATCCTGGACTGTGAGAGCGCACCAGCCAGTCTGAGGGGGCCCTACCCCCTCCCCAGTACACAAAGTTTATGCACTGGGTCTTTAGCATATATATACACATTTCAATTTACCATTGAACACCATTGTAGAGGTGTGTGTGTATGACTGTGTGATACCTTCTTAAAGAGGCAATCCCCTATTACTTTTCTACTACATCATATTATTTGGAGTAGTTTATATTTCCTCCACCCTTGCCATTATATTTATAACTCCTTATGGATTATATCTTGAATGTATACAACTTTGGAGACTTACCTAGCTTGGTGTCCTCTTAGATGTTTCAAGTGTTTCAAATCCAGTTTTATGCCTAAAGGATCATGAGACCTTGATTTCTCTTAAGTTCCCTACTAATCCACTTTCTCCCTTTTTTTGTTTGTTTTCTCTATTGTGAATTTTGAAGAAAAATAGCATATCTAATGAAAATGTCACAAGCAAGTGGATGGTAGAAAGTCAGGTCTTAAATTTCTGCTCAGTTCTCCTAGAAAATCACAGTAAAATATTACAGTCTTTCATTTGGAAAAGAGTGTAACATTAAGATCCAATATTCATTTAAATTTGCCAATTTTAGTAAAATAAACTAACATGGGAAACACATAAACTAAGTTATCTCTGTAGAGAATTAAACTTTAATTAATGCAAGGAGTTAGAAATATAAACTTAAAAATAAATGAATAAATGAATGGATAAAACAAAATAGACCAAACCAAGCAGAATTTTAAAATTTAATGCATTTAAGCTTTAGAGATATAAAATATTAACTGTAAACCATAATTGTTAATTAGTCAGATATCATCTGTTTCTACCTAGTTCAAGATCTCAGATTTGCCCTCATTATGTCAAGAAAATCTAAGACACAAAGGTATTGACAAGAATGTCTACTACCTATAATTTCCCAGGTCCAAAAGGATCTTATAACTGCTACTAAATTAGTCAACGATGAATGACAAGTGCCTAGAATGGTGCCAGGTACTAAGTGGGCACTTAACAAATATTTGTGGAATTCTTCTTGACATTTACAGATATGTCACTTCAAATACACTACTCCAAATTCTCAAAGACCAAACCCATTAAACATGTCTTGCTGTTTCTACTTTTTTTTTCTTTTCTGTTTTTTTTTTTGTGTTTTTTTTGTTTGTTTGTTTGTTTGTTTTTCCCATGGTGACACTTCAGTGGGCTAGTCCCCATGTATTCCAATTAGATGTCCACTTGGGTGCCTGGAAACTATTTGGACTAGATGACATGATATTTAAATTACATTTATTTGAAATGAGACAATATTTTAACATTCCATTACTACATTATCATCTTGATTACTGAAGTGGCTACTGTGATAGAGTTGTTTCATACTGTATTTGAACAAATGAAAATTAAAGAATCATTAAGACATAGCATAATGAGATATGCTTAAGGGCTAACATAGAGGAGAATGGAAGAAGAGAAATAAATATAATAAAGTATATATTTTCAAACTACTTGAATAACGATACCTATGCTTTGGGTTGTCACATGAAATGATGGAATTAACAGGATAATTATAAAACTCCCATTGCAAAAAAAAATTCCTATTTACTTTTTGTGG
Source organism: Myotis davidii (assembly GCF_000327345.1). Lineage (NCBI taxonomy): Eukaryota > Metazoa > Chordata > Mammalia > Chiroptera > Vespertilionidae > Myotis > Myotis davidii. The sequence goes on along the minus strand of NW_006297819.1, from coordinate 1,454,201 downwards.
CTTATAAAACTAGTGACAGTTTTTTATTTTCCTGGCAATAATCTTTCTTCTGAAATATCACCAATATACACTTTGTAAACCACTATAAAAATTTTAATTTCATGAAAAGACTTTTAAAATCTGGCTCCTGATTTTATATCTACACTATCTTTGTTTTCTTGCTACTTCTCTATTTCAAATTGTGTTAAGAAATAAAAATTCTACTTAATTAGAAATAGTCCCCCTTGAGTGAAATCTGAATTTAACATCCAGGCATCATATTATATTAGGGTACACCTCAATAAATATCTCTGAAATGTTGAATAAATTACCAAGGATTATATAGCTATAACATTAAGTATGGCTTGGTTACTATAAAGGAAAAAAAAACGTTTTGGTTAATACCATAATAATTGTAGCATTCAAATAAAGACCACACATTAGGAAAAGTCTGTGTATCTCTCATAAACTCTAGCAGTACTGAGCCACTTCCCACAAATATGCAAGCTCTTTTTCTACATATTTGCACGTGCATTTTCCTCTGCATGGAATGTTTTTTCCATCCCACCCCCAGAATTTGGCTGTAATTCCTACTAGTTTTCAGACCTCAAGTTGGGAATACCAGCTTGAAAAGACTTAGTAGATACTCCTACCCTTTTTGTAGGTTTTCTGATAGGTCCCATACCAAGTTATGCATATCCCTATAAGAAAACTTACTAGTAGATGACAAAATAAAAGAAACATTACTTTTTTCTCTCTCCTTTAAAATGAGCTCCTAGGAAGAAGGAACAGTGTCTCATTCACCACTGTTTTTCTTCCACATAACACAGCCTAGCATAGCATTGGGTAGGCAAGTCTTTGACAAATATTTCTTGACCAATTGCCTGACCACATTACAAGATTCATGAAATGGATGCCAATTTCCTTTCATTTTGCTACAATCCCAGCATTGCAGTTTCCACTGTGAAGCTAACCTATGAAAGCAAAAAATTAACATTTTGTGGCCAATAATTTTTATCTTAATAGCTAGTAATTAGGTGTTGAGTTCTTGTTAAAAGGTCACTGCCCAGTTCCTGTTAAGCTTACACTTGACATCATGGAAAATTTCTCCAAATCATAAAGAGGCTCCAAAAAGATATTCATTGTGGCATTATTTGTAATTGGAAATTGTTTGGATAGCCAAAAAATATATATCCTATACAAATTAGGAGATACTTTGTAACAATTAGGAAGAACAAGGTAGGTCTAAGTCTAATAAAATAAATTGATATCCACTATTAAAGAAAAAAAGTAAGTATCAGAAAGATACCTTTAGTACAATACCTTCAGTACAATACTCTATATCTTAAGAAAATTATAAATTGGAAATAATGAATCACTAGCTTAAAAAAAAAACCTTCCTAATTATTTGTCAGGAAAAAATATATAATTCTGCAAATATTTCCACTTAGAGCTCACTTCATGTTTCAGTTATTTTGAAGTGGGTGGGGTTTTCAGCATAATATTTACAGAAATGTCAACCAATTTGTCTTCTTATCCAAGCAAAGCACCATAACAAAAGTAAGTTGATTCAGTAAATATCTCTTGAGTATTGTAATTTAATATAAAAATATCCTCTTAGTCCATGTCTTAGTCCACAGTATATTCATTATATGTACATAAATAATTTAAACCCTTTGTTAAATGATAGTATTCCTAGACCTTGTCCATAAGGCAACAATCAGTTTCACATAATTTTGGTATAATGTAGCTTGTGTTCATGTACATACCTATAAAATGCTAAGTACTTAATATACTGTTTGACAGATTTTTCATATGTGTATGCTGTTAATAAGGCAAGTAATGTGTGTATGTGATTCCTGCCTTAGGGTGCTGTATGTATGTTTGCTGAGATATAGCTAAACCTTGACAGTAAATAGTGGTTCTCAACCTAGACTACATCATAGAATCACTTGAGATATTGAAAATTCTGAAACCTGGATCTCATATACAGTGTTTCTAATTTAATTCTTTTCAGAAGTGACTTGAAAATGAGAATCTTTGAAAGCTTCCCAAATGATCCTAGGGTGGGGAAGCACACATTGATGGTGCAGTTCCTGCCATACAGGAATTATCAGGCATCTCATACCCAGGCAAAAGTGAGGACTGGAACTGATGTAGAGAAGGGACAGTGAGCCTGCTGTGAAGGACTTCTTTCACAGAGTTGAGAAGATGATACTCAGTCTTAAGAGAGAAATGTGAAATCTTCCCCGTACTCCTCACTCTTGCCCTTCTGCACACTCTTAACAATCATTCTCTCCTCATTAGATTAAGGTTGTTTATAAACAATAAGCAAAAGTAACAGACAGAAAATAAGAGACCACAGAGAGGAGAAGAGCAAGAGAGAATTTGTTCATTAAGCTACTAAAACAAAAACAAAAAACAAAACAACAACAGCAACAAAAAAAACACTACTTATTGCTCTTTTAGCCTCAAGCCCTAGTGGCTAACTTCTTGAAATATCAGAGTCCTCAGAGTATGAACTTCTTTTCTCAAGGGTCAGATCCTTTCAAGTCTAGAAACAGCAAGAAGTCCAGATGGGAGGGAGGGAGAGGAGTAGGGGAGAAGGAAGGAAAATGCATGACTTTGGGACAAGAGGGGCTGTTATCTCTCCTTTTGCCTTCCCCCCAGCCTGGAGGGCTCAAGGGAAGACTTTGCACCTAGCCAGTGACTTTCTCCTGTACACCCACAGGGGCTGCCATTTTTCTTTCTTGGGCACAGGTACTGTGCTGTCATTTTATTTAAAAAAAAAAATGGTTTCCAACTCAAGTCTTTGTTCCTGGTAGCAGGGCTAGGTCTGAAATGTTTCACAGTCTTAAAAAAAACACACAAACTAATGAACCCCAATTAATAGGTAGAAAAACTTCTGTTTTGATTAAGAATATCTTATATCATAATCAAATACAGTTATAGCTGAAGGGCAATTTGTTCTCTGGGGAATTACTTCTTTGAGATCAAGGAAATACTTGTTTGTTCTAAACCACCTTCAAATCTACTTTGATTTGAAAATTCAGTGTACTTTGTGTAAGCAAACTGACAATGAGTAAATAACATCATATAACCCCCTTTTCTCCCCGTGTTAATACCGATTTTCATGCTCGGGGCTTATGTGTCCCTTTCACACATTTTACTTCAGGTAGCAATGGGTAATTTTGAGCCTGACTTTTACTTTATGTCAAACTCCTTTATTTTCCTTTGATATTTTCTTCAACTATATACAATCTCCTTTTAAAATGAGAAAAATAGAGGGTGCCCAGTGAAGTAGTGTTCTGTCCAAATAGCACCACATTTGTATCTTGTCCACTTCATACTGGCAACAATTTCCTAGGAGACTACTAGGCTAAAAGCAAGGCATGATAATTGGCTGCCAGTATTACTCAACCTTGTCGTTTAGATAAATTATGTTACCTTTGGAACTTACTCTAAGGGATATTATTGTTCTATTTCAATCGACATCCTCATTCCTCACTATTACCAAACAATATTCCTCATAAGCAGATTTTTATTTAGTATTCACTCAACATACCTTAAATGGGAACTACCACATGCCAAGCATCATCCTACATTCCAAGGAATTGTCTAGACTAAGGGCCTCAAACCTCAAAGAACTCAAAGCCCATTTGGAGGGAAGAAGTTAAACTCTCTCTCTCTCTCTCTCTCTCTCTCTCTCTCTCTCTCTCTCTCACACACACACACACACACACACACACAATGATTACAAACAATGAGACAGACAGGCAAACATATTTGACCTACAGCCATAGGTTTTCCTGCATAAGACTATAGAGGCAGGAAAGGCAGCTAATACATTTTGGATGGTGGAAGAAGGTGAAGAAATCGTTTAGGAAGGCTTTCCAAAGAGAGTGACATTTGAATGAAAGTTATTTAGGCAGAGAAGTGAATGATCTATGAGTGGTATGAATTTCCCAGCAGAGGAAATACAATAGGGTCAAATCTTAAATTCTTTTATTGTCAAAGTATAGAAGAAACATTTGCTGGCAGTAAAAATTATCCACGAAAATCACAAAATTTTCCTCTAAAATGTGGCATACATTTTATTTATTTACTAAGTGCCCAGTGCATGAATTCATGCACCTTGAAAGGTACTGTGGGCTGCGAGACTGCGGTAGACACAGGGGCTGATCTTGGCCCAGTTTCCGTGCCCCTGTCCAGCCCTCCCTGCTGTAGCCCAGGTCCCCTGTCTGCTGGCATCCCTATTCCTGCAGCCACCACTCCCATGCACTGACAGCACTAGCCCTGCTCACACCCACTGAAAGTGCAGAGCAATTGGTGCTGGCGCCAGCAGTGAGTATGATTCCGGCTGGTGCTGTCAGTGGGTGCAATTGGCAGCTGCTGCCCCGATCGCCCCTCAGGAGCAGGAGGAGGTAGAGAAACCCTCAGGAGTTATTAGGGCCAGCAGCTGCCACTTGCACCCGCTGATGGTGCCTAGTGATCCGGGCGGGCACTGGGCACCGGCAGAGAGTGTGAATGGGGCTGGCACCAGCAGTAGGTGCAAGCACCAGGCATGGAACACGGGAGCAAAGAATTTTCAGTAACCACCGGAGGCTCACCCCAATGACAGCTACTGGCACCCTGCCTTGATCTGGCATCCCCTCTCACCTGCTCCACCATTCTGTTGTGACCAACACCTGCCATGTTCCGCGCACGCCCCCTGATGGTTATTGCACATCATAGCGACTGGATTTCAGTAGTTTAGTTGCTCCGCTGTTTGGTCTATTTGCATATTAGCCTCTTATTATATAGGATATCACCCTGCATAATAATTTTAACACATTAAAGTTTGAGAATCACTGTATCAGGGTAAAGGGAGTAGCAATAGGGAAACCCACAAGATACCTTGAGATTAAAACCACTCTGTGTTTTAAGTAACTATCTTGTCAAGTCCTAGTTATATATGGAAGACACAAGATCAAAATCTGAATTGCATCTGGTTAACTGAAGGATTTTCCATTATATTTGATATCAATATTCTCTTTTCTTACTCCATGTTAAAATGTTTGTTTTTATGTGAGCTACATATTACACATAAAATCAATTAGCACTGGTGTAGCTAATAGTAATAGTTTAATAAGCTTTCCCATATTTGAATCTAAGCTTTGATTGGCCAGACTCATACACTTAGCCACTAACTTCTTATTCTAAGTCGATATCTTTTAGAGTGTCCTCATTAAGTAGCTATTCCCATCATGATTGGGAGAACTGATCTCATAGTATGAGTAAAGTTCAAAAGGCAGTGTATAAGAAAGTTGTTAGCATAATGCCCCTCTAATGGGGGGGCTTATAAAAGAACAGACACAGACATCATGTAGAGAAACTCAAGCATTCCTATGAAGATAGGTGCACAGTACAGCTGGGGGGATGGCAGGAGGTGAAGAGTGGAGGAACTGTGGATCATGTAAAGGAATGAGAACTTATCCTGAGCTTCTGAAGGCAAAGGAGTGACATGAACATATTTTGTTTAACAAGGTTACTTCAGAGGCAATGTGTAGGACAGACTCGAGGTGAACACTGCTCACAACAGGGAGAAAAGCAAGGGGGTGATTAGGGTATCTCTAGTGAAAAATTATAAGGAAGTGAACCAAGTCAGAATCAGGAGGAATGGAGCAAGGAGACTGAAACAAGAGATGCTTAGGAGACAGAGAGATGGAAGTATTGATTATTGACTGAAAGTGCAGGTTTTGGGTAGGAAGTGGGAATTCAGTTTTGGTCATTCTGAACTTGAGATTCCTGTGAGGTATTCACATGACATGTTCTGATGATAATTAGAGATAAAGATCTAAAGTTTAGCAAAGATTTCCCATGAAATCTAAGATGATTCTGAAATAATTCAGTAAAGATTAGCTATCTCATATATTTTCCCCTTCACTCATTTTTCATTCTGCCTCTCTGCCCCTGGCTGACAAAATGCGCATGTAACTTTCTATTCTCATTCTCAATTGCAATCTGAGACTGGAATGCCTCTACACCCACATGCCTCTCATCAAAATCCTAACATTGATTTAAAATGCATGAGTCATTGTATTCAGACCTTGGGTTCTTTCTGGGGAAATGCTGTTACTAGAAAACAGGAAAGTCTCCTTCCTGCCCCACTTTCATTCGGCACAATCCCTCACAATCTATGCAGCAATTCAGGCCCACCCTTTGCACAGCTGACAGCTCACAATGCTTCTCAGTCACAGAGGCCCAACACTTGGCAGGGGTTTGCGTGACTACCACTTGATCTGGTGTACATGGGCAATGACTCTTTTTCACGTTCCTAAGGTCAGCCTCCTTTGTGAAGGAAAAAAAAAAATCAATCCTTTGGTGTATGTTTGTGAACAGGAGTGGGAAGAGAAGAGGAATTAGGGTTGAATTGGGAGGAGGACTATGGCATGTCTCTGTGGGTATATAATGACCTACTGCCTCTCATGGATGACACAATCCAATTCATTTTGTCCTAGCTCCTGCAAAGCATTATGAACCACTCCAGACTATCCATTTTGCAATAAAGTGCTGTTAAATTTCAGTATCACTGTCTGTAGTTCAATTTAAACACGACCCCACATCAAAAGAGTGAAGAAAGTCAGCTACTACATCCCCGTGGATGTTCTTACATTGTCTTCATGGCTTGAAAAATGTCCGTGGAAACCACATTTTAAAATAAATTGTATATATATACCCGCAGACATGCTTCACTGGATGGGGGTGTCACCCCAGGCCTCTTTAGAAGCTCTGAAGGTTGATGCACAGAAGAATCTAGTCTACTAACTTCCTTAAAATAATAAATCATTATATTCATGTACACACAAAATATGGAGAGGTCAGAAGATGTTAGAAACAAGGATTCAGGATGATGTGCCTCCGTAGGCTTAAGGGCATAATCAGAAATCAGGAGTGTGAGTGGAGTTCCTCACCCTCTCAGACCAGCCACGATAGTGATGGTGATACAGGGGGATAAACTGCTATGGGGTATAATCCCCACTGTGTATCTCATTGTCTTCTAAGTTTACAAGCAAAGTGAATTTCTTTTTTAAAACATTTCTGAGTAATCCTATTAGTCCATTTGTATGAGTGTGTTATAGACATAAACATGCACCTAGAGACACAGATGCCAAGGTGGATCTTCAGTGTCTTCTGTGTGTGCCCGTTTAGCTAAATCTCCCTGATGTGAATAATAAACTTCTTTGTATATTGGTCCTGCCTTTCACACAGAGATGCTAACTCCTCTAGGGCAAGGATCATGACTACACAATACATTGGTTCTAGATAACCATCTGAGAAAGGAAGATTATCCTCATGGACAAACAGTGAACCTTAGGGTCAGGAATTCTTGAATCTACTTTGACATGAAGCTTGCCACATAATCTCTATGAGCTTTAAATTCTCCTTCTATGTCACGGTCAGCAGCAATTTCTTTCAGGGGTAGACTAAGAAGTCTGATGGAGGGAGAAATTTGTAATGAAAGGTAGTGTGGAAATGAGCAATTATAATTTTGACCCCTTTCTTCCAGTTTGTGCAGAAATTCATTCCTAATCCATTGGGTACTGCACTGAAGGCATTTTATTTTCACCTTAGAATCTAACTCTGATCTTTGTGCTGGGTAAAATAATTATTTATTTTATTTCTGTTAAATATTTAAATTTTTATATCTATTTGAAAAAAATCTTGCCCAGCTATCCTTTCAATATACATATATTTTATTTATAGGTTCTCTGGAGTCACTTTTTTTCACTTGGATCCACAAGTGAAATAGAATCAGACTAACAGACAAAAAGAGAACAGACAAACAGGAGTGGGGTGTGTGTGAAAAAGAGACAGGGATTAAGAAAAAGAATAAAACAAAACGTAAGTATGGTGATTACCAGAGGGAAATGGAAAGGGGGGTGGTGAGGGGAAGTGGAAGAGGGTATAGGGGGAATAAATAGTGATGGAAGGAGATTTAACTTGGGTGGGTGAACACACAATACAATGAAGAGATAATGTATTATCTATAATAGTAAAATCATAATATGATCATTAGACCAGACAGCTGAATGACCTTCCAGATGTCCTTCCAGACAACCTTCCAGATGAAGCCAGGGCTGCGAGGGCCAAGGCAAGCCACTGTGGCTGCGAGATGAAAAGATATGTCCCAGGTCACACAGCTTATTACTAACACGGACAAGACTAGTAACCTGGTCTTCTATTCCCTACCCAAGGTAGCACTTGTGCCCCTGTGCCACGGGAAATTATAAGAGAAATCCAAACTTTCTCAAAGAGTGAAAGCAGCATCACATCTTCTGTTGAGGGAGTTGTGACAGGACCCTTCTAAAGCCTTGTAACAAACCCTTACATGATTATTCTCTTTAGCCAGCCCCAGGCTATGCTCCTACTGCCCTGTGGCTCCCTACTGGTTTATACTGTGTTTAACTACAACATATTCTATTCTCTTTGAAAAAATCTGACAACTCTATTGGAACATGACTCAGTGGAAAGGAGTTATGACAGAAAATCTCTGTCCTACACTGACATATGAAGTTGTGCCCTTCACTTCTTTCTGGGACTTACTCTCCTAATTTGTAATATCAGCATATATCTCTCAGGTTTTGTTTTGTTTAATTTTGTTTGTTTCTTTCTTTTAGAATTAAATAAAAGAGCAATTTACAGACAAATAATGTAATAAGTGCTTATTAAATGGATAAATAGCCGAGACCGGTTTGGCTCAGTGGATAGAGCATCGGCCTGCGGACTGAAGGGTCCCGGGTTCGATTCTGGTCAAGGGCATGTACCTGGGTGGCGGGCACATCCCCGGTGGGGGATGTGCAGGAGGTGACTGATCGATGGTACTCTTTCATCGATTGTTTCTGACTCTCTATCTCTCTCCCTTCCTCTCTGTGAAAAATCAATAAAATATATTTTTAAAAAATGGATAAATAAACAGAATGTTTTCTTTTTCTTATGTATGTGTAAGAAAACCAAGCTTCTCTCTTAGTAGCTCATCCTCAATCATATTTCTCTCTCCCTCCCCCCACCTCTCTCTTTCACCCTCTCTCTTTCTCTCTAAAGCACCCATGTATAAAATATAGACACTGCCATACAGATGTATTGTTTACAAGGTGCAGTAAAAGTAGGTTTAAGTTGTATGGGAAATAGAGTTTATTAATTATTGTATTATTTCCCATACAAATAACTAATAATCTTACTTCCGCCCAACCCTGTATACAGAAGCAAGTACTACTTCTATACTTCTATCGATCAAGAGCATAAATCTTTCATTGGGAAAATGTAAAATTTGTGTCTTGACTATCAAGACACAACTATTTTGCACCTAAACCATCAGCCTCTGGCCCCAGCTTTCAGTTTTGATGTCAGAATCTATTGATTCAAGATTTTGTGTGTTTAAAACACCATCTGGCTCACTGTGCTCCAAATAAATGTGCCGTCAATGTAGTTATTGTTTTTCCAGATTTCTAATAAAGATTTTAATTTTTCCCCATCACTTGTCACTGAACTTATTCTCTAAGTAAATATACGGATGAACCAGTTCTTAATAGAGTAATTCCATACTTCTGTTTAAGTCATCATATATTTTACTCTGTATTAAGTGTTTTGTTATTAGGTTGTAATTCCCAATGTTCTAAACTTTTTCATCTATAAATATTATAGTTGTATATGGTTAAATCCAATAAATGTACCAAGGAATGGACCCAAGGCTTGCAGTTAGAAGCCAGAAGTTAATTTCTGTCACTAAGCAATTGTAGGCATTTTCTTTTTTTTACTTCTCTAGGCCTCAGATTCCAACAAATTCAAAATAAAGTTATTGTTTTTTTAAATATATATGTTTTTATTGATTTTTAGAGAGAGAGAGGAAGGAAGAGGGATAGAGAGGTAGAAACATTGATGAAAGAGAAATATTGATCAGATGCCTCCTACACACCCACTACTGGGGATGGAGCCTGCAACCCACCCAGGCATGTGTCCTGACTGGGAATCAATCCTCTGGCCCCTTGGTTCATGAGTCAATGCTCAACCACTGATCCACACTCCCTGGGCTCAAAATAAAGCTTTAAATTAGGTGATTTCTTACTTTTTCTCCAGACTTTTAAAATTTATATTTAGCCCTTGCTGGGTAGTTCAGTTGATTAGAGTGTTGTCCCAGTACATCAAGACTGTGTATTCCATCTCCCAACAGGACACCAATAAATGCAAGAATGGGTGGAGTAGCAAATTAATGTTTCTCTTTCTCTCTCTTTCTAAAACAACAACAAAAAGTCTCTACTTGTCGTGAAGCTTATTTAAACTTGAAAAATCTTTGAAAAAGCTTGAAAATATTTTTTAAATTGTTCAAAAAGAAAACATATAAGAGACTTTGGAAAATGGTTCTAGAAAATGTTACATAAGAGTTTATTTGTGAAAGTGTGTTGATGGTTGCTATCTGCATAGGTATTAGAAATGTTAAATAAAAGTGCCATAGCTGGTTTGGTTCAGTGGACAGAATGTCGGCCTGCGGACTGAAGGGGCCCAGTTTGATTCTGGTGAAGGGCACATAACCTCAGTTGCAGGCTCAATCTCCGACCCTGGGTTGGGGCTCATTTGGGAGGCAACCAATTGATGTCTCGCTCTCACACTGATTTTTTTTCTCTCTGTGTCTCTCCCCATCCCTTCCATGCTCTCTAAAAATCAGTGGAAAAATACCCTCAGGTGAGGATTAACAACAACAAAAAAGTGCTATGTGTTAACTTAAAGTAACAACTATCAACCAGCTTTCTGGGAATATTTGCATGTATATGATATGATGTCTACATGTGCAGTATAGGCCAAATGAATGTTTCACCTCTCATAACTTTGCTCATATATTTGCTATGAGAAGTTTGCTACTACCAACCACCCACCACTCAAGATTTTGGCCACAGAGTCATCCTTGACTTCTTCTCTCTGCTCCCTCCATTTCATCAGTTTCAATGTTTCCATCGTCCTGAAGTCCCTCACTAATATAGCACTCTCAAGTCGATTACCAAGATTCATGAAATATCACCTAAGTTATTTAGATCATTCAATAACTATTCTCCCTGTTTTTTCATTATATTTGCACAACATTTTCAGATACATTTTCTTAATTATATCTCTGATCATATAAGTCTCAAACATATCCATTGGCATATATTTTATGTTTTTAAATTTAATTCTAGAGAGAGAAGAACGGTGAGAGAAAAACATCAATGTGACATAAACATCCACCTATGGCCTCCTGCATGTGCTCTAACTTGGGATTGAACCTGCAACCTAGGAATGTGACCTGACTGGTAATCAAATCTCTCACCTTTTGGTGCACAGGACGATGCTCCAACCAACTGGCTAGGGCTATCCATTGGCTTCTGAATGTCTATGAAAACAGTTTCTGTTAAAAGAGTATTTTGAGATCCAATTCCAGCCATTTCTCCTGATTATATTTCTATCTTATGGTTCAAATTATATTCTCCCAAGGCCTCGTTTGAAGTCAACATTTTCTTAAAAAACCCTTAGGTGTTAGAAGACTCTTCTGAACCTTCAAAGTGACTCCCTACTGCATTCAGGATTTTCTAGCATAAACTACCATTTCTTGTGTAGCCACTATACTATTTTTTAAATAGATACAGGGATTGTTTCTTCTTCAACATTATGGCCTCCATTCTCACTTACAGAGTGATTATTATGTGAGCTTAGAATGAATAGATGGTTTGCCCCTTCCTTAACGTAAAGTAGAAATTTATTTCCTCTGAGGTAAAAATAATGATGAAATTATTTTTATTTATATCTAATTGGAAATAATTTAATTATCCTTTATATTTGATTTATATTTAATTAAGTTTTTAAAATTTATATTATATTTATCAATCTCTTTTAAAACTCCACCTAAGTTATGTTTCATCAGCCATTTCTTTAGAGAGAAAAATGTTTTATTTATTTAATAAAGGCATTTCATTTTCCAGAAATGTGTTTCACTTATTTGTTCAGGTGTTTCAGTACTGACATGTGTTTCAGTATTTTGCTAAATCATGGTAATGCACAAGTTCAATTTTAATCATAACTCATTGGCTTACCTATCAAGTTTACCTCTCCTTTTGAAGCATGTACAAGATAACGCTTATCCTATCCATTTCAGAAAAAGTCACTGTATCTTTTTAGTTTTCAAATAAATATACCTCCGCTTTAATTCCACTAGTCATAAGAATAGACTCATCAACCAGCTTTTGAGCTCAACATTTGACAGGTGCCAATGAGCTCTTTCCAATATCACCTCTCAGAAATAAAGACATCATAGATATTAACCAAGGTATAATCAAGGGGATCACCAAACTAACTGGGGCATAGATACCAAGTGATTCCACTCAGTGTTATAGGATGAAGTCAGAATCAGAATGCACTTTATGATACTGTTAGTTGACCAAAATAGGTAAAACTGGGAGTTGAAGATAAGTATTGAACATTAGAACATAGAAAGTTTATATATATATATATATATTTATTTATTTATTTTAGAGGGCACAAATGCTTCCTCTGCTAGTATAATAAAGAATAGGTTGAAAACTTAGTTAAAGAATATCCGCCCTGATCCCCCCTAGCCACTCTCCCCTGCTGGCCTGATTCCCCCTAATCGCTCTCCCCTGCCAGCCTGATTGCCCCTAACTGCTCTCCCCTGCTGGCCTGATCACCCCTAACCATTCTCCCCCGCTGGCCTGATTGCCTCTAACCACTCTACCTTGGTCCCTGCCACCACGGCTTTGTCCAGAAGGATGTCCGGAAACTGTCTGGTCTATCCAGTCTAATTAGCATATTACGCTTTTATTAGTATAGACTAGAGGCGCAGTGCACAAAAATTTGTGCACGCGGGGGGGGGGGGGGTCCCCGGCCGCCCCG
>NW_006297819.1:1439025-1440222 GCF_000327345.1 Myotis davidii | reverse complement strand
AGTGGACGCTGGATGGAAGCAGGTATCTGGGATTTATTTATCTTCTATAATTGAAACTTTGTTGCCTTGAGCGGAGGCCACAGCCAGCCAAGGCAGGCAGGAAGCTTGGCTTACTCCATTGCCAGGGCAAAGAGCCTCCTGCTTGCTCCAGCTCCGTGGCTGCCCGCCACCATCTTGGTTGGGTTAATTTGTATATAGTTGCTCTGATTGGCTGGTGTGCATAGTTTGGGGTGTAGCAGAGGTGCATTCAATTTGTTTCTCTTTTATTAGATTAGATACTAGAGGCTTGATGCATGAAAATTCATGCAAGATGCCGAACCAGTTTTGTTCAGTGGATAGAGCATCGGCCTGTGAACTCCAGGGTCCCAGGTTCAATTCTGGTCAAGGGCATGTACCTTGGTTGCGGGCACATACCCACTGGGGGGCATGCAGAAGGCAGCTGATCGATGTTTCTAACTCTCTATCCCTCTCCCATCTTCTCTGTAAAAAATCAATAAAATATATTTTAAAAAAAAAGAAAATCCATGCAAGAGTAGGCCTTCCTTCTCCCAGCTGCTGGCACCAGCTTCTGGCCAGCACCTGGGACCCAGGCTTCCCTTCTCCAGCCACCAGCAGGCACCTGGGGCCCAGGCTGCCCTCCCTAGGGCCATCCACAGGCACATGGGACCTGGGCTGGCTTCCTTCCAGCCCTGGATTCATCAGGAAGAACGTCTGGAAGACGTCTGGTCTAATTAGCATATTACCCTTTATTGTTATAGATATATATTTACTATTACTATAAATTGAGTCAGGATTTCTCTTGCTTTTTTAAGAGAGAACTAAAACATAGCAGCATAATGTTGGGCCGCATACTTTTTTTTGGGGGGGGATGGGGGCATATTTGAGGAGTTTTTAAAGTCTCCTTCCTAAGTTTCCTCAAAAAACTAAAAATGGAACTCCCATTTGACCCTGTGATCCCATTTCTAGGAATATATCCCAAAAAACCAGAAACACCAATCAGAAAGGATATATGCACCCATATGTTCATAGCAGCACAATTCACCATAGCTAAGACCTGGAAACAGCCGAAGTGCCCATCAGTAGATGAATGGATTAGAAAACTGTGGTACATATACACGATGGAATACTATGCTGCTGTAAAAAAGAAGGAACTCTTACCATTTGCAACGGCATGGATGGAACTGGGGGAGACAGGTT
>NW_006297819.1:1437634-1438778 GCF_000327345.1 Myotis davidii | reverse complement strand
GGGAGGGGTGGGGGGAAGGAGGGGAGGGTAAGAGATCAACCGAAGGACTTGTATGCATGCATATAAGCATAACCAATGGGCATAAGACACTGGGGGGTAGATGAGGCCAGGGGATTGTCAAGAGCAGAAAAAAAAAAGGACACATATGTAATACCCTTTTTAATACTTTAAGCAATAAAAAAAAAATGAAGTTTCATATAAAAAAAATAAAATAAAGTCTCCTTCCTGGAAACACTCACTTTTGGAAACAATATGAATTTTAGTTGACTGCCCCCTGAAAACATCCCTTTCCATACAACCCATAGTCTAATGAACAAAAGGAAATAGGACATTTTATTTGCTCTATTTGAATTCATACATTTACTGATCACATGGAAAAATGAGCTATAATATCTCTGACAAACCAGGTATCTCTTCCTCTGTCCTCTGCCTCAGGAAGACCTCACTATTCACTGCCAACAAACTTCATTCATTTGACTATGAGAGGTGCCATGCAGGAACCAATGACAGGAGTTTGTGTTTCCTTCTGTTGTTTGACGATAGTCTACATCCTGGCACCTGGATGGCAAATGCTTACAAAGAAACCTCTTTGAACAAATGGAAAAACCATTAAAATTCTCACCCAAGGAAGTGTTTCAAAAAAACTTCAAGGGTGAAAAAATTATAGTTTCTTTTTATTCCGTATAGTTATTATCTCCTTGAGGATATATCTGTCCCCATTAGACAGACTAAGCAGAGTTAGCACTCAACTCACTCATACCGTATTTGCCGGCGTATAAGACGACTGGGCGTATAAGACGACCCCCTAACATTTCCACTCAAAATACAGAGTTTGTTATATACTCGCCGTATAAGACTACCCCCTCTTCCGCACACCTTCCACACACCAAATAAAAGGTAAAACAATATCAGATTTGATTTTAACATTTTAATTTATATTCAAATGCTTATGACATGCAGGAAAACTGTCACAAGGCTGTATGTAATCAAACATATACATAAAACAGTGCAAGTTTATTACCGGTAAACATACCGGTAATTCACTAAAGAAAACACACTCTATAGACTGGTACCGTAGATGCTTCTCAGGAACACAGGCAAGCAGCCCACAACCTAGAGGGACTGTCAATGATAGAAGAAAGAT
>NW_006297819.1:1431903-1437246 GCF_000327345.1 Myotis davidii | reverse complement strand
CCCAGCAGCGCTGCTGATGCCTGAACGGTATGTGGAATGAAGTGGGCGGGCATCGGGAGGCCACTATGGCATGGGGCAAGCACTATGGGCAGTCTATCTGAAGTGTACCTGGCGTATAAGACGACCCCCCCACTTGGAGGCATATTTTTCAGGGCCAAAAAATCGTCTTATACGCCGGCAAATATGGTAAGTATAGAAACAATATACAATGGATTCCATATTTATTTCTCACAGGCTCTTCTTGCCTTCCATGGACCAAGGCTCACCCTCAACACTAATATTAATAAATTACATTGCCTAATAATAAAGAAGTTATCTCCCCACCAGGATCCTCTCCCCAGTCTGCAACCCTAAAGGCCTTATAACTTCTTCAAGTGGGAATCTTATTTTCTACCTCAAGGGAGCATTCCTCTTGCCTGACTTTCAGATTTGGGTGCTAAATTTAGGTAACTGAGCACTTACAGTGCTGCTGTATTACTTTCAGAGGGCTGGTCCATATTCTCAATAAGCAATGCATTGCTGTCTGCCTAACAGAGATAGAGTATAGGGAATAAAGAGCAAATGAATGAACTTGGCAGCCACAAACAAATTACCAGAGACATGTACCTTCCTGAGAGGCTGAGAATTATTGAGGCAATATTGCATGATGGTATATGTAAGTACAGCCTCAGAGGTTCACGTGTGGATGAAAACCAATTAAGTAAAGCACTTAGGAAAATTGCTTTCCTTTGTCTGGATGTGAATTTATCATGAGACATGGTTTTTAAGTGAAAAGCCTTACATATATACCTGGCCTAAGTGTTGCCTCCAAGGTGACACAACAAGGGAAGCAATAGAGGTAAAAATGGACTGCTTGAAACCAGCCTCCTGATCTGATCACCAGACATTTTTCAAGTTTATCTGAAGAGGTCCTAATGCAAAGTAGAACCTTAAGAGTGAGAGGTCAGCCTAAGAGTTGCAGCAGCGAACTGGGCAGCAAGAGAAATGTAATTGATTGCTTCCCTGAGGAGTGATAAAATGTTATCAATAATGACAGAGCAAAAGAAAAAAAAATCACATGAAGGAAAAAGCCTCCTCTCTGCTGGACTGCCTTGTGCTGATCATTATTAGTCACTAAAGGTCCCATGACACTGACCCTCTTTAATCCTGGCATTCTGACTTAAGTATAAGCGGACAATTTCATTATGTCGTCGTCTCTTTTTAAAAATCCATTTTGGTACAATTTAGTTCACTCATTCAAGGTTTTACGGAGCATCTGCTATGTATCAAGTGCTGTGAAGGGGGCATAAAAATGGAATAGGCTTATTTCTACCTCTCAAGGTGTTCAAGTTCTGTTGCTCATGGATGTCTAAATAATCTTTCTGGATACAGGTGGTAAACTTATCACAAGAATAGAATCCTATAAGAACACAGTAGGGGGAGGGAGAGTGAGAAGAGAAACCACTGGAAGAGCTGGTAACTGCAAGTGGGTACAGAAGAATGACATGGGAGAGAAGAGAATTCTAGGCAAAAGGAATAACTTGATCAAAAGCTCTTCTGCTTCAATTACTTTCATTTCATTGTCAGGATTTTACTTCCTTTTTCAGACATTTATTTTTCACATCAATCCGGGCTTTATTCAGCATCAGCTATTTACAAGTTCTTAATCTTGAAGATGCTCAGTTTCCTGCATGATGATGATACTAAAGGTATCTTCCTAATACAGTTGTTGTGAGGATTAAATGAGAAATTCCATGTAGGGG
Organism: Myotis davidii; assembly: GCF_000327345.1. Taxonomy (NCBI): domain Eukaryota; kingdom Metazoa; phylum Chordata; class Mammalia; order Chiroptera; family Vespertilionidae; genus Myotis; species Myotis davidii. The sequence continues at coordinate 1,435,504 of NW_006297819.1, read as the reverse complement.
CTTCACTGAAACTTAAAAAAACTGCAAGGTCTGCATTTCATTACAATATTTACTCAACAGAAACAGAGTCTGAGCCCTCCTTTTCTTCATACTGGATATGGATTAGATGAGACCATCAACAGTTGTACTCATGGAGAACCCAAAGTCATGCCTGATCAACAGTATTATCCACAGTGGTCTCCCATGTATTTCCATAAACATTAGGTGGATTAGGTCACTGTTCTCTGACAAGGAAGCATGCAATTAGCCAGCTATTTCAAAAGGAGTTGTTAGTAAGTCAGATTCAATTAGCAAGAGCTGCAGACTGTAAGATCCTGAGGAGATAGGAAGCAAAAAAGGTATATTTTGATATGAAGAAAAATCTAAAGTGTGGACAGTTTAGGCAATAGGACATATGAGGAGCATTATGTTCAGAACACATTTTGCCTACATCTTGCCTGATGTCATTCCCCTGTGAGGATATATATATGAGCCTAAGTGACCGGATGAACAGACAACTGAATGACTGGTCAACTGGTTGCTATGATGTGCACTGATCACCAGGGCCACCCCGCTAAATGAAGGAGCTGCACTCTGGTGGTCAGTGCGCTCCCACAGTCAACTTCCCAGCCCGCCAACCCTGATCGGCCCTGATTGCTGGCCAGGCCGAGGGACCCCATCCGTGCATGAATTCATGCACTGGGCCTCTAGTTAAGAAATAATATATTAGATTACAAAAATGCTTCTGAAGTCCATCCTATCAATAATATGGACAGACGAGTGGGGGCTCCAGGTGGGTGAACTGGATTGTGGTTAGACTTGCACCACTTGTTCATATTTCTCTCCAGCTACCCAAAGATATTAAAAACATTTTATAAATAAAATGGTTGTGGGGGGTGCAAACAAAAAACAACTACACACTTGGGTAGTATAAAATGTATTTCACTAAAACAACAACAAAAAAGGATTTTACTGCATTGATGTGAGTGGGTACTTTTCTCTTAAGAGAGAGCGTGTGTGTGTGTGTGTGTGTGTGTGTGTGTGTGTTGGAAGGGAGTGTCACAGAATGTATATTAAAGTAGATAAATATAACCTGAATTTGTCATTTGAGGATCCATGACATAGAGTAAATAATAATTAAGTAAATAGCCCATTGAAAAATTACACAGATGTCATGCTCTCTTGGGCAGAAGAGGAAGTGAAAAAAATGGTTTTCTATTGCATCACTGCTTTATAAAGAGGAAACTAAAATATGAGAATTTTTTCCCCCAAACCTAAACTTTTTGTTTATTTTATCCAAGTAATAGATATTAATTTTAAACACAAAGATGATGTTATTTCTGGATGGTTTATTATATATAAATTATCTGGAAGTTTCAGAGCTCTGTGGGTACAGGGGAGTTTTGTATTTTGCTGTGATCAGTAGGATGAAATAAGATTTCACATCCTTCACAAAGTGACATTGATCAAATACATACATGCTTTTCCTTATATTTTTTAACACAAACATATGCATACAAACAAAACAACTATGCAAGATTGAATATATTCTATTTGTTCTAAATTCAGACCTAGGTATACAAAACAATAGGCAAAATCCCCTGTCACCTTTGACCTTATAATCTACTAGCTGGAAACAGACAATAACTTAAGTAAATTTAGAGTACTTTAGAAAGCAATTTACATGAAGAAGAAAGGAAAATTGTGAATGTGTTTCTCCTCAAAGAGATGGTTTGTGACTTTAAATAGGCATCATTGGAAGAGGACTTTCTGAGGAATGGTCTGAAGGAGGCAAGAAGCAAATCAAGTAGGTACCTGGGGGCAGAGTGCTCCAAGCAGAGCAAACAAACAAAAACAGCACAGAGTCTAAGACAGAAGCATGGCCAGCGAGTTTACGGCCGGGACAGCATCTGACTGGAGCACAGTCAGGAAAGAAAAGTAGTAGATGAGGTTAGTCAGTAACAGGGACAGATCAGAGAGGGTCTCATAGAATATACGTGGTCTTCTTTAAATGGGACAGGAAGCCATGGGGTGAGTGAGTAGAGGTATTCTGCAAGATTACTCTGGCCTGCTGCCTGTTTTCTGTGTGACACAAAATCTAAAGATCCTTTCTACATTCATAAGTGGTTGACAAAAAAAGGAAATGAAGAATAACATTCCATGACATGTGAAAATTATATAAAATTCAAATTTCAGGATCTCAATTTTTTTTTTTAGAAAACAGCCATGCTCATTTTTTTGCCTATTATCTATCTGCTGCTTTCATACTGTAGTAATAGAATGAAGTCATTGTTGCAAAGACCACTTGGCTCCCTAAGCCCTCTACAGACAAGTTTGCCAACCCCTGGACTAGACTATATGCAGAACATTTGAAAGCAGAGATCAATGAGGGGATAATGGTACAATCAAATCAATAGATGATGGTGACTTAGACCAGGTGGTCAGTGGCAAAGGTAGTGAGAAGCAGGCAGACTCAGAATATATTTGGAAGGTAAATCCAAGTCCCTTTGCTAATTAAGTTTGCTAGCAGGGCAGAGGAGATATATGGGGGTCAAAGTGACTCTGAGTTTTAGTTCTCCACTTCTCATACCAGCTATTCAAAACTCTGGAGCACCTTCACAGGTGCTCCATGGTTGTTTTATGCTCTAAAATCTGCTTTCAAATTGGTCATTGTCCCTGAGTTACTTTTGAGAACTATCTTCCACCTCACTCTCCTCAAGAAGCTGCTCTTACACTTGTGGGCCACTCTTCCTCCCAGATCAAGTTTATATCTTTATATCTTCATTTTTTTTCTGCATTAGAAAGTGGGGAGAAGAAATATTAAAGCCAGGTAGAAGATATTTAAAGGGAGTTGTAAAATTGCACTTTTTTTTCCTAGACAAAATGTTTATTTTGCTTCTGTAAGAGATCCTAGAAACTGATGTCTAAAATGACAAGACACTCTTCCAGAACAAAACATCTCAAATATTTATAAACAGGTAACAGTGTTTTTAAACAATAGGCTTATTATAATACTAAAAATTGATTTCTCATCTATTTTTGTCAAAGAGCTATTCACATGAAATTTTAGTGAAATTGCTATGAAAATTTACTGCTAAATTTATATGACTTCACGTATAATATTTCAGTTGTGAATAAAATAGCAGAAATACATATGCTAATTATTAAGATTCTATTTTTTTTTCTTTTTCTTGTGACCAGTTCTGCCAGGCATCAATTTCTTCATAAAAAATGACATACATTGCTCCAGGGGTGGGCAAACTTTTTGACTTGAGGGCCACAATGGGTTCTTAAACTGGACCGGAGGGCCAGAACAAAAGCATGGATGGAGTGTTTGTGTGAACTAATATAAATTCAAAGTAAACATCATTACATAAAAGGGTACGGTCTTTTTTTTCAATAGTTTTATTCATTTCAAAGGGCCGTATCCGGCGCGCAGCCAATAGTATTATTAAAAATGACATAGATGGATTAATCTCTCTAAGGTCCTTTTTATTTTTAGTATTTTGGGTTTGTGAATATCTTTGGGGTTCTGCTAATATATAAGAAGTTTAAGGAAGAGGATTTGATTTGCAACACTAAATTCTTTGCGGCAAAATTCAATCCCTTGCATTTTAGTCTC
>NW_006297819.1:1428682-1431596 GCF_000327345.1 Myotis davidii | reverse complement strand
TGTATATTTCTTCAAACCATGTCCCCTGTTTTTGTCCCTACAACATACACTTTTGCATAGAACCTGCCTCTTTGCCAGGTCTTTTGTTCTTTTCTGGAATCAGAGGTCAGGCTCATCAGCTTATAAACTCCCTGCTCTCCCAACTGGCTAAAGGCTGTAGTGAATGCCAATTACTACACCTTCAGTTAGAAGCCAATTATTTTTTCCTTAAAATAATGTGTATGCTATAGTCAAAATGAAGAGTGCAACTGAGTAATGGGAGTCAGTTGAAGACTGAGCAGGAGCGAAAGACAAGGGCAGTGAGGTGAGAGGAAGGTCAGGATAAAGTATTCACTGAGAGGAACGGCCATAGAAGTACAGAATGTTAGGGCTAAACAAGATCTTAGAAATCATGGTGTCAGAAATAATATATACTTGGCCTAGTTCCAGGCTTTGGAAACAGGGTGAACACCCGAAATGATGACTCAAAAGTTCAGATATTTAAAATAATATTATCTCAGTTTAACATAAATTCTGCAAAAAAGGGCATGTAATGAAAAATATAAAAATAATACACAGTGGGAATTCATCTGGAGATGAATTCCAGCTCTACTATTTCTTAGCTCTGAATCCTATGGTAATTTAACCAGTTTTTCAGGATCCCAAATTTGCCTTAAAAATTGGGGATGACCATGCCTACCTGGAGGGAATTGTGAGGTTTATTGATGATGTAACTAAGTCATCTGGTGCTGAGTAGTGATTTAACAAAAAATAGGGCTCTTTACCTTGGGATGTGTGTACTTATGTGTAAGGTGCTCCTCCACTTTCCTGGCTTCTAACATTTTCTACAGCTCCATTCTCCAGCCACCTCCATCTTCCTTGAATGATTGATGTATATTCCTCAACCTGAGAGCACACTCCCCACCAAATTTTTGGATATCATTTGTTCTCCAATAGGTCAGACTAGGAATTTAAAAGTTCTCAGGCACCTGTTCACCATTGCCACCACTGCTGTCTGTTACTATCCCTTGGAACATATTTGATGTGTTATGGACTCCATCCTGGAATGTGGAGCTTATACGCCATTACAGAGTGAGGTGACATTTTCAGGATTGTGGCTGCTGTGTTCAGGTACATGCATGCACCCTGCACATGCAACACATGCTGATGTATCTGACTGGACAGGAACACTTGAGCTGGAATCCCAGGTGCCCTGGGGAGGATTTCTAACAGAGCTAAGTAGTTATGCAGTGGGGTAGACTGTGTTAAGAATCCATCCCTCAAACCTCAGTAGAAAGAAGCTGGGCATTTTGCTCTTAGTTATATGTGGAATTAATGAATTTTTCTCCTAATTCTTTTTTTTCTATTCGGGCAAGTGAGGGTGAGGATAGACTATGAACAAGATAACACCTGGTTAAGTCTGACTTCACTTTCCTCAGCACAAGCACTCAGATTCCTAGGATATGAATTTTCTGGGAGAACACCCAAGGTTGGGAATTCTATAAATAAATCTGTGCCCTAGCAGCACATACTGGTGTGGAAGACAAGCCTCTCTGACACCGCAAGATCAACTTAAGATCCCCCCAAAAAGCCTGAGAGGTGGAGTCCACTGTCCTCAGATGATGCCTTTACAAAGCAGTGATTAATCTAAGGGGAAAGGTCATGTTCTATTTTTTCTGCATCTACGCAAATGCATTGAAAATCCATGTGTCATATTTGCATTTGACATAGGCCCTGGCATTAATAGCATAGTTTAAAGTCATGATGTCACCACCATCAGGCCTGTGGTGCCAGGCTTCAGTGTCATCTATTAATCACCAGTGTCTGCGGACACATGTATCTGGAAAGGCGAAGTTTACATCCATAAAACATGATTTACTTTTTTAAAGTAGCATGACTGAAAATGTATTGCCATCTTGGTCTGCTTTGGAAGCTCTCACAATTGTGTCCTTAGGAAAGATCTGGCATTTCCAAGACAATATTTAAACAGCCATTCTGAAAATGAGTGCAGTTTTACTGATCCTATAAAAGCCATGGATAAATATAATGCTTCTACTTTAAAATCATTTAACTTGGATGTGCAGGGAGCTCAGCCTTATTCTTTCTTAGCCACACTTCAGGAAAAGAGGACATTTCAGGGGAGGTGAAGAAGCCACGCTAGCAGAGGATAGCAATCTGGAGGAAGGACACTGGATCAAGCACCAACATAATTCTTTCAATTGGGTCCTGCTTTTTGTGTAATTTCTAAAAAAAGGAGTTTCTGGGAATTTACTTGCTGGTGGATTTGTGCTGCAATCCCAGCACTTAGCCACATTACAGAAGAATCACAGAGGAGTCTTAGTTCAGTGGATGAGAAAGGAAAACAAATGGAATCAAATGGAAGGGTCATGGCAGAGAAATGTAAAGAAGCAGGGGACTAAAATTGAGGTGGTGGAGAGAAATACTCCTATACAATAAAAGGCTAATATGTAAATCGACTGAACGGTGGAATGACAGGTGGCTATGACATGCACTAACCACCAGGGGGCAGACACTCAATGCAGGAACTACCCTGTGGTGGTCAGTGAGCTCCAACAGGGGGAGGGCTGCTCAGCCAGAAGCTGGGTTCATGGCTGGTGAGCACAGCGGCGGTGATGGGAGCCTCTCCTACATCTACAGCAGCACTAAGGACCCCTTGGGGGATGTCCTCCTGGGGAGTGGGCCTAAGCTGGCAGGTGGACATCCCCCATGGGGTCCTGGACTGCGAGAGGGCACAGGCCAGGCTGAGGGACCCCTTCCCACCCCTCAGTGCACGAATGTCATGCACCGGGTCTCTAGTGACAGATAATTCTTATTATTCAAAAATTGAACTCCTGCCCTAACTGGTTTGGCTCAGTGGATAGAGCATCAGCCTGTGGACTGAAGGGTCCCAGGTTCAATTCTAGTCAAGGGCATC
>NW_006297819.1:1424915-1428453 GCF_000327345.1 Myotis davidii | reverse complement strand
GGAATGCCATGCATGGCTTCTCAATGGATTACTAAATTAGAAGCCACTAGAACTAGAAGATCAGAGTGGTGTTTCCCATGTTAAAATTGTATGTAGAATTCCTTCAAATTTAACAGAAGGGTACATGAGAAGGCATTGCTTCTTTTATTTAAATGAGGTGAAACTAAAGGGGAGTTTGGGGGGATGGGAAAATTCTGCATAGGGACTTGTATTTCACACTACAATTCTAGAGAGAAAGAATTAAGAGGCTTTTGTTTTACATATGGTAATAGAAAATGCTATTAAAAGCACAAATGTCTTTCAGAAATAGTCTGCCTTGAATGAAAATAGATAATTATCAGACACTTTGTACTTGAAATTTTAGCCAATATCAGAGAGCTAGATATTAAAAGCAAATAGCACAACTCATATTTTTCACTAGATTTTAAAAGTCTAGGATAAATTCTATGGACAAATATTAGAGTCTACTTTAGAAACATATTGAATGAAAGTGAGAAGAAGGTAAGTTTGTGACACTTTCTGCTAACCTAGCAGTGAAGCACACTTATAATCTAAATAAATGAAAGCACAAATTACACCATGTTAGAATTTGTTCCTTCTAATTAAAAATTATAATTACTTTGATTTCCTAGAAAACAAAGTTTTGTGCACCTCTACTAATATGAATGGCTCTAAGCACATGTATTTTTTTAGACTCTACATTTTTGCATGTATAGAAATTTAGGTCACCCATTAATTATAATTAAAATAGAAAATAGCAAGAATAGGCAGTTTCCTTCCACTTTTCTCACATTGTCATAGAATTCTGTAAAAGAGGGTGTGTGTTTTTCTATACTAAAAGAATATTTTGAGATTCAAACTCAACCTTTCTGTTTCACCATCCCAGTGGGTAGTGGAATAGACACAGAAAAGGGAGAGCTAATGATAAGAGCTGTAAAATCTCTGTGGACAACAACAAATTAGACACAATTTTTACCACGATCTCCTCTGCACATACATATAACCCCCTAAAACAAACAAACACACAGCCTGTTAATGGGATTGTGACTTAGTGGAATGAATATTCTACAGGAGAGGTGATCCCACTCTGTAGGCCAGTCCATTTTACCTCGACACCTCAAAAGGCTCCTTTAACAACACCCTCCTTGAGCCAGTTGCTCCTTTGCCTTATTTGATCTTTTCCGTTTTGTGAGGATGCACTGTGTTGTTGCTCACTGGCTTAGTCATTGCAGACTATCACAACAAATACCATAGAATGGGTGACTTAACCAGCATTTACTCCTCACAGTTATGGAGGCTGGGAAGTGCAGGATCAAGGAGCTAGCAGACAAGGTATGAGCCCACTTCCTGGTTTGCAGACGGCCATATTCTTGCTGTTTCCTCACATGACCAAGAGAGAGATACTCTGTATTATGTTTTTTCTTATAAGGGTACTGATCCTACTATTGAGGGCTCCACCCTCTTGACTTCATTACCTCCCAAAGTTCTCATCTCAACTTCTATCACATTGGAGATCAGGGTTTCAACATGTGGGTTTTGTGGGAACTCTAACACTTAGTATATAACACTTATCTTCCCGCAGGGATCCAATACTCCAAGAGGACAAAAGTCAGAGGGAAGAGGAGCAGAAACAGGTTCATTTTCTCCATGAATTAGAAGAAAAGCCAGCCTTTAAAATGGCATTAGCAAATTTGCATTTGTCAAAATGGCCTCCTAACCTTGAATTGGTACTTTTCTTCTTAATCTGTTTCTTTTATAAGAAGACAATCAATGTAACAAGTATATACCGTATATATTTATGCATCTATGAAAATTATGTACGTAAGTGATATACATGTGAATAGTTAAGAAATTTACACAAAAGTGACAATAAATAAAATTAAATAATTTAAATTAATTAATAGATATTTGATAAACTAAAAAAAAGACAATCAATGTAGAAACATGCCGTGCTTTCTTTTTGTAGCCTTGTCCAGTTATCCAGACAGTTAAGCCTTTGGTCTTCCTTACTCCAAGAGCAACCAACACTTTTGTTATTGTGCTCATGCCACGAGACCAGAAACTATTAACACAGAGGAATTGATTAACTTATAATGCTAAATAGATAAATAAAAACCTAAAATAATTTTATATAGGACCTGTAGAAAACCCTATAAACTCAGTAGTTTTAATGATGGAAGGAGACTTGACTTGGGTGAACGCAGAATACAATTTATAGATGATGCATTATAAAATTGTAGACCTGAAAACTATATAATTTTATGAATTAATGTCACCCCAATAAATCCAATAAGGAAAATATTTTAATTAGATTCACACAAAGTCATTAACTGATTTAAAATTACCAAAGCACTAAGAAAATAAGTCAGACTCGACTTATTTCATGGGAAATTACAAACAAAAGAAACAGGAGAAGCTATTTCCAGTGCCTTTCATAACAACACACAAGATCACATTATATCTGTGGAATTAGGTGCTATAACCAGGCCTCAAAGAGAAGGCAACAGCATTAAACCTTTATGACTGACCAGAAAAGCATTCTATCACCTCCTTTAAAAGAAAAAAAAAGACAGTATTAGGAAGTGAAGAGATGAAACAGTTTTATAATAGCATCTGGGAATGACTTTAGGAACAGTTCAATGCTGTATTTCAGCTATGGATAGAGATGGGGTAAAACTAAAATAAAATGAACCTTCCATTTATGACTGCTGACAGAGAATTAGACCAGGGGCATAAAAGAAAAGAAAAAAGCAACTAGTAAATGGTGGAATTGGAAAGGTCTTAGTGTGCAGCCAATCCCAAATTATTAGAAAAAAGATATCAGATATAAACACACTATCTCTTTGTGTTCCATTCCAAGTAATTCAAGAAAACTTCAGCCTCCAGGGTTGGTTATGAAAATAGAGCAATAACTCTGACCAGACAAAAACCAATTCCATTTCATAATGCAGTTTAAAGGTGTGTCTAAAGCAAACATTTTAACATTAATTCCACTTCCTCATTGATTTCTATTAAAATGAAGTATATGAATAATCTCATAAAAATATTTGAGGGTCATCTTAAGAGAAAAAATAACTTTACCAATTACAATACTTACTTCAAAATTCAACCATTGTTATCTATCTATCCAGCCCTGAGCTTTTCCAAGGGTCCTCTGCAGAATTTAAACCTCCAACTAATCTACATCATTGGATTGAGACTTCTGCTTCCAGCTATGATAAAATAGCTCATAACAGACTAACTCTCCCATTGTGAACAACTATAAAGGCCGGATAAGATACAAAAAGTATATGAATGAATCAGAGAGCAACCAAGGCAGCCATAATTTAATAATCCAAGAATTTGAGAGAGAGAAATAAAAACTTTCTCCACTGCTTTTCCCCCTCAAGACTTTGCCAATTTGTAAGCTGTGCAGGATGAAGAGTGAAAACATTAAAGTAGGAGATCAGAACTTTTGACAGACTAGTGTGATGAGGGAGATGGAAAATGAAGTTCAGGATTAGCAAAGTAGTCAGGACATTAGGGGGATGAGAATGAA
>NW_006297819.1:1406758-1424758 GCF_000327345.1 Myotis davidii | reverse complement strand
GTGTGCCTTAATATTTATTTTAAGAGGTGGTTTACATGTTCTAAAACATGAGTATCCTATAGAGGTTGTTTATGTTTTATCCTCAGTGCTGTTTAAAAATATATTTTTATTGATTTCGGAGAGGAAAGGAGAGGGAGAGAGAGATAGAACATCAATGATGAGAGAATTATTGATTGGCTGCTCCTGCATGCCCCCTACTGGGGATTGAGCCAGCAACCCGGGACATGTGCCCTGACTAGGAATTGAACCATGACTTTCTGGTTCACAGGTCACTGCTCAACCACTGCACCACACCAGCTGGGCTATTCTCAGTGTTTCTGAATGTTACATGAGCTTTGAAACTTTAATAAAATTGTTTAAATGTTATTATTTCATTCTACAAAAGTGATTTAAACATAATTAATAATGTGAAGGGCTTAAAAGAACAAATATCAAAAATATCTGAATGGATACCTGGCAGACAGTTATTTTCTCATATTATGCAAAAATTTAAATTAAATTATTAAAAATATTTAAAAATGAATTTAATGTTTTCAATATTGATGCAGTAATATTAATCTCAAATAATTTTTAAATTTGATTATTATATATTTATATAAACTGTTATTAATAGTATATATTTACATACACTGCTAACTTGCATTTATAATTTAATACATTAAATGTACAAATGCAGTATAAAGTTAAATGTTAATAGCTTTTTAAATTTTCACTCTTAGCTTAAAATTTTATCTAGTCATTCTTAGTCCTGTATTGCATTTTTTTGAAAAGTAAAATTTTGCTTACTCATTTTGTATAAAAGCAGATATATAGACATTCATAAACTAATATATAGTATATCTGCCTTATTGCAAGTTCATGGCTGGGTGATTAAGAAAAAATTTATCACCAATAAAGAAATAATTTTCAAAGGTTACTCACTGAAGAAAAATATTGGTTTTCTTATACCATCCAGAGCCTCCAAAATTGGCCATTCATAATGTCTGGCACTCAATAAAAAAATTACCAGTTTTCTCAGAAAATGGGAAGAAAAGATTAAGACCAAGAAAGAGAGAAAAAAGACAATGAAGAGAGACCCACATATGAAAAACAAATATTGGAACATGAATTTTAAATAAATATGACTAACATTTTCAAAAAAAAGATGACAAAATGGGGAATTAAACCTAGGACTAATTTTTTAAAGAAACAATGAAATATAAATTCTAAACTAAAAATTACAATAATGGAAATTATGAACTTGGTATATGGTTTAATAACCAATAGACTAGAACTCTAATATATGCATAATCTAGAGGTAATGGAAACAAAAGTAATATCTGAAGAGACACTGGCAAATAATATTTCAAATCAGATCAAAGACGTCAAACCACTGATTCAAGAAGCTTATACAAACTCCAAGTAAGATAAATCAGAAAAACAAACAAACAAAATGGGTAGAATATAGTAAACCTACTAAAAACAAACGACAAAGAGAAAAGATTAAAGAAGTCAGTGGGGGAAAAGACACATTGGATTCAAATGAACAGCTGTGTGAATGACAGCTGGGGGTTAAGCAAAAGTGATGTAAGACAGCATATGAATGACATCTTTAAGTACTAAGAAAGAGTAAACTTATTTCCTTCTAGTATTCTATATATCTAAGTTAAAAGAGTTAATCAAATTAGAATGGGTGTAAGCTGATACCATTGAAATATTAGAGGTTGTTGTGTAGCAGCTCTTACATAGAAGGTAATTGTCAAGTGAAGCTTTCTATGGGTGCAGTTTCTGAAAAGTGAAAAAACAAAAAACAAAACACAACTCTACTCCATTCTCATCCACTGCCCTGCACATAGATCCAATCCCACCTGTCTCAGTTCAGACTATAACTCATTATTGGCCTGATTCTCATCTCTATCTCAATGGGTAATCCCTAAATACCTTAGTTACTTTAAGAACCCAGTATGTACCTGTCACTCAACTTACCAAATATATTTTCAACACTATTTTTTTTATCTTTTGTAATACATCTCATATGTAGCAATAGCAGAACAATTGCATTATTAGTGGCACAAATCCTTCTCCTTCCCCACCTTTAAAAAACCTCTACTTCAGGTCCTTATAGCTCAGACCAAGATTACTGCTTTAAACTACTGTTCTATATCCTCTTGTTTTCTTAAAATATCGACCCTTCAGAGTCTCCTGAATGAAGATTTGACATAACATCCTTTATGCATAAATCACTGTCTCTGGATAAATTCTAAGTTCATTAATATAGGATAAAAGACCTTTCATAATCAAAGCCTTGATTAACTCACTATTTCCTTTCTTATGGTCTTTGGAGAAGCTTCTAATTACTCTGAGCCCCACCGCCACACACACACATTCACCTCCATACCCTGTCTGTAATGTTCTCTGCCTGGGGTAACTTCCCCTTCTTCCTCACAAGGCAAAGGCACACTCATCCTTAAAAGATCAGTCTGTGCTCAAGCAGCCTGTTCTGGAGCTTTAAATTGGGTTTTAGTACTTTTCCTCCATGTTCTCGTTATATATGTTATTGAATTTCTGATTACATATCTGATGTCATTCTACTAGAACATAATCTTTAATTCATATATAGTGGAGCAAGCCAGGAGCTATCTCAGTGTTCAGTGGGTAGTAGACCCTCAATAAATGTTAAAAGGAGAGTAACATAGCTCAGCAAGAAGATATAAAATCTGAAATACATGCTCATTGACCATTATACATTTAAAATAGTCAGTGATATTTTGAAATTGCCAGAATCTGTGCTGGACCTAAACATCAAATGATTTGTTACTTCAGGTATAGTCTTCCCTGGATGGATTCTACAAGACAAAAGATGGCAAGTTCCAGGGAATGACAAGCATCCTCTTTTGCCAAACATCACCTGACTCAATGATAACTTCGGACTTCAGCCTACAGAGGAAGGAAGGCAGGTTAAAGGTTCTCATTCATTTGATGACAAGATCTGTGTAGCTTTCACAAAAACAACAACAAAAGTGACCTGCTTACCTGTCTCTGATCCTTACCTGATAATCATATCCCAACAGGGGTATTTCCATGGAATTATGATTTACTGCTGATTCTCTGGATTTGATTTCAGCCTTTTTATTTTTTAAAACCCAGATTGCCACATGACTTACAATCTGTCACTCATAGTCCTGTCTTGTGTTGGAAACAACTGTCTTGCACCCACGGGGAACATATGTTTTGATTTGCCCTTTGGCACAGCGGCATCCAATTTCATTTCCTAAGTATCAGTACTGGTTCCTGACTTGAAATTCAATGGAAAGTCTATGAAAAGTAGGAAATGGGTCTAATACCTGACTAACTGTATGTTTTCTTGATGAAACCAATCTGCTCGGGAATATTCAGACATTGCTTTAAAGGAGAAAAATAATAAAAATAGTTTCTTGATAGTAAAATCTAGTTTCTTTAGACTCAATGGAGGAAGAAAGAAGATAAAGGTAAGGAACCAGAGTGGAAATCTGAAGCAGTTTCTGATAAACACTGGGGTGTCCTTAATACCCCCAAAAGAATGATGTCTCTGGTTTCCTTTCCAGGACTCACTTCCCAATGCTGGATACCCACTGTCAATGCACTACTGTCCAATCAATAAATACTGAATAGCCTCTGACTATCTGGCACTGAAATTAGCATAGAGTTAGAAAATAAATTAACCTATTGAAGATGAGAGAATACAGATTGAAGTAACTTCATGGGCAGGTTCAAGATTAATTCTTATAAATACTGATTTTCCAAATTTGAAAAGGTGGCATTTATTCATTCAGTAAATATTTATGAAGCATGTATTTGAGACAGGAACTGTGCTAGCTACTGTGGATATAAAAATGAACAAGGTTGCCTTGGCCGGGTGGATCAGTTGGTAGGCATCGTCCTGTACACCAAAAGGTTGCAGGTTTGATTCCCGGTCAGGGTCAGGGCACATACCTAGGTTGCATTTCAATCCCTTGTCAGGACCAGTGTGGGAGGCAGCCAATTGATATTTCTCTTTTACATCGATGTCCTCTCTCTCTCTCTCTCTCTCTCTCTCTCTCTCTCTCTCTCTCCCTTCTTTTCTCTCAAATCAATATCCTCAGATGAGAATTTTATAAAATGAACGAAGTATTTGCTCCTTTCCTCCCACACAAACAGACACAGATATCTAACAAAAATTATTACTGATAAGAGCTGGGGAAAAATAGTGCTCTGGATGCAAAGGGGCATAACCATGGGAGTCTTTTCTGATAAAGTACTAAAGGATAAGAAAAAGAAAGTCAGTCTAATAAAAGGGGTAAGGAGAGACCATCAAAATTATATATAAAATGATAGGTTAAATGGTGTGATCAAGAAAAGACAGTGATACTAATTAACTTACAGAAAACTTCTGAAAGGGAAACTTCTATGGCAGGTATTGGATTAGGAAATCACTTCTCATCTATGTTCCAAAATAGCTTGGGTTTTTTCCCCAAGAGGAAGAGCTGAGTTCTCACAATATGAAAATTATAATTCTGAGCTTTGCTAAAGATAGGAGATTATGTGAGGGGAAATTCCATTATCTCAGCCAACACAAATGTGCAAGAACTCTAGCTATAAAAGAACGCTAATCATTCTAATTATCCAGATGTTGTTACTTTGGATTTGAAAAAAAGAACAATAAGAAGGAGGTTGGGGTGGCTAAGAGATCTAATATCACTGACAGCACAATCGCTATAATGGAAAATAACTAGTCTAGGGAAGAATGAAATGGACTGTCTCACTGCCTAAAGTTTGTCCACGGAATGAAATGTTAGCTAATAGAAGTGTCTGTCATCTGCTGTACATGGTGGAGAGGGAGGGTAAGAAGGCATATTTCAGAGTACTTGTGAAATACCATTAAGACATGTCTATCCCGACTCCCAGCCCTCTTTGAGTGTAGAATGGAAGTTGATGTGTATACATCTTCCCTAATGGGTAGGATTGTCCACACTTTGCAGTGCTATTTTCCTGACAAGAGATTCCACACCCTGTCTGATGAGAAAAACAAAATCAGAATCCTCTGCTTCCTCAACTTGACTCCCTGTCTCCTGATCCTTGTTGCTTCTTCTGTCCCCATTCTCAACCCAAGGCTCAATTAAGAAATCTACCTTTTCAGTGTAAAAGAGACAATGAAAGAAAAAAAAAAAGTTCATGAATTCCTTTCTTGATTACCCAGGGATTTGTCTAACTGAGGCTTGATAAATGATGGCCTGTAACAGTAGTTTAAATTTTTAAAAGCCATATGACACTTCCTTCACCCAAAAGCTTAAGAGGAAATTCATATGTAAAATAGATGAAGTGAAGCTATGTCAGCTCAGCCTTCAGCTCAGCCGTTTCCCTTCTTAAAGGACTCTAAGGCCTAACAAATTCCATGATAATTAAGCCTCAGAGAGCCATACCTGTGAAGAGTACTCATCTCAGACCTATCCAGACAGCCCACCCCTGAATAACAGTAGTTTAAATTTTTAAAAGCCATATGACACTTCCTTCACACAAAAGCTTAAGAGGAAATTCATATGTAAAATAGATGAAGTGAAGCTACAACAGCTCAGCCATTTCCCTTCTTAAAGGACTCTAAGGCCTAACAAATTCCATGATAATTAAGCCTCAGAGAGCCATACCTGTGAAGAGTACTCATCTTCATCTCAGACCTATCCAAACAGCCCACCCCTGACCCTTGCCCTTGCTTGCCTCAGGCCTCACCAGTAACTAAATCTCTCTGGCCAATGGTTTCAACCTAGACTCATCTCCATATTTTTCGGCTTGTCTCCTACTCAGACCAATTCTCCACTCTATCACTTCCCCCAGCTTCTTCCCACTGTTAATTTCTCAGAACATCCCCTTTACTTCCCTATCTTAACTGAAACCTAATTCTCCTTTGAGAATAACATTTCTTCTATAACCTTTGCTGAGAGAGATAGTGTTCCATCTTCCACACACTATTACCTCAGAAACATAGACTGGTTAGTGTCCCCCTTGCTTCCCCTGTGGCTTCCAGACTATGGTCACCCTTCTTGCAAAAAAAACCACTACACCTTTAAAATGTACACCATCTTAATGAATCTTATTATCATACTTCTTGCAGTTACCTCCTTTTCTCCTTATCTCTGAATTTCACAAAAAAATTATTTACCACTTAGCTCTGCTCACCACAAAGATTGCCATTTTCACAATGAATTCAATGTTCATATGAATGAATCATTCAGTTTTCTTCTCCTTTCCTCCACTATCTTCATTTCCCTCACCAATTTCTCCTCAATTCAAGTGTGTAGTCAAGGGTGCACCGAGGACCTTGTGGCCACTGGAAACTCAATTTTAAAAATTCTGATATTTGACTACTATTTTAACACCCCACCCCCAATTTTCTTTGGTACCTCCTGATGCCAAAATTCTTTGATTTCCCAAATATGCCATTTAGCCTCCTGTGTCTCCACTTTCTTGCTTTTCTGTTATTATTAACATTTTCCTGCAAATGCTCTTGGCTTTCTCTGCTACCACCACCTGGCAAAGCTCCAACTCTGAAAGAATTGCATCAGTAACCTCTGCTGTACTTGCATCTAAACAGCTAAATATGTATGCAATAACCACACCACCAAGCAAACTGGTTTCATTTTAATTGCATGAATATAAACTTCAAATTGCAACTCAATCCCACCATAGTGTATTAGACAATTCGTTATTTTATTCACCAAGACAATGTTCACACATTCTCTTATTTTCTCAAGACCCCTCTATCCCTGCCTTCCTTTTCAATGAATGGGAGACTTTCCCTTGAACTTCAATAGAAAAGACAAGGACAAATAACCAAAACTGAGTTTTTTCATCTTTTTGTCACTTTACCTGTTTTTAAAACACCTGCATTCATACCATCTTTTTTTCTTATTCTTCTTCTGTTACAACACAGGAGATGGCCTCCATTCCATTAAAGCCCAGTTCCATAGTTTCTGTGGATCCTGCTCACTGTCACCATCTCAAAAACACAAATTCATCAGTTGTTCCTTCTCCCTCCAACCTGGTTCCCAGCTTCAGTCATAGATAAACTTCTTAAAAGATATGTGTACACATTTCCTCCAATTGCTTTTTTTTTATTTCTCAATATATTCCAGACAAAGCAGGTTATAAATCAAAGTGCATATTTTGACACTTTGTTTTTTAAAATATCTATACTCCTGTATACATAGATTAGAAAACTAGACAACAGAAGAATGGTAGTTCTCTTCAAGAGATGGAATCAGACCTATTTATTTTCTTCTTTATGCTTAGAGACATTTCCTAGCTTTGTACATACACACTCATGCATACAAATTTGTAATAATAAAAATATTGTTTTAATTGGAATTCTTATTTATAAAACTACTTCCCACAGATTTTGGGAATTATGGCGTACCACTGAAACCAAAGTTTCTATTTTTGCCTTACTGGGTTAAGTGACCTTCGGACAGAGGTAATCACCCAAAGATTCAGGACTGCCCACTCCCACAATTCTAGCAGAACTCATTGCTAACACTGTATTAGCAATAACTGGTTATTCCACATTGTATTTTAGTCTTCAGAAATTCCATATGCTTGCAGCTGTTATTGCCATACTTCTTGGCAGTAATCTCTTAGAAAGCCCCTGCCCTCAGGCTAGATTTGTCAAGCCCAGACAGGCAGCTTTAAAGAGTGCCTAGATGAATAATACTCTGAAAGCCATTAATAAATAGCCCAGGAGAAGAAACCCAAGTACACCATTAAAATATTAAGAGAGTAGCGTTTTGACTATAAGAATAAAATACAAGTACAGAAAAGGGAAAAGATCCCAAGGAGGAAGTAAATGAGCAAAATAAATATTCAGGTTTTCTTTCAATTTCATCGGCCATTGGTGGAAGAATAGTGGAGACATATTCTTGCACTAAATTTATGGCTGAAGCTTTTTGCAGCTCACAGATGATGACTCTTTCAAATGTTTCTTTGGCTATTTCTCACCCTTATCATACTTTTCTTTTTCCACCCAGGAATGGCCAGCTGCTGTCGTTCTTTAATTCCGGTACTTCTCTGGAATGCCTGGGCTTTCTTCCCCACTCTGATTTTAATGCTCCCATGATTGGCCATTTCAGGCAAACAGCATGTTGTGAGATTTTTCACATCATAGCTCTATTAAACCAATCCTATTTGAACTCTTCCTCTCACCAGTTCACTGAAAATAACCTCCTGAGGATTGGAGAGTTTGAAAAGGGCAAAAGCTTTAGTTATTGCTTTGAGGAAAACTTTGTGTACAAAGAAAATATCAGACAAAACTACATCCATTCACATATCATGTTTACATACCCACTTACGATGGCTTTCAGAAGTCCTGTGGCATAATGACTGAACAGGGAACTGACTATAATAGAGATTAAATAGATACATTTTAAAGAACAGAAGCAGGAGCTAAAACAAATGGTTAATGATAAAAGCAGTAAAATACAAAAAAAAAAAATGTGGTATGTGAAAACCAGAAAAATGTTTGGATTTAAAAAGGCAAATATAAATGTCTTCTAAATGTTTATCATAGCATATTTACTCTCCAAATAAATGAATTATTTCTTCCTGTTTTCCCTATTCCTTACCCTAATCTTACATATAAAAAAAAAGGAATTTTGGTTGGGTAGCTCATTTGGTTAGAGCATCTCCTGATATCAAGGTTTCTCTCTCTCTCCCTCCTTTCTCCTCGCTCTCCAAAATCAATAAATAAAAAAAAGGACTTTTAAGAAACACCAAGATATTGAAAAGACTGAAAAGTAGCTTTCAGGAATCACCTCCCATAGGCAGCCCCTCCATTTCAATCTACACAACCCTGCTTTTCCAATAAATGCAAACTCTGAGGAAGGGAGAAAGAGATATCATGTGAGAGAGAAACACCTGTGAGAGAGAAACATTGACCAGTTGTCTCCCATACATTCCCCAACGGGGGATAGAACCTGTAACCTAAGCATGTGCCCTGACTGGGAATCAAACCCATGACCCTCTGATGCATTTCTCCAACCAACTGAGGCACACTGGCCAGGGCTTCTCCCTTTGCTTTCAATACCCTTTTAGAATAGAGTCCCTAAACCAACTATTTGTGTTTCACAGTTAATTAATTTTTAATTGATGAGAGAGAGACAGAGAGAGATGAGAAATATCAATTGGTTGCCTTTGATCATATACCCTGACCAGCTATCAAATCCACAAACATATGCCCTGACCAGGAATGGAACCCACCACCTTTTAGTATATGGGAGGATACTCCAACCAACTAAGCAACACCTGCCAGGGCACAGGAAACTTATTTTACAATGTACATGAATATACCATCCCCTATTATCCTCACAGCTCCATGAGGCCGTGTGGGAACGATACTAGTTTTCACACTAGGAATACATAAGGCTAGAGAGGAGGATAGCCAAAGGATGTCGATAGGATGTGTTGCTCACCAGCATTTGGAACTATCACAAGTACCTCTGGCTGTGTGTGCTTGTCCTGACTGAGTCAGCAGGACCACATGCACACCACCCCCCTCTAGTTACTGTGCCCACTGTGGTAAGATCTCTGAGCATGGACCAGCAATCTAGTCATTAGAACAGACAGGACCTCTAATGTAATCTAGGATATGTAACGTGCAAAAGAAAAGAACATTTAAAGAGGGGAAATCTGTAGCTCTGGAGTTTATGAGCATGAACACTGAAAAACAAACTTAGATATTAAATATATAGTACTTTAAAAGTATGCCAATGTGAACTGAGGCATACTTTTAATTTTTCTTCAAATTACACCTTAGTTGTTGCTATTAGATTTGAATCTATAAATTAAAATAACTAGTTTTTAATTTTGAAAGTTGGAGTATTATATTAAATGATAAGTTTAATTTTAAAAACCTGGAACACACATATTGATCTCTTAGTGCAGAACACATGCATATATGACTAAGAGTTTAGGTTTCCTCTTAGAAACTTTACACGGGGCTGAAAAATTACCACTGAACACAGCTACAGCAATTGGAAGAAGTACTTGTGCCAAAGGTTCCTGTTTTACAAACACAACCCTGTCACTGCAGCAAACGTTCTGGGTAAAGTAGGAGGATGAGTGAGCAGAGAACTCACTGGGAATTCAGCAGCTGTCCACAGTTGTACTGGGATCTGAGCAGCCACCCATCAATTTCTCATTTTCACCAGAAATGGCCTTCAAATTTTCATCAGGTTCTTTTGGAAGTTAGGAGATCATGTAAAAGCACAAAATTCTGGGTATTTTCAGGTCATTTGTTGTGGAAAAGTATGATTTAGCAGAAAAAAAATCAGATTTGATGTCAGAAGACCCTTTGAGCTAGTCCTGGATCTGACTCTAAACTACTCATCTGTGAAAGGAGAAGACCACTAAGTCCTTCAGAGCTCTGGTAGTGTTTGTGATGCAAGTGATATACTTGTCAGCTCTCTGTTAAGGTCTCCTCTACAGCCAGTAAAAGCTGGGGCAGGCATGGAGGAAATGTGAGAGAAACCCATGGGAAGGCATGAATTAATTAAAAAATCAAATAGAGTAAAAAGCAAAACAAAATTGAACCACTTTCAAATAGCAAGTACAAGAAGTTTTCTACTCTCAAGTGTTGTTTATTGCTTATAATTTTCAGCTACACAATCAGTCCAGTAGAGACTAGTAGAGGAAAATCTTTCTGGTTTTATTGAGTTATTTTTCACTATGGTAACTGCCTAAAACCAGTAATTCTTTAAAATATAGACTATAGCTAGTGTAACAGTAAAAAGAAATTGAAATGTTATAGCATTTCTCAAATGAAATATTTTAAATCAATATCATTAAAATTAATTTATTAATTTACACTAGTACCTAACAATGTTCCCTTTTTAATTATTTAAAATAGATCCACGAGACAAGTAAAAGCAAAGCAAGGATGAAAATATTGCTCTTGGACATAGAACTATCCGGAGATATGAGAAATGGGACTAGAATGTCTTTGCCAAAGCTCTGGAAACTCAACTGTTTCTTTTTTTCTGATAAAAAATATATATTCTTTATTTAAATATATAATTATTTTTAACATATGTGTATGGAGAAAGGTATTTCCCTCTAATCTAGTCAACAGGGCAATATTAATTCAGGGACTACTAAGCTAAACTACAATATACAGATGATGTATTATAGAACTGTACACCCAAAACCTACATAATTTTATTAACCAGTGTCATCCAATAAATTCTATAAAAATACATAAATTCTATAAATATTTTATTACATTTATTGGGGTGACATTGGTCAATATGAACGTATAGGTTTCAGGTGTAAGTTTCTATGTTAAAAGATCTGTATATTAAAACTGTGTCCACCACCAAAAGTCAAATCTCTCTTGTCCCCAATGTATTAAGGCCCTCCTTGACAGCATCTATTTTCCAAACTGTAAATAACCTCAAATGACGACCATCAAGAACAGCTTCTTGTAATATTCAATTATTTTTCTTTTGCATGAGATAGAGTGAGTGAAGGCAGTATTTAATGCTTATTTTTAAGTTCTAGCTACAAACATGGTTGTTTTCATTAAAGAAGGCAAATAAATTAATCATCTATGAAAATGGAGGTGTGGAAATAGTTCTTCCCAAGATTATGCCAAGTTGGGTAAATATTTTGGCCCATAACTTATAGGAAACCAAATTCTTTCCTAGGTCTATTAGGCTGGGTCACTCAGAAGCCAGACTGTAAGGCAGCACTATCCAAAAGTAATATGATGTGATTCGTGTATGTAATCTTCAATTTTCTAGCCCTATTTTTAACATAACATATCCAAAATAGTACCATTTCAACAAGTAACAATATAAAACTCATTAAAATATTTTGCATTTTTCATAAGTCTTTGAAATGTGGTATATATTTTATACTCAGAGAATATATCAAGTTGGATACTAAGTTTTTTTCGAAGTATTTTATGTGTATTTATATTTCATAAAATTTAGAGTTGAAAAAGTAAATTCGCATGCTTAAATTGTGCCTAATATACTTAAAAGTTTTTTCTAATAAAGCATACTTAAAAGTTTTCCAATAACTGAATCTACAAGTTTTAAAAATGTAAGTTAATTAAAATGGAAGAAAATTAAAAATTCAATTCCTCAGCCCCAGTAGCTGCATTTCAATTATTCAGTAGCCGCATGTGGCTGGTGGCTACAGCATTGAACAGTGCAGCTGCTGGAGAAGGAGAAGGGTGATCATGCCCACGAGTGGTGCTGATGACGATGCTAAAGAATTTTGATAATATAATAAGTCTATGGGGCATAATATTTCTGAAATATGATATCCTGTGTTTGTTTTTCCCCACCTACATATTAGTTTCCTGAGACTACTGTAAGAATTACCACAGACTTGGTGGCTTCAAACAACAGAAATTTATTCTCTCACAGTTTGGGAGGCTAGAAATTCAAAGCCAGCAGTGCCACCCTCTCTAGGGACTCTAGGAAAGAAATCCATCCTTGTCCCTTCCAGCTTCTGGTGGCTGCCCTAGTGTTCCAGGGCCTATTCCAGAATCATTGTAATCCCTGCCAATCTTCACATCACCATCTCTCCTTATGTCTGGTACAGCTCTGTTCTTCTCTCTTATAACACTTGTAAATAGCTACTGGGATTTGTAACAGCATTTAGGGTCCACAGGAATAATTCACAGTAATCCCCTCATTTTGAGACGCTTACCTGAATTACATCCGCAAAGACCCCCTTTTCCAAATAAAATAAGATATACAAATTCCGGGGATTGGACTTGATGTTTTTGTTATAGTCAGTGTTCAACCTACTAAAATTTGCAAAACCATATTTTTTTCTGTAACATGGAGGTTGACGCATTGGCAGAGGGGTCTCCTACTTGAATGACAAATGCATGCAAATGCAAAGAAATCCAGGCCCACCAGCATCGCAGCTCCTACTCTGAAGGGCAGTGCCCTGGCAGCCAGAGGGATCCTGAGCCAGCAAAGACTAATAAGCTGCCAAAAGCCAAACAGGAACAATTAGAGACATAAGGGTCAGGGAAGTACAAGTGGGCTGCGGAGAGCTACAGGAGAGGACAGGGCAACAAGCTGGTGGGGAGGGGTGCAGGGGGAGATACAGGAGGGTGGCAGCGACCTACTGGCACACGGATTCGTGCGCAGGGCTACTAGTAATTAATAAATAAGAATGCAATAATAAACTTTTTGTTTAGCTTACTCACAACTGTAAACCTACTTTGGCCTTACCCTGTATACATTGATATCCTGATTAACATGTGAACACCTCCACTAACACAGGCACTCTCTCTCACACACACACATAGACAAACACACATCTACTAGTACACTTTCATTCCAAGATACTTGTTGTCAGAACCAAAGATTCTTCCAATATAATCTGATCTGAGTAGATGCAGCTGCCATGGCCCAGTGTAGAATGGTCTAGGGTACAGAATGCTCCAAAATGAAAATTATAAACTGCAGAAATGAGCAGTCATGGAGAAACACAGATGCTCTTAAAAGGCAAAGATGAGAAAATGGTTTGTGCACATAATTGCACAATTTCTAGGGATCCAGAAATATATCTATGATTGTCTGCCTATATGTTAATACTGTAATCTCAAATATACTAACTATAAGAGAAAATTTAGGAAAAAATAAAAAAGGTAAAGTTTGAATGTAAACAAACAGGTGTGGCAGAAGAAAAAAATGGAAATACCCTGTCATGTGGTTCCTTTAGACATTAATGGTTAGGAATAAGGATTCAGAAGAATTCTCAGTGAAGTTGAGTACTCATCTCCTGTGTCCATGAATGATAGCTCTTGATTAATTATCAGACAGCTAGAGGTAAGAAGATCAGAGACTCCAAATAGCAGCATATTAATAGCTCTACTTAAGAAAAGAAGAAAAGTAGAAGCTTCACTTACTACTTTATTATGGAAATTAAGCATTTAGTAGATTTCTATATAATCCTGTTTATGCATTGACAAGGGAAAATGTGCTCAAAGGGAAAATAAATTTTGGTTTTGTCTTCTTTCCCTGAAGGATGGAAATTTTAACAATAGTCTGTAACAGTTTGGCAAGGGCTGCCTCGCTTTCCAGTTTATTCTGAATTGGGTTATCATTCCTCTAAATGCGAAGCAAGAGAAGCTTATTCAAAGAATTAAAGTAGGTGACAAATTAGCACATTCATTTTCAGGTTTTCTTTAAAGTTTCCTAAGAAGCTTGGTATTAACTAACTCAGGAAACAAAAAACAAAAACAAAAATGTCAGATCTTAAAAATAATTTTCAAAAACACCAACTTTTCCTCAAGTCAATGTAACAAGCATATCATGAGCACAGGCTCGGTGGTGGATTTCATAGCCTATGAAAAACCCATTTCCCAAAATGGTAAAGGTTAATAAAACACATCAGAGCCTCAGTCACCTGACTGGTTAGCAGTGGTTCTCAACCTTCTGGCCCTTTAAATACAGTTCCTCATGTTGTGACCCAACCATAAAATTATTTTCGTTGCTACTTCATAACTGTAATGTTGCTACTGTTATGAATCGTGATGTAAATATCTGATATGCAGGATGGTCTTAGGCGACCCCTGTGAAAGGGTCGTTCGACCGCCAAAGGGGTCGCGACCCACAGGTTGAGAACTGCTGGGTTAGAGTCTTGAGTAATTGGTGAAAACAATTTCTTTCTCAGAACAGTTTCTTTCTCTCCCCTTTCCCCTCCTGGTCTCCCTACTACCACCAGCCCTACTGTAGCATATCCTTTCCTGATTTTAGAGAAAGTTCACAAAAAGACAGCAAACAAGTGTTGGTAATTGGACTATTACAAGCTTCCTTGGATAATCTGGGTAATTCTCAGCATTGTCACCAAATGTCTCTGCACTCTGTAAGGAAGCTGAAAGTAAGGCAACCTCTTAGAAGGATTTTGGGATGGTTTCTATTTTTAAAAGGCAGCCAACCACCACCACAATTGGCCCTAATTGCTTCTCTTGCTGGCAGTCTTGGGAGAGAGAACAAGGGCTGAATGAGTCAGGGAGACTTAAAAACCTTCTCATTAATAGCTCTAGCCTCTATGGGCCAGAACTGAAGCACCCAGGGGAATGGTTCCTGTGGCGGGGACCCTTACAGCACTATCTGTCTTATGGGTAAATCAGATGCCAGCCTACGACTTTCGATTTTGCATCCTTACTGGAATAATGTGAATTGATTAAATGAGAAAAAAAATAACAAAGAGGACAGAATGAGAGGCAGCGGGAATGAGGGGACGTTATCTTTGTTTAGGAGAGCTCAGAGAATATAGTTGCTTACTGTAACTCAGGAGATCTGAGTCTTCCTCTAACTTGAAATGTGGACCTGAGGTCTCATCACCTCTAAATTGTTCTGGGGTCACCTTGAATATTTTCTTCCTTTACTTCTTTCTTTTTTTTTCAATTGTAAGGAGGAGATGTTCAATTCCATTGGTTTTCAGAAGGACGTGCCCAGGCCAGTCTCACAGATACTTTTCAGGTTGTAGCCATCTTTTGCATATTGATTCTGATAGTAGTCTCCAACTTCACAAACTTCACAAAAATGTGTGTGTGTGTTTTTCTTTATTTGATGAAATGAAACAAAGTAAAAGGGAATCCACATAAACATTTTTGGGTCATTTAGAAGATCACTTAAACCTCAACCTTGCTAACTGAATTTCATGCCCATATTTTTATCTTTTATAAGTCACAGAGGTCAAATGACATTATAGGGCATTGCTGCAAACAGAGACTCCCCAATAGTACAGATGGAAATAGAACTCATCTTTTGGAATATCCCAAAGTTGTATTCTTAGGGGCATGTGAAAATATTTTCCTTGGTTTATTTTTTTTTCAAATAAATGCACATGTGAGCAACTCTGTGATAGAGTATGGACCCTTACCTGACAGCCTCCAATGGGAAGAAATCCCTTACTTGTTGGGAGGCTAAAACTAGAGATAAAAGTCACAGCTAGTCCTAGCTGGTTTCTCTCCCAAATTAGACTCATACATGTTTATATTCTTTATGTACCTAAAATAGTTACCTAGAATTTTTCCTGGTTAAGATATGCAACCCTTGAGATTAGAGAGCTTCCAAAAGCAAATGTCCCTGCCAACTTCCTTCTCTGTCTCTGCGTGTGTGTGTGTGTGTGTGTGTGTGTGTGTGTGTGTGTGTGTGAAAGTTTTCATATGTGCACCCGAAGTTATATCTGAGTTGTAGACTTTAGGAAATAAATAACCAAGCTTATTACAGAGATTCTTTGTGGAAATGCTACTATGTGCTTTCCATACATTAGGGCATTTCATCTCAATGATATTGTTGTAAGGTCTGTATTTTTATAATATTTTGCAGATAAAGAAATGGACTTCAGAAGAAATTATACGACTTGCCAAAAAATACACCAAATTACTGTGGAGTGGAGTTCACATCTCATTCTTTCAGATACCATCGTCTTGTGTCTTTCTTCATCTTGCTTAATACAGTGTCAAAAATTTCCTCTGGTAAATTTAACAAAAAGAATGTTCCATAGTATTATGCCTCATGTAAGACTGTAACTCTTCATCTTTTTCCTGATTCAAAACCTTCACAGGTAAAGGGCAGAATTCTCTCATCCCACAAATACTTAAAAAGCAACTATGTATAAAAAGGGAGCTCTTAATAGATTAATTGATATCTTCCTGATGTAGAATAACTTAAAAAATAATGAAAAGGAGTGTTTTCCTTTTTTTCAATCTGTTCCTTATTCCTGACTCCTTTGTCTTAGGTGTTGGTAGCTTTTGTGATATCAAGGTACAAACCTTGGCTTTGGAAAGTTAGACTCTGAAGGGCATAACCTAGGTGTCCTCCAAGTGTGGGAGGGACTGAGGAGGCTGCTGGGATTAGAAAGGGCTATGTCATAACAGTGGGGGTGACATGACTCAAACCCAAAGGAGCCACTAAGTGGGGAGTAACAAAACAGATGAGCATCCCAGTAATGTTAGACACTTCAGAGCAGAGAGTGGGGAGTCATCACTCTATGCCAGCAGCACTAAAGATGTCTCTGAGGGGTATCCAGGCCCCCACTACTCAACATATAGAAAGAGACAGGATTTGTAAAACATGAAACAATACAGAAAGGGCTGCAATAATTAATGGGAATGATGCATAAATATAAGTCTGTTGCAAGTTCTCTAGGACCCCTTAAAGCTCAGGAGTTTTCTAAAATTGAGTGAACAGGAAACTCCTTCTTCATCGAATTAATGAACAAAACAAAACAAATCTTGACATTACAATGTGCCTTGATTCAACCAGTCTGCCTGCTCTTGAGGCTTGACCCTTGACCTTCATGTACTTCAGAGTTTGTTGTTGTTTCCTTGTTGTTGTAGTAGTTGTAGTTGTTGTTGTTAATCCGCACCCAAGGATATTTTTTTTCCATTGATTTTTAGAAAGATTGAACGAGAGGAGTAGAGAAAGAGAGAAACATCAATGTGAAAGTGACACATGGATTGGTTGCCTCTCACATGCTCCTGTAACCCAGGTATGTGCCCTAGATAGGAACCAATTCCAAGACCCTTCAGTCCGAGGGCTGATGCTCTAACCACTGAACAAAATCAGCAAGGGCTGAACACCAGAGTTTTAACTCTTGCAAACTTGATACCTGCTCAGTCCTGGTTCCGTGGACCTCTATTCATTTCCACCTCAAACTGTAACGCTTCTCACTTGCAATTTCATCAAACTCAGGCTAAAGGCTCTTCCTCAGTCTGCTGAGACTTTCAGCTTTGGGCAAATCCAGTGTCTGATACTTTGGAAATAAAATAGAACCCAACAATGACAAATATTTCTTGCTGACAATTGTTCCACTTTATCAATTCAAGTGAAATCTCCATTCTCCTGGGCCAAGATCATTCTCTGGCCCCTGCATGTTGACCTTTCCTGGAAATTCTTCCATTGTCTCAGTCTGATATTTCTTAGAAGAGAGAGCACAGACATTTGGCTGAAATGGATTATAGAAAACAAACATTTATAA
>NW_006297819.1:1399336-1406679 GCF_000327345.1 Myotis davidii | reverse complement strand
ATATTTTGTGTGTGTGTTATATGTATGATGTACTGTATTTTTATAATGAAGTAAGCTAAACAAAAGAAAATGTTATTAAGAAAACCCTAAGGAAGAGAAAATACACTTACAGTGTTTATTGAAAACAAAAAAAAAAACAAACAAACAAACAAAAAAAACTTAAACCTGTGACCTCCCTCTTTGTGGCGGTGATGTGGTTCTTTTCTTTTTTGTTTTTTTTTCTGGAGTGCGATAGCATCTTTTCAGATGGGAGATATGATGAAATCACAAGAGAAGCTGTTCCTTGTGACTTCAAGGTTAATAAGAGGGAAACTTGGCAATGACAGAGCCAGCAGGCAGGGAGAAAAACCTCCTTTAAAGCTACAGATCGAAGGGTTGGAGTGATATCTATGTGACATTTCACCACTGATGTTCCTGATTAATTATCAACAATTCAAAAAAATATATCAGTGTTAACAATGGGGACTCTTGACGGTTAAAAGGGACATAACCTCATTAAATCTTTGGGATATAGCTTCTCTCAAGTCATTTCAGAGGTAGGAAAAATGTTCTCAAGTGTGTAAGTCAGAAAGAAGCTACATTAAATTCTCAGCATCAATATGATTTCAAAAGCATTTATTACAATAGTAGCAGTTTCCATGAGTTGTAATACATGTTCTGAAAACACGTGTTATAAATTGATCAAATATTTATTGCAGCACTGTTTATAATAATGCAAAATTAGAAAACAGCCAATATGTCATTCAGTAGTAGAATTGATAAATAAAATATGGTATATTCATATGTTAGACTTCACTGTAGTAAAAATGAATGCAATCAATTTGTAACACTTCAAAATATGTCAGGCACTGTTCTAAGTGTTTTACATATATTATTTTAACTATCACAATAAATCTGTGAATTGGATCTGATTATATCCTAATTTTACTGAGGAAGAACTGGAAAACAGAAATATTAAAAAAAATTGTTCAAGGTCACACATTCAGGATGTCTGTCTCTACAATCTAGACTTTTAATAAAATGCTTTTACTTTCTATGTTCTGAGAGAGAGAGAGAGAGAGAGAGAGATGAGATGTTTTATATGTGTATGCATACTTATGTATAAATATACATACATATATATCTGTATATACATGGATATAGATAATATTATGGTTATTTTTTAAAAAACACAAATTGTTTTCTATAAAAGAGATAAATTGAGTATTTTTTAAAAGCCACATTAAAAATATCACATCACAACATCATTCTATTAACTCTGGTGCCGTGTCACATATAGAAATTTCTTGATATTTGCAACCATAGTAAAACAAAGATTTATATTTTTTATATTTATTTGATATATTTAAATGCCATTTAATAAAGAAAAATCAACCAAAAAATGAGCTCGTGTGTCACCTCTTACATGTGTGTCATAGGTTCGCTATCACTGGTCTAGGGTATGGTAAAGGGAGATTATTTTTGTCTTTAACTTCTAAATTAAGAATACATCTATGTAGCTCTTATATAATTAAGAAAAAAATTAAATAAAACAGGTCTAATGAAATCATTTTCTAAAACAGAGAATAGATGACAAATTAACAACTTCTCTTCCAAATGATGTATAAATTACTTAAGAGCCATGACCCTTCCACTTAGACCTTATCTCTTACTCCTGCTACTCCTATAGGAGGGAAACTGTTTTCAAACATATGCTGCACTTTGTCCATTGTTTTATTTTGTCCATTTGATTCCACATGAATGAATTCATATGGTACTTGTATTTTTCCTG
Source organism: Myotis davidii (assembly GCF_000327345.1). Classification (NCBI taxonomy): domain Eukaryota; kingdom Metazoa; phylum Chordata; class Mammalia; order Chiroptera; family Vespertilionidae; genus Myotis; species Myotis davidii. Next base: position 1,404,908 of record NW_006297819.1, on the reverse strand, counting down.
ACTCAAATAGAACAGACTGACAGCTGTCATAGGGGAGGGTGGTTGTGAGGTTGGGTGTAAAAGATGAGGAGATTAAGCAGAAAATAACAACAACAACAAAAAACAACAACAACACAACTCATAGATGCAGACAACAGAATGGTGATTACCAGATGGCAGTAGAAGAGAGTAAAGAGGGGATAAATGATGACAAAAGGAGACTTGACTTGGGGTGGTGAACACATAATACAATATACAGATGATGTATTATAGAATTGTGTACCTGAAACATATATAATTGTATTGACCAATGTCACCCCAATAAATTCAATAAAAAAAGAAGAAAACACACCATATGCTACATTTCCTCCCTCTAGGCCTCCACCTAGGCTCTCAGGCAGCCTCTCCTCAGGTAGCTAGTATCTAGTCACACCTGCTGGGGGCCTCAGACTCTGGAGTATGGATACTGAGTACCTTTTGACCTGTGCTTTGGGTGCCAACCCCAATTCAAGTATAACAGTACAGTTTTTGTTGTCTATCCTGTTAGGCATAAATCTTCAATAATAACCAGCTATAGGCCTGGCACAGAAACAGGCTCACCATAGAGATTGCTGAACAAAATACCTGAGAAGTTCCAAAGAGATGATGAGAGGAGAGGATTGGGGACACAAGCTCACCATCATTGGCATCACACTGGGGAAGACTCAGTACTGGGGGTTCACTCCCTCCCCATTCCTTCCTGCTCACCCTTCTGGCAGATTTATCCTGCAAATCTGTGTTTCCATTCAAGGAAATGGCATTTGAAAATACCTGTGAGACCCTCAGATCCAGTAGTGACCTGTGACCAGCTGGCACCAGAGTGGAATTAGAGCCCAGCTCATCCCTGCATCTCAGATTATAGCACTTCTTTCCAGCCAGCTCAGGAGAAGGCTAGCATTCTGCTTTCCTTTTCTTTCTTCTGAATACCTTCATGTGCCTTACTTGCACCTGTCTCTTAAAGGGATTCTTGTCTTCCTTGTTCCTTCCCATTCCTTTGTTTTCTTCTTTCTGCTCATTTCCCTGGATCTTTACTGCATCTTGGTAGGGAATCTGGGGTTTCCTCACCAGCTGCTTCATCACATCAACCCAATAGGTGTTCACTCATATTGTGGGATCCCCACTGGTTTGTTTTCCCCTTTAGTTTCAACTCCACAGTTGTATCGATAAACTAACCTTAAAAGGCACAGATCTCAGCAGAAACCAAAAACCCAAAATATTGACAAATGGTCTGAAAACACCATGAAGCCAGAAAGGGGAACCTGATAGTTTTGTAACATCTGCTTCTTCCTTCATTATCCTACTGGTAACTAACTGGAAATACAGAAGACCTAGGCCAGAGAGCAAAAGATGGCATGTCTACATCCACATCTTTCTATAAAATTGTTGTTGTTCCCTCTCAGAGACAAACCCTTGGTTGTATAAAAACTATGATGTGCTTAACCCACAACACCGCCAGCTTGGGATTCTGTGTTAGGCAATCCACAGGAGCTGGTGGAGGTTGGGAGGGGATCCATAGGTTAACACAATACCAATATGCATCATATTCTCTACATATTATCCTTTGAGATTTGGTCTCAGAGGGTCTAAAAACTTATCCAAGTCACACCCTGAAAAGCAGCAGTCAGAGTCTAAATCCAGGTCTGCCCAATCCCATAGTGCACCTATTTCCCTGTCAGAGTGTTGCTTTCCAGTGCAGCAGGGTCAGCCCCTGGACCAGGATTCCTAAATCTGTGAACATATCAGTCAGTTCGAGAATATTTTCAAAATATAAATTTGGTGGTTTTATTTCCAGCAGTTTTTATTTTTGATGTCTCAAGTGGGGCTATGAAATGCATATATGGTCTACAAGTACCCCAGGTGAGTCTGATGATGAATTGGGTTTGAAGACCACTATTTTAAGGTATCTACAGCCAAAATTAAAGAAGCACTCATAAATATATAGCTTGTTTTGATAACTCATTATGGATTTTTTAACTACGACCTTATAAAGATTTACTTTTGCTTAGTTTATATAATACTTAAGGGTGGGGAGTTGCATAAATGTCTCCCTGCAATGCACAGAATTTCTAACTTTACTCGCCTGTTTGCTATCCCCTAGCTCCCTTGCTTTCCCATAGTTGTAGTGCTGTAGGATCTGACTATCTTGCCTGCGTTTACCTTATCTGTACCCGTCATACTTGCCTAGAGGTCAGCATTAAAGAAAGTAATCTTTTTTTTTTAACATGCTCTCATATGACACCCATTTATCCTACTGATCACCTGCCCTTTTCTAGGTCTTTTTAACTTCATTCCTCTCTTTTAAGGTTCATCAATCAGAATCACATACAGTCCGGCTGAACAAGGTTTTGTCATAAGGGCATTACTCTGGGTGTTTTGGGGGAAACAATGTACTCATCCTAAAAAGGCAAATCCCAGTCTACAACTTAATATAGCACAGAAAACACAAAGGTAGAGGAAACAGGCACATGAATAAAAACTCTACCTCTTTTCAGTCTTAGTCTATTCTTTTGCCTCTTTACATCTTAACATCTTAAAAGAGAGTGGGATTTGATGAGGGACATTAGAGGAGTTGCAGTGACTGTGGAAGCAGAGATGTTCATGATTTCCAGCTGGTCCATATAGAGATGGAAAGTTCTAGGCAAAATTGTCTTTGTTATTATCTTTCTAAATCCCTTATTTCTGGGTTTCTATCCTTCCCTTTGCCTTCCTCTATATTTCTTTAAAGATACTGCCCAAAGCATACCCCAAGTTGTCACCTTCTCCCAAACACTCATTCTCCCTACACTCCTCCCACTCTCAAAAGAAATGTGCAAATTTGCAGAAATTTTGCTGAGCAGGCAGCCAGCCCTAAGGAGCTGGTGATCTGTTTATGTAATTAAAGCAATTTACTCTGAGTGTGAAAGAATCTTAACCCTTCCAGGGAGGATATGAGTTTTGCAAGGCACTTGTCAAACCTAAATAATCTATGATTGATCACATTTTTGAAGCATCAGAATACGCATAGGTATAGGTATAGGTATAGGTATAGGTATAGGGGTGAGGGGCTTTGGCTTTTGAAGAGATACCTGTTTCTCTTTTTTGCATGCTGCTAGGCCAGGGTGGGATATAAGTGAGAGAGAGAGAGAGAGAGAGAGAGAGAGAGAGAGAGAGAGAGTGTTATAAGGAGAGAAAAGCAGATCCTGGATTGCAACTGCATGCTTGATTAGGTAAAGACTTGGGAGAGAGATACCCGTTAACTGATAGGATCTCAATTTTTCAAAATTCAAATCTCAAAATTGTGGCACGGTTTCTATGTTTTAAACTATTCCCTCTTTAATACCTTTGCCTACCCACAGCATTAGTTTTTCATATTCTTTTGTAGACTGGTAATCTCTTCCTGGAATTCATCAGAAATTCCTTATGTATTCCCTTTTATTTTTCTCTCCCTACAAATCTATCTTAGGCCTACTATAAATTGAATTGCAGTCTCATAGAATTTCGGCACTGGAAAAAACCTAAGAAATCCTCCAGTGAAATTTGTCATCCTAGTTTGAACAAGTCCCTATCATTATTGCAGTCTGTTGTCTATTCATCCTTTTTCCTGATAAATGATTAGTATGAATTACCTTTCAGAAACTACTCCTCCATTACCTTAGCCCAGGTGGTTTGTCTAAGTTGGAGTCCATCCTCTATGAGGGATGGTGGGCCCTGATTGCCTTATGTGAGGAAGCAACTATTCTATACCTCCCCCCTCTGGCCACAGTAATTAGTTCAGGAGTGGAAACAGGCCAGTTATGGCTAAGGGGAATCAGGTCTGGACTTTCAATTAAACCATTGATGATAGAGCTCTTCCTGTGAATGTACAACAGGAGATAGAAGGTCTAAAGTGCTGTGGCCACCCTGTCGCATGAAACTGAGCTCTGTTCAGAATGAAACCATGAGGCAGGAGGGGAAGTGGGTCCTGTGGGCATCCTCAGCACCATGCTTCTAGCCTCTGTGTGACTAAGCCTGCCACTTCTCTGCCAATAAATTTCCCTTTTAATTAACATCATTTTGAACAGGGATTTCAATCATTTGCATCAGAGAGAATACAAAATCATAGGTCCATGATGGAAATGCAAATATTTCTACTATAGCCTATTACACTTTTCTAAATGCTAGGAAATCCTTCCAACTATCTTCTTCTTTGAGTCATCTGTCCTTTTGTTCATGTCTTTTATTTACAGCATTACAGAGATAATCAATTTTTTTTCACTGTTATCATTCTAATATGTAAGCACAGTGAGACTGGCATGTCCTCCTCCAGGTCCCCAAGTTTACAATTGTGTGGGTTAAATAATGAGTTACAAAAGTTTTCTTTGCATGACAGGTTCGCACCCATTGAATTATACACATTGTTATAGTTCTTATTTAAATGTGATTCCTGTAATGGAATATCACAGGACCATGTAGGTTTATAACCCTGATATTCCTCTCCCACCAACCCCATTAAAACTTTATTGTTATTTATGCAACCTAATAATACTATTTTTTATTAGCTGTTGTATCACACTGGTGGGAACTCTGTCCTCCAAATAACCAAGGAAAATTTTCACATAAAATGGCATTCACCTCTACCCTACATTTTTAGGATAACATTTTTATTACATAATCAATACCTATATGTGAAAAAAAATTAGAAGACATAGATAAGCATAAAGAAGAAAATCTAATTCATAAAATTATCAACTGCATAAACCACTGACATTGTCCTGAATATCTCTCTACACATTTTGGTTTTCATGTCTTTATATATATATGCATAAAATTTATTTTATAAAAAATAAAAGTGGATAAGAGGAATCAGGTCTGGAATTTTTTTATAAAAAGTACATTTTTTATGTTATAAAAAAATAGAGTATAACATTCTTCTGTAGTCTTTTTTATCTCCTTTACATTAGCATATTTGCATGTTAAGGAGTAAATGCTTACTGCATAATTTTTAATGACTGCTTGGTATTCCATCAGATAATGCTATAATTTGCTTGACCAATTGACTATTCACCATCTTTTAGTTGTTTTTCCTTGTCTGCCACTAAACATTTTCCTGATTATTTCCTTAGACTAAGTCTCTCAGGTTGAACACCCAGCTTAAAGGTTTTAAATATTTTAGAGCTGCAGTTGTATATTTTCACATTTCCTCCAGAGAGATCAAACTAATGAATAATTCCATCAGCAACATCCCTAACATCACTAGCTATTATGTATTAAAAAAAAATACAATATTCAGGACATCATACATTGCTTTTGGCCCAGAAGTTTGGCCTCTCAGTATTGTTTTAAATCTTAATTCTTTCATCAATGCATTATTTATCTTCACTTCCTGTCACATTCACATCTACAACTGATAAGTCACTTCTATGATATAATAACATTGATAGAAAACTTGACTAGGGCCACATTAAGACTACTAGACCCTCTGAGAGGTCTTTCCAGGTTGATGGTAATGTATAACTTAATGCTCTGGGTTCAACACGCAAACTTTGTGCCTTCCTTACTATCACCCAACACATTCCTTCATCTTGTCCACCAAGAT
>NW_006297819.1:1389336-1394336 GCF_000327345.1 Myotis davidii | reverse complement strand
ACAAAGAATTTAACACTTGTCAAGGCTCTGCATATATTGAAACATTCAGGGAGATGAATTCCAAATTGTAGTCCTCTTCACTATCTTTCTTTATATTCCTATACCACTTCATATCTCTCTTTTTCATAGCATACCACACTTATTTGCCAGTACCTTATCCATAAAAAAATATCTCCAATCTTATCTTTCCTAGGCCACTATACATCCTCAGCACTGCTGCCCTAGGGAATACTCAGAACAATACATGTCAAATTAAGCCTTTTCTTTAAAGGTCACTGGTGCTGGGCGTGGGGTGGTGGGGGGTGGGAGGGGAAGATCAGTTATGACAAGGTATGGGTGAAGAGTTCTATGATATCAAAATATTGACAAAAGGAGCAATAAAAAGTGACATTTCGATGAAATCAAAGCATCACATAAAATAATGAACACCAGCATGTTTTACTCATAACTTATAGCACATGCTTCCTGGGACCAAGTGCTCCCGTACATGCTCAAGTAATCTCTTTATCTCCTCCTCCTTCCCCCTCCTCCTTTCCCCTCCTCCTTTCCCCTCTCTTCCTTCTCTCCCATCTTCCTTTGGCTCCTTTTCCCACTCCTCGTCCTCTTCCCCTCGCCCACACTCTCCTGGGACTGCTGGCTTACTAGCTCACCCCCTTCCTGTCCCTCTTTTCCTTTCCCTCATTTTCTTCTCTTCTTGGTAGTCTTTTGCCCCACTTTATACTCTTTTGACAGTGACATTGGAAACCTTCAGTACAACCTAAAATAATTTCAGAATAGTGTAAATGCAAAAACACATACACATATACTGAAAACACATATACCAAATTGTTATTATTATTACTATTATTATTATTATTTATAGTTAATTATATATTATTGGAGCATTATAAGAAAAACTTTAAGTAAATTTTTAAAATATCAATTAACACATCTCATAGGGCAGAAAGCTATTGGCCAAAAGAAAATAAAACATGTTTATGAAGTGTTTTGGGATCAATCTAATCACTTTCAATCTATGAATGACAACTTAATGTCACAGATTGTAGGGAAGTGACAGAGATGCTCTTGCTGATACCTTTAAAGTCTTGGTCTGCTTGATATTCGACAAAATGAACTAAAATTTAAAATTGTCTTTATGCTTTCTACAAAGTCTACAAATTGCAAAGTTCTATAAGTAAAAGTTGAGCCTCTTTATGATGAAGATTTCAAAAGCCTGCACATTGTGCACACTACAAGCTTCTCAGAAAAGATGTGCATCAATGTTAATTAAGCATTCATTAGAAAAGAAGGCTAAGTGAGCCATGGGAAAAAAACAGAAAGTAAGATCTAGCCGTTCGTAATTTAGAAAGTCAGAATAACCCGTCTTGATTAGATGTTAAGGGTCAGAGTTTTGGGAAGATTACTACAGGAAGAAGAAAAAAAAGAGCAGTGACAAAGGAAATTTTTTCTCTTGCTTTTTATCTTTCATTTAAGACTTCAAGAACAGTTGTGCAAAAAGACTGAATGGGTATGTTCAAAGGGTCAGTACTGTGAGAAAGGAACTAGAATAGAGTTTAAGATCTCACAAGGACTGATTAAGAAGGCTATTGTAAGAAAGCTAATTAAGGCAATTAACCCAGCATCAGGCAGAGCAGCTGGTGGGGATTTTTCAAGCAAAACCTGAACGAGCTTAGATGTCCCACTGTCAATGTCACAGTCCAGGGGCTCCTGGCTTTTACAAAAAAAGATAAGAATAAACGGTAATTTAGGCCCGGGGAGGAATCCAAGGGTTTGATTAAGTAAAGTAATAATTGATAATTGCTGAGGAGGAATTAAAATTGTCTAAGTGTACTTAAAAGTAATAATGTGTACTGAGAGTTCCTCAAAAACTGTAAGATGACAGGCACATTTTGACTTAATTCATCTCAGTTTGACAATAAACCTAATGTATATTACTTAAGGCAGAACTTACCTTTCTTTTGTAAAATATCATAAATGGTTGTACCCCAAGAATCACATTATTTGATCCCATTGTCTAATTATAAGTCATTGCTTACCCATTGTCACAAACTTGAGTGAATTTTCTGGCCCATGGCACTTACCTTTCAAATTTGAATTAATTCTCTGCTCATAAACAAGCTAGGAAACAGCAGGTAAGAATGCTTGGCTGAACTTGGGGAAGAAGAGACAGAAATTACTTAAGGAAAATGAACTGGTAGGGACCTACGGTTCATTATTAGAAATTTCTCACTGATGGGATAAACAGAGGCCTGAACAAAGGTGGGAGTAAGGGGGCTGGTGGAGATCAACCAAAGGACTTTTATGCATGCATATAAGCCTAACCAATGGACATAGACACCAGGAGGGTGAGGGCATGAGTGAGGGGAAGGGTGGGCAATGGGATAATAAGGACACATATGTAATATTTTAATCAATAAAGGAAAAAAAAATAAAGAAATTTAAAAAAAGATTGGAAACAGAGAAAGTGGTCCAAAAAAGCCTAATGGAAATGGAAATTATGAGTTGAGGTGGGTTTAGCTGAGGAAATAGAAGTGTCTCATCTCTGTTATAAAAAAGAAGAAAAGAATCATCTGCACACTTCAAGTCTGAGGAAAGAAAAAGTAGGGGGGTTCAAATGTCAGTTCAATTTGGTGAATGGAATGGAAGTCTATGCTAACAATTTGATCCCAGTGAACATGAACTTTCTGTCATATTTAGTGGAAAATTAATAAAATAAGAATGTGTATTCTTTTAAAAATGAATGCTAAGAGTCAATATATATGTTTTCAGATTTAACAGTTTGTAATTAACAAGTACTTCCTAAGTGTTTCATTTGATATGTACTTTGCAGGAGTAATCTTGCATGAGCTTTTTACAAATGTTTTGAGGTAGGTGCCTTTTCACATTAATTTTCCACGTGAGGAAATGAAGGCTTAAGAAACCACGTCACTTTCCCAGAGTTACCCAGTAGTATTACTGCTAAAATTCTATTTATATTAAAAAAAATTTCAAAGAAAAAAATGTTTGCTAAATATTGAGTTGTATAATCAAACTTTTTAAAAGCCTGATCAGTATATTTAATTTAAGAATTAGCTTGTCAGAGTCTAAGAAATACTCTCCTGGAGTGTTGAATGAAATTGTATTGAATTTAAAATCTAATTCAGAGAGACTTTTACAACTTAAAATATTGAGATCTCTCAACTATACATATTGCACCTTTTGTCTTTCTTAAGTGTTTTAAAATGTTCTTTATAAAAGTTGTGCTAATTTCTAATATTTTTTCTAGCAGCCTCCTACTTTTTGTTTCTATTGTGAATTTTACCCTTTTAAATGTTTGCATTTGGAACTGGTTATTGTTGATGTAGAGGAGCATAATTGATTTTTCTGTGTAGATCTTGTTCAACTAGAACCATCTGGTCATCCATGTACACTCTCTTTTAGGTAAGCTCCAGAGCCACCATTCATTAACTATCAAATATTCCTTGAGGAAAGACTGAAATCCCATTAAGTATAATTATGCTACGCAGAGTAATCAGAAAGAAGGGTTGAATGAAGGCTTTCACTCAGCCCTAGTCACTAACCAGCATAAAGATTCAGAGGGGAAGGCATCCAGAAGCTCATAAGCAGGAAAAACAGTTTTAAAAGACACAGCAGAGGAAGCACCTCTGCCATCATCAAAGCTCTTTTTCACGGAACTCCTGTCTACTCCTTTCTATTTACTTAATTTTATGTAAAGAAAGGTGAACGAATCACAAGTATGCAGCTTGCATTTTCAGGAGGTGTCACATTCCATGAAAACAACAAGCAGGTCGATAAACAGAATATTCAGAATTCCCTGTAGATATATAAGTTCATTTCAGTCTGTCCAACCATCCAAGCCAGAATATTTGGAGTCCCTGCTAACCTCCATTCTCACTGCATATCTGCAAACAACTCACACTTTCAGCACCTCTTGATCCCTCATAACTATCACCTTTTTCCAAGCTTTATTTTCACAGCCTACTCTTCTAGGCTCATATCTCCCCTTCCTGGGAATTTGTGCTGCCTTTACCTGGTTCTTCTAGTCTACAGCTCCTCTTACAAGCCTCATGTGCACTATGACTTGTGTGGTATCTCCTCCAAGAAGCCATTCTCAAACCCTCAAGATGAATTCTGTTCCCTAATTGCCATATCTTACTCCCATAGTTCAATGTGCACATCGTTTGGTAATTGTTTGTTTGTTTGTCTCTTTCCCAAAATAATTTTATTGATGGTTGTGCCCACAAAGTACAGTAGAAGAGCTGACATCCGTAGATGGTTTTTATGTGTCTATTGAACTGAAGGCACTGGGTCTAAATGCCTCTCCTCCTTGAACAGACAATCCGCAAACTATTGCTGTTTTGTTTTGTGTGTTTTTTGCCCCGGACCAATTACATAGATGTTATGCTTTGGAATTAGTTTCCCCTCATAAGTCACTCTTTGATCTTTATTTCAATTTGATTTTATCTGGAAAACACTGCTGTGTGACAGGGGAGCCATAGGGTTATACATTCTGATTTACGGTCCCAGAGGATGGGTGGGGGTTGATTCTCTATTGGCATCCCTGCAATTGCAATTTTCTGAATGCGCACAAAAGAATCTAGGTCTGCAGAGATCATTTTAGTAGTGCTTTGTACAGAGTTATTATAGGTCCGTATTTAAATTAAGAGCTAGAAAAAAGGTCATGTCTGAGACAGGACACTTTTCTGTAGTGCATGGCACTTCTAATACACAGGTTCAACCGCTTCTATTTATTATTATTGTACAGTTTCACATCCTTCTGTAGGTTTTGTTTCTCTTCTTTTTCACCATGTGTAATGAGAGGAAGAAACACTTCAGAAATGAGAGATTAGTTTCCTAAATCATAAAGATGAGCTTTGTAATCATTTTCCTTTAAGCAAGGAATTAAAGGATAATAAAAGTCCTAATTAAGGACCTCATTAGCTTAACTAGATTTTCATACGCAAAATATTGTTATAAAGAAACTACTATAGAATGGAAAT
>NW_006297819.1:1378638-1389324 GCF_000327345.1 Myotis davidii | reverse complement strand
GCTTACATCTTTCTATCCATCCTTTTTCTTAGACTGCTAATTTCTTCACCCTACCCATGATTCCTTCTTCTTCTTTTAGTTGCCCAATCTTTCTGCCTTCTTTTGCTTTAAAAAAAATGGCATGAGTCATTCAGTCATTCGTGCAAGTAGCAATTATTTAACCTTTAATATGAGCCAGACACATAGCTAGGAGTTTGGGAGGCACAGATTAATATAGCATGTTTTTTTCTTTCTTGTTCTCTTGTTATTCATTCATCATTAGCCTCCCATGTGATAACTGTCTTAGTCTCTTTTTCTCTAAGAGCCAAATGTCGTTTCCAGAGTGGGATTACAGCCTCCATATTTCTTCAGCTCCCTTCTCATATGCAATAATCCTAATATTATATTAGTCACTTTCAATTTATGACATGCCACAGTTAACATTATCATATGATATCATTTGGGCTATTCTATCCCATTTGTTTTTAGTGTATATTAAAATAACAATTGGATAATTAGTACAATGCTCCTTTGAAACTAAGCAGGACTGAACTGCTTTCTCTCTGCTTGTCTGAGAAAATGGCAGTAGCACATATGGATCTCCACTACATGGTATTTTGGGAATTTACATTTAACCTAATACGTTATAAAATTGTTTGAAGGGGAGCTAAATGTTCTAACCATTTTATACTAATTATTTGGTTTTAATATCAAACCCAAAATCTAAAAGGAGAAATGGGTTTCTCAAAGCAAAGTCCTGAGATTGCACCTTAGGCTAATTGATTGAGAAACTGCTACAGGTGGGATCTGGGAGTTTGAACATTTAAAAAATACTTTCAGAGTCTAAACTTTGAGAACCACTGGAGCATAGTTTGAAGTCAGGAGATCTTGATGAAAATCCAGCTCTACATTGATTCTCTTCTATGAGCTCTAGTTTCCTCATTTTTCAAGTGAGATTAAAAATACCTAGTTTATGAAGTTGTTAGGATTAAATAAAATAATGTACTTTTAAAATTACCTAATTCCTAATGAGCTCAACAACTTAAAATATTTTCTATATGCATTAAGAATAAAATACCTTACATTTTCATATTTTTACATTAAATGACAACTGGTTTTTAAACTTTCCTATTCAGCTTCATTAATCCAAATAATAACATATGGCATCAAGGAACCAAAAGCCAAATGGAAAGTTTCTTTGAAGATAAAGTAAAATGGACTAGAAAAATTATTTGATCAAATAAAGTGGAAAAGATGAACTACACAAAAAGTGAAGAGATGGATTTTTGTTTGCTTTGACAGTTTCATTCTTATTGCTGTTCATAACAGTTGGGTGCCTCCAATGCATTAGGTTCTGTAAAAGGAACAGACGTAGAGAGGACCTGGGCCCTCAGGAGGCACATTATTGATCCAGGAAAGGCCTCACTGAAGATGGGAGCCTAACCAAGGAAGACAGAATGATCAGGGGGAGCTAGTTAGACCTCCTGGTTAGCATAAAGTTAGAGATCGCGCTGGGAGTGAGAAAAGGAGATTATACAGAAATCAAAAAGCAGGCAGAATTCATCCTTAACCAGGACTATCAGCAGGCCAGACAGAGGTGCCAAAGCCAGGTTGGTAAACAGTAGCAGATTAGAAAAGAGTCCAAACCAATGGCAAAAGTGGATGTATGGTCTGTTCTAATAAATGTTCTTTAAGGAGAAAAACAAAGACAAGAAAAAGGCTTTACCATCTGCATGGCATGTGGTAGGTGCTGAGTAAATGTTCACTGAAAGAATAATGATAAGGAAAGAAAAAGGTGATTATGTAGAAGTAATAACCACATTTATAAATGCAAAAAATCATTCCAACATTCAATATTTAGCACTGAACATATGCAATATGCAAGACTATATTGTGTGTGTTGTTGGGGGGGGGGCAAGGCTTGTCTACATAAATAAGAATTCATTTTCTGAGCCCAAGTGTTTAGAATATCAAGACTAATAATAGTTCAGACATGTAGCATTGGAAAACACAGTATATTAAATATAAACCTTATTAAACCAAAGAACAACAGAATATATTGGCATCCCAAAGCATCTATTTAAGACTTTTATGTCTTGAAATGATAACCCAAATCAATATTAGATTTTATACTACTTTCATCTATTTGGATATTTAATAAGATATCTTGTGTAAAATGAATGTATCAGAAAAACGTATTTTCCTTTTTTTTAGGGAGGGGGTGGTCCTTAAAGGTCAATGTATCCACCAAGAATCGCTTGAAATAGCACTTCTGCTTCTGCTCTTTAAACAGCCTCCTGATTAGAAATGGTTTTCCAAATGTTTGCAAAGTCATATTATATGCCAACTAAGTGTGCTGAGTTATTATTTACTTTCCAGTCACTTAGGCAAAATTTTTAAACATTGTCCAAAGAAATATAAAAATATGCCCAAAGAAATTTAGCCATAAAATTCATCTTGTCTAAAACTGAATAAACACTCATTAGAGAGTAATATTTATAAATACTCTTAAAATGATAAATAAAATTTATTGTCCACTTGTTTTATGTATGGATGTGTTTATTTCTACTAACAACCCAATGAGATAGATCCTGCTAATGTCTCCATTTTACAGATGAGAAAACTGAGGTACGCAGAGTTAAGTGACTGGGTTGCACAACTATTTTGCTTATTTTTATCCAGTTTCAAACTTTGAAAAATAAGTGGTTGTTTGAAAATTTTATATTCTTGAGAAATAATGGAGATGTTAATTTTCATCCCCTGGATACTCTTTCCAAAATTTACAACCAGGTGAAAACAGGGCTATTATAAAAGTGAAGTGTTATTCTCACTGACATTCTAAGAGAAATGAGTAATATATGCATTGTGTTCTTTTAGAAAATAAGAAATAGACTGCATTTTAACCCCAATTATTCAAAGAAGGTAGTGCTGTATATCTCTTGAGATAGTTCTCTCTAGAAAATTGGAGAATACCTGAGTTTGACATTTTCCTTTTCGGGGAGCCAGTATGCTAAAGAGACATAGGACAACCAGCAGAGAGCTGCCCAACAAATGTGGTGTTGGTGACAGCAGCAGATGGAAAGTAAACCATTGGTGTATTGGAAATAATCAGACATCATCCTACAGCTGGGAAATCAGCAAGAAATGAAGATCGGGGTTTCTCCTCATTAAATCTGTAATTAAGGTCTCATTCTGCTTCGTTGAAATCCTGCTGTGTTGCTGGGTAATACCTTCTCTGTACCGGAGTGAGGGAACCCCTACAAATGTCAGAGTGATAAGTTAATCAAAGGGTTATGCGGAGATAGAGGAGGATTGGTAAGACTTGGGAAGAACCACGAATAATAATAAAATGATTACCTATCTCAATCTGAAGTGGGACTTGAAGGATATAGGAAAATATTGAAGACTCTGTGTTTGCCAATATGAATTTTGATGGCAGGAATCAAAATCAGAAACTATTCTTGAAGTTTAATAAATACATTTCTCTGGCCTATATATAAAATTAATAAGGTCTTTAATATGCATTAGAACTTTTACTGAGACCATAAGAAGTCCCACCAATTCAGATCCATGTGTACTTAGCCAAGTATTGAATTTGATAGAGGCAATTCAGAAATGATTTGTAGAAAAGAATTCTTGCCCAGCATTTGAATGCGAGACATGTATCCAGATTTATTTAATAGTACAATCCTGATTTGTTAGCAATGTCAACATGTTTAATTATTTCCATCATACTAGGTTGAGACTCAAAAGGGCAGCAATGGAAGAACAAGAAAAGATCACCAAGAGCAACAGTGTATCGGTAGAGACCAAGACTAGTGCCATCTACACCCTCTTATTTCCACCTGCTGTGTGTGGATGCTAAAGTTGAAGAGTGAAGAAAGCTGATACGGGGGAAAAATGCTTCCTTTGAAATATGGTGTTGGAGGAGAGCGCTACAGATACCCTGGCCTGCCAGACAGATGGGCAAGTGGGTCTGAGAGCAAATTAAACTTGAACCTTTGCTGGGGGCAAACAGGACGATGTAAATCTGTCCTTTGGCGACATCATGAGAAGTGAGAGTTCTCAGAAAAAAAAAACAATCACGCTTGGGAAATAGAAGGCAGCTGGAAAAGAAGAAGAGAAAATATGAGACGATTGACTCCATAAAAGAAACTATAGGCAGAGGTCTGCAGGAGCTGAGCAGGGCTGCTCGGGCAGGACAGTGTGGGCACCACTCAATCATAAGAGTCTTCAGAAGTCAGAGCCTATTCATGGCATGTCACATGCATCACAGTCACCTATATAATCGCTTCAGGTGACAACTTCTGCAAGTGTACTAATTGTTGCCTATATATTTCTCCTATGTATGGACCCATATATTTCTTCTAGACTTAAGAGCTTGCCCAGCTCTGATTTTCCTGAAATTGAATAGACCACCACTGACCTTTCATAACTTGCCAAATTAGAGTTAGAGCCTTCTCAGCTTTTCTCATGTAGAAACTACTTGTAGTACCTGTTGAATAAAATGTGATAAGCTTTGAAATAACTTTTAACACATGCCCTCCCAGTGTGGCTGAGTGGTTAAGCGTCAACCCATGAACCAGGAGGTCATGGTGCCATTCCTGGTCAGGTCACATGCCTGGGTTTCAGCCTGGATCCTCAGAAGGGGGTGTGCCGAAGGCAGCCGATCAGTAATTCTCATTATTGATGTTCCTATCTCTCTCTCCCTCTCCCCTCCTCTCAGAAATTAATAAAAACATATTTTAAAAATCACCACATAACATTTTTTGTCTTCATACAAAGGGAGAAAAGTGACTTGTAACTGAATATATGTAAATGAGATGAAACCCAGATGTCCATAGCAACTAAAACAGAAGACAGTGTATCTTGAGAGAAGAAAGAAGGGTCTATAGTCTTATTTTCTTTTTATGGCTTAGACATTGGCTTAAAATTCTCTCATCCAAAAGGTTCCTAAATTCTGTCACCATGAAATTTTCAAAGAAATGTGGGCATATTTCATTGTGCTATAGATTAGAAAGACCCAAGAAGCAGTGTCTGGATGTGGACTGTATATCTGTCACTCACTGGTTGTGTGACTATGTTCGGTAACTATGCTCAAGTGATAAACCTGCCAAGACCATTTCCTCACACCTCAAGTGGTAATAAAAATAATACCCACCTAACATGACATACCTAAAAGTGCTTTGTAAAAATGGTAAAGGACAGTATAAATGTTAGCTGGTTGATGATGTGGTTTTTGGGAGCTGAATAAATCTCTAATACTTTCCTTAACAGATTTCAATTTTCATTGAAGTGCCATCACCACTGCTTCCTCAGATTTCAGACCCCAATTACCAGGTACATATTTCCCAGACACAAAAAACTGATTCCATCGTATTTTAGGAAAAGTATTTTTTAAGAAATGAATAAGCAGACGATGTAGAATCACTATGCTATTGGTGAAAACTGTCAGATTTAGTATATTCTGATTTCAATACATGCTCCAGAGCAAGACTTCTCAAAATTTAATACACTCACAAGTCACCTGAGAGGAATTTCCTAAATACAGAATTTGATACAGAATCCTGAGGTAGCGCCTGAGATTCTGCATTGCTCACAAGTTCCCAGGTAATGTCAACACTGCTGGTCTTCAGGCCACACCTCAAGTGACAAAGTTCTAGACCATCAGTTCTCAACCTGTGGGTTGTTACACCTTTGGGAGTCGAATGACCCTTTCACAGGGGTCGCCTAAGACCATCGGAAAACACATATATAATTACATATTGTTTTTGTGATTAATCACTATGCTTTAATTATGTTCAATTTGTAACAATGAAATTGGGGGTCACCACCACATGAGGAACTGTATTAAAGGGTCACAGCATTAGAGAGGTTGAGAACCACTGCTCAAGACCATCTAGAACAGGGGTAGGCAACATCTGTCCTGCAGGCCCTATAAGACCTGCAAAATTTGGTCTGGCCCTGCCAAGGCAACCACAGGCAGGACTGGAAATCCAATAAATCTAGGAGCTTTTTTCATAGTAATATAAATTTATATTGTGAATTATATTAAGCAAAGCCTATATAATAAAAAGGTAATATGCAAATTGGCCCTAAGGCAAAATGACCAGAATGACTGCTCCACCAGTCACTAAGAGGTGCACTGACCACCTCTCGGTCCCTCCCCCCAGCTGGCAGGCTCTGATAGCCTGATGGTGAATAAGGAACTGGGGGTGGGTGGCAGTGGGGGGGGGGCAGGGCTGGTTGTCAGCAGCCTGGAAAGTTGGCCCTGATAGCAGGCCAGGCCTAGGGACCATACCTGCACACAAATTTCATGAGCTGGGCCTCTAGTAATGTTATAAATATCCAAATGGCCCTTGGCAGAAAAAAGGTTCCCCACCCCTGCTCTAGTGGTAAGTTCTCCAATATGGTAACTAATAGTCACATAGGGCCATTTACCTTTAAATGAATTAATTTCAAGTTACATTAAAATTCATTTCTCCTACCATGCTAAGCATTTAAAGTGTTCACTAGCACATGTGGTTGGTGGTATCTCAGTTGACAGCACAGATGCAAGACGTTCCCATAACTGACTCTAGAACACAACAGTATTGGGGTGGTGGCTTTGACCTAATCAGTTTCCCCAACCCCTCTAAAGTCATATCCTCTTGTTCAGACTTTGTGTCAATGGTTTAATTGCCTGTGACCTTTGCATAAAAGAAAAATATAAATGACCTCACTATGAGATACACACTTGGGGCAGTGATGATGGAAGATGGGATTTCTTTGAGTCTGAGCTTTTAGATAAAGAGGAAAAGGGCTAAATGATAGTTCCCTAACAGTAGGAAAGAGAAGAGGGTCCAATAATTCCCAAGAAGAGAATGACTAAGAGCCAGCCTTGCTCCTCTCAAAGGAAGAGTGAAGTGATATTAATCAGCACACTATTGTGTACAAAGAGGGTTCTCTCAGGAGAAGAGCAGTGCATCTGTCCCACTCACTCATCAAAGAGGCCTAACAGCTGAAAATGCTTGTGTCAAATCTCCACTCGGCCTCTTTTTCTCCCTATTTTCCTTTCCTAGTTCATTTGCTATTCTGTGAGCTGTTTAGCAATAAGCCTTTCATCAGATTAACATTTCAAACCTATTGTTGGTCTGTGCTGGCTTAAATGAACTATCATCATTAGTACTTCAAAACCTGTCTGGCTATGCCTGCAAAGGGGGAAAAGAAGGAAGAGAAGAAAAGGATATAGAAATATGCCTGACTCATCAAATAAGTCATCCGTAAGTAGTCGGTCAAGACTGAAACAAAAGGAGAATCCTTCGTATTTTAATCATTAATCAAGTCACAGACACAGATAGGAGGTAGAGAATTAGAGTGGTACCTTAAATGTATACATCTCTATCTCTATCATATCCATAAATATCTAGATCTACATCTGTATCTCCCCATTGAGAAATAATGGAATAAAGGAATCTTTCTCAGGAAGATAAGGAAAAGAAGCCTGGAATCTCATTAATTCTCTTTCCTCTGATTTTCTTTCCCTGTGGAGAATGTTAGTTATGACTGAGTTCAAAGCAAAACTTATTACACAACTGACTTTCTATTTTTTGTGCTTTATCCATTTCAACAGAATTATATTCCCAAAAGTAGTTGAGGTATCTCATCTCTCTATTTTCAGCAGTACTAGTGCTGTGTTACTTTTAATGTATGTTTTGCATCATATTACAGAATGTAGTTGAACCTATTGCCTTATTGGGCCAGGTAAGCCATCAGCTTTGCTTAGCCTGAGTTTCCCAGATGAACTTTTTTGTAGATCAGAATTTCCTAGTAGGTGTAGTCATTGTTTATTTTATTTTATACTAAAGTTTTCATCACCATACTTGTAATTGCAACACACATAGATTCTTTCCTGTTCTCCATCTCAAAGACTGAGATAAAGTCTTAAAGCAAGTTTTGGAATTAAAGGGTGACTTTCAAACTTAAGCAGGAATATTTTTCTTTCTTGTGAACTGAACATTTCCCAGTTTACCATATCCCCTTGGTCTGGGACAGCAGTTCTCAACCTGTGGGTCGCGACCCCTTTGGCGGTTGAACGACCCTTTCACAGGGGTCGCCTAAGACCATCCTGCATATCAGACATTTATATTATGATTCATAACAGTAGCAACAGTACAGTTATGAGTAGCAACGGAAATAATTTTATGGTTGGATCACAACATGAAGAACTGTATTTAAAGGGCCAGAAGGTTGGGAACCACTGGTAGAAGCTTGTTTCTTTAGGTGTGATACATGTAAGAGAGATGGCTGAAAATGGTGCTGTTATCTGTGGAGAGCCTTCTGTGTCCCCACTGCTTGCCAGAAGTGGGCTTCTTGTGATGTCACAGGAAAATGAAATTCCTGGGACTAAAATGAGAGAATGAGTGGCATTTTATTTACATGGAGTTAAATCCTTGAGTTTCCAATGACCCCTCTCCCTCCATCCCACCATGAGCTAGGATAAAAGCTGTTGCCCAAAGTTCCCATTCCATATTTGCACATTCCAATCCAGCATCAGGTTAGCTCAGCTTGAGTTCCCAGCTGTAGTCCATCAATCCATTGTGCATGGATTTTTAGGGCCACATGGCTATGGAGGAACATGGGCGAATGCAAAGTAGCAGGAGCAAAGCAAGAGGAACCAGAGATTGAATTTCTTTGGAAATTTTAACTAGAGCATAACCAATTAAGCCTTCAGGATTTTGTGTGTTTATGGTGACTCTGCCCAAACCTAGCCAATTATCTTTTTTCAATGTTTGACTGACAGGAACCTTCCCTACGTCACCACAATTTACTATGCATGCACACATCTTCCCTTCCCCCAGTGATTTGCAGGGAATGGACAGGTGGTTCCCGGGAGTGTGAAATTGCAGCTTGCTGGGCGAAACTGCCCAGATGGCCAAGCTTATACTGTCTGGCCTCCCTTGTATCTATTATTAACAACTAGCTAATTACAACAGTAACAGTGCAACATTGCAGCCTTATATGACATTGAATCATACATGTAGTGTGTACCATATTCTCTTTTCATGTATTTTTAAATTCTTTGATCAAGTCAAGAAGAAAGTCTCGTTTGTAGCTTATGTGTTTAATACCATTCCCACTTGCCAATCTCCCATTTTAACAAAAAATCAGTCTTCTTAAACTCAGTGTCTTCTGAGGGCTAAAAGTCATTAACATTTTGGTGTCACTGAATTTATAATTTTTAACATTTAACTTTTATTTATGGCACATTATACTGATTTTTCTACTCAGGGTAATAATAAAATGTTTACTTAAAATACTCTTTAAAGAAAACAATCTTACAAAGCAAGTGAATATGACAGAAATAATGAAAGAGTAGCAGTGATTTGAAGCACTTTTTTGCTTTGAGGGGTGAAAAGGAGAAATATATTACTCCTTAGCTGTTAGCATCTTATATATTAGTGGGTTCAACTTCTAAATCAAAGACTGCACCCATGATAGATATGATCTTTGGAAATAATGTTTCATAGAAACTCTAAGTAGGACAACGAGAGAGGAAATGTCTAATTCTTTTATAGAATGAATACTTAGGGCTGAAGGAAATACCAGAGAGCATGCACACAGGTAACAGCAGTGGCAGAAAATGACAAGCAGAAAAGCGGCAACAACAGAGGATGTGCTAAGGAGCCAAAGGAAGAAAGTAAGAAAATATTCCTCATCCATTCTCACTTGGTTGCTTTCAATATGGTGAGTTGCTCAGGGTTTGTCACAAGCTTTTCCCAAAGGTGAGCTTTTAAGCATCTCTTGCGATCATTAGGAAGGGAGAGGAAACACATGATGTATTTACTACTAGAGGCTTGGATTTGTGCACTGGTGGGGTCTCTCAGCCTGGCCTATGCCCTCTCACTATCCAGGACCCCTTGCAGGGATGTCAGACTGCGGTTTTTAGCCTGCAGGGATTGGGCAGAAACCCGCAGTCCAATATTCCCGGAGGGATGTAGCGGTGCGCAAAGCAGCAGGCGGCCAGGGAGGAGCCCAAGCCAAGGCCAGGCACTGCACTGTTCCAGCTCATCCCGGCCTGTGCGCCTGCTGCCACCAGGTAGTGCTGCTGTTTTTGGCAGGAGAGGTTCCTACGGCTGCATCTGCCCTCCCCAGCTGTGAGCCCGGCTTCTGGCTGCGCTGCTGCGACTGTGGGAGCGCACTGATCACCAGGGGGCAGCTCCTGCATTAGCGTCTGCCCCCTAGTGGTCAGTGCATGTCATAGTGACCGGTCAAGCGGTCTAGTGGTAGAGTGGTCAACCAGTCATAAGGGTCACATAGGCTTTTATATATAAACTAGACGCACAGTGCACGAATTCGTGAACCAGTGCGGTCCTTTGGCCTGACCTGTGGGATTGGGCTGAAACTGACTCCAACATCCCCCAAGGGGTCCTGGATTGCGAGAGGGCGCAGGCCACGCTGAGGGACCCCACTGGTGCATGATCAGGTCCAGGGATGGACATGGGAGGTGGGCCAGCCAGGGAGGAACCATGGGAGGCTTCAGGGTGTGTCCAGCCCATCTCGCTCAGTCCTGATCGGCCGGACCCCAGCAGTAAGCTAACCCACCAGTCGGAGTGCCTGCCTCCTGGTGGTCAGTGCACATCATAATGAGCAGTTGAGTGGCCTAAGCATATCATTAGCATATTACGCTTTGATTGGTTGAACGAACAACCAGACACTTAGCATATT
>NW_006297819.1:1376452-1378626 GCF_000327345.1 Myotis davidii | reverse complement strand
CAACTGCCCCCGCTGCCAGTCTGCTTGCTCCCAACTGCCCCCCTCCCCCCACCAGCTTGATGGCTCATAACCACCTCTGCCTCGGCCCTGCCACCATGGCTTTGTCTGGAAGGACATCCAGAAAGTCTCCCAGAAGGTCTCCTGGTCTAATTAGCATATTACCCTTTTATTAGTATAGATAGTTGTTACAATTCAATGTCACATTGCCATTTTTTGTCAAATGGGACTGGACTTATTCTAAGAAGCAAACTTTCTGGTGATCTTCATCAAATTACCTTAATAAGAAAAAATACTAATTCTCATCTACTGAAGATTTATATTTTGGATGAAACTCATCATTTGCCTTTAATTGGTAAACATTTATTGAGCACCTACACGAAGCAGTCTGTGTTTGCTGTGCCAAGGATGTTCAGTGGGGTCCTGATACTCAAAGCTGGGTCTGTGATAAGCAGTCCTGGCATCACGGGAGGCTTGTGAGAAATGTGTGATCTAGGGCCCCACCCTAGCCCCACTGACTGAGAATCTACATTCATATGCACATTTAAGTTGAGGAAGCTCAATGATAAGACAGAGAGACTCTTCAAATAGCTTAACAGCCTAGTTTGGCTATACTATTGACATTAAAATCATGAAGAAACAACAGGGGTAGGAGTTAGTGTAAACTGGTAGGATGTGAATTTAGACAAGATAATGATCTCCAGTCATCATATAGGAAGTAAGACAGGAACTGTATCTAAAAATCTATCCATAATTAGACAACAGAAGCTCGCCCCCACTTTAGAGCTCAGTGATGATTTTAAAGCAAAGAAAGGATAGAATTACACATGTCATCTTTAATATGCAGAGCAAAAGCTTGCTTGGCTAGAGTGAAGGATACATGCTGGGGATTTGTGGAAAATCGGCCCCTTAGAAAGTGTGGTGGGAAGTTCTGACAGTCCGTCAGAGGAGTCGACTTTTCATACCAGAGAAGTATATGCTATCCCTGGAAATATGCAGACCAGGGGGTCACAGACTGAGCGCCAGTCTCTTGCACATAATAAATAACCAGCATTTGTGAAATTGAGTTGGTTAAGCTATGTCTAGGAGTGATTAGCCCCACAGTGGCTAGGATGAACCGCAGGGGGGGAAGCCGGGATGCTGGAGGCTATAAATAGTCTTGGTGTGGGATCTGAAGCTTTGATTAATGTGTGTTTAGCGAAAGATAGGCAAAGGCCCTAAAAACAATAATTACATGTTAGAGACTAATATAGTTAAACCACTGTATCACAATGACTACGCTGATTTGAATTTGCCTCAATTAAGGAGCTCTTTCATTGAAATAAAGTTTCTAAAAATGTTACTTAATGGCACTACTGCACTTCTGTTCAATTCATTCAGCTAAAACCCATGTGCTCGCTACGCCTCCTTTTATTCCCATGTTCCATTGTAGCCAAAACAACAAAAGTGAGTACAAACTATAGCGTTTTAATTCAGGAAGCACCTTTTCTTCAAGTGGGGAAGCACACTGCACCAGCAAAACCTTAAACTGCAGCGCCACCCTTGAATTTGAAACCAGGCTAGGGCACTTTCTGGCCAAACATGGGTGCTGTGTGACATTGGCAAGTGGCTTATGTCCTTGATCTTCAGTTTCTGCATCTATAGATGGAAGTAAATATTACCCACGTCACAGGACTGTTGGCACAAGTCCTGGTACCTAGTTAGATCCTTAAAATAGATGTTGCTATTATTAACATCTTAATCATCACCTTCCTCCTCATCATCTTCCCCCTCCTCCTCCTCTTTCTTTTCCTCCTTCTTCTCCTCCTGCTCCTGCTCCTCCTGTTTGTCATTGATGATGAGAGGATCATACCCAAGGCAGACATATAAGCACATTCCTTTTAAATTTAAGAATATGGCTCTGCTTTTACACCAAACCCAGTCTCTGTATAGTGATTATGTAGTTAAACCAGAAGCCTTTTGAATAAAGAAAAATTAAACAGAAAAATGAAAAAAAGTGAGTGTTCTGAAAAGTGTACTCATGGCCAGGGATATGCTGATATGGAAACTCAGATGTGGGCAAGGGCATGAGCACCTAGAAATCCCTTTCCCTGATTCCTTATGCTCAAGCTAAGCCCTATCTTATGAGTTCCACTCATCCAGTTTTCTGGCAGTCCTCCTCCACCTCTTCCCTTCCC
>NW_006297819.1:1373607-1376439 GCF_000327345.1 Myotis davidii | reverse complement strand
TCTTTCCCCTCTAAACTTAAGTTATACAGGCTACAAGCAAACAAGCCCTCCCATCACTCCTCCTTCCTCCACTGACACCAACTCAAAAGGCCAGAGAGTATTTTTTTTCTCCCGAAGAGAGGAGAAAATGCAGGAACCAAATCAGCTGAGTCCAGGCTACATAAACTTTCCTCAAACCCCAGGAGGTCCAGAGATGTGAATTGTTGCCAACTCTTCAGGGATCACTGAAAGAGCTTCCCTTGAGAAACTAACAAAGCTTTTGACTCACAATGATAACTGCCTCTGACACTCCCTGTCTGATCTTTTCTCCAATACTCCTGGTAGCTGAAAGGGTGTGGATACGTTCTCACTAGTAAACAAAGGGGAAGTTCTTAGTTCACTGGTAATTGAACTTGTTTGTATTTGGAAGCCATCTGGTGGGGTCAGGAGTACAGCTGGTGAGAAGGACCTGAGTCTACCTTATTGGCATATAGAAGATTTAATAGGTGGCACAGATTCTTAAAATGACTTTCAAAGCTCAGACATTTTCTAGGAGTGGGGCTATGGAATCAAAGAGCCATTTCAGAGCCCAGAGAAATATCTTCCCTTCTCATGAACCATCCACGCCCTATGGAAAATCAATGAATACTAACTAACATGACCATAGATTGAATATCAAGTCCCCAAAATTTTTATTTTCAGTGGGCAGAGAGACCCAAGAAATGACTTAATCAAGATAATTTAGAGCCAAACCCATATTTCTCTGTCACGGAATCTCTCAAATTTTAATTTGTATCAGAAAATCACGGAGGGCTAGTTAAGTCACAGATTCCTTGGCTCTGTACTAGGAGTTCCTGACTCAGTTGATGTTGGGTGAGGTCGAAGTATTTGCAAGGCTGCAGGTGATGCTAATGCTGTTGGTCTATGGTCCACACTTTGAAAACCACTTCTTATCATACTGCCTCTCAACCATGCAGAGCATTATTAGATGCTCACTAGGTAATTTTTTTTAATAATCTTGTTTTTTAAAAAAAAATTATTTAGTGATTTGAGAGAGAGAGAGAGAGAGAGAGAGAGAGAGCAACATTTAGTTGTTGTTCCACTTATTTATGCATCCATTGGTTGATTCTTGTATGTGCCTTGATCAGGGATCAAACCTGAAACCTTGATGTATCTGGATGACACTCTAAACAACTTAGCCACCTGGCCAGGGCTAAAATTCTCTTATTAAATATCACAGTTTCCACTTCTTAGAGGAGAAACATTTTTGAAAAACTGAATTACTAAGTTTTATCATCCTCTTCATCTCTCCTTTCCCCAGCCCACTCACTTGTCATAATCTTAATGAAATCCTATCGGTTCCGTACTTACCTGCATGTTTTTAGCTACATGTCAGGTTGACAAGATCATGCTCATTGATATATAAAATTAAACTAAAGTAACCATTGCTCTCTTTAAAGGAGGGAGCTTTACAATATATAGAAGGCAATACTGTTTGCTTGAAAATACCATACTGTGAATTCTCCTATATTTTCCTTAGGGTGAATGAAAGGTAAGTGTTTATTAAACAAGTGGCTTTTAGGAAGTAAAATGCTGTGGTGGGAGATTAGGGGAAAAGCAAATCAGTATTTTTGAGTACCTACCATGGGCCCAATATCTGAGAGGTACTTCCACAAAGTTTCACAAGAATATCCAGTCATTCTGCAATGTTCCTGGGCAGCAGCTTGCATTTTCCTTCTAATGATAAAAGAGCTTATATTCTACACCCTGCTCTTCCCATATATTACATGGTCCCACCTTTACAAAATCTACCTATGCAACACTCTAATACCTTTTGACAACAACCTTTTACTGAAGTAGTAGAGAGAACATTTCCACAATGAAGAAAAAAAAAAGAGAGAGAGAGAGAGACAATTTACTCTAGGTCACATTGCTATTGAGTCGTAAAATTGGAACTATAAGTAGATTACTCTGATTCTAAGTCTGTTGTGCTTTTCAAAGTATTGAGGGTACTACAGAATGCTGTTTCATTTTCCTTTTATACTAGACATTGCATGAGTCTCTACATATAACCAAAGACCTACATAGAACAGAGAGATCAAACATGAGGTCCAGTATGCACAACTCTGACATACATTTCTGCCTCCTGTCCCCTCTTCAAGGTCCCTCATTCTTTCAGTGTGTCCCTAAGATTTTATTTGCTGGGGCAGAAGCAGAAGAGTGAAAGGATGTGAATTCAGGATGGGAGGAGGGGAAGCTCTTTAGGTGTCCTCCCTCGCTGCCCTGTACTCTCCTCAAGTATGGCTTATGGGCACTGCCACAGCCTCTGAACAGCTTTTTTGGTTTTCCAGATGCATTTCCCTGAATATCATGAATACTCATTTCATTCTCTGAGCTGGTCAGCACAAAGAAAAGCAAAGAAAGCTAAATAGCTGCTATTAAATGGCAGGCTGCCAGAAATCTGAGAAAGCACACAACAACACAGTATCTCAAGTCTAAAGGGAGAATTCCAAGCCAAGATTTCTGCATCTCACTCCATTGTCCATCCAATCAACATCCAGGTTTCCACTCTCTGACATGTGACCTTTTTACTGGGACACTTAGCAGTCATCCTGCGGAAGTTCCAGGTGCAGGCTGAAAGTAGTTGCTTCCTTTTTTTTTGGGGGGGGGAGGGTGCTTAAGGCCAGTTTGTAATTTTCTATTATCTATTATATAATTATCTATTATCTATTCCCAACCACCACCTCATATGTACACATAGAGAACAGTACCTGCAGAACATGCAATAATAATAGAAGAGTATTTTTCTCTGCACTTGTTTCTTTTTTTATTATTATTATTAATATTACAAAT
>NW_006297819.1:1362237-1373462 GCF_000327345.1 Myotis davidii | reverse complement strand
GGTTTAAAAAACATAGTGAGAGGCTATCAATCCCAGAAGGAAAGTAGGGGAGGGTGGGGGTAAGGGGAAGAGATCAACCAAAGGACTTGTTGTCATGTATATAAACCAAACCAATGGACATGGACAACAGGGGGATGGGAGCATGAGTGCACTTGTTTCTTAAAGGAAAACTCATGCCAGGAAGATCAGATTCAATAGCAGAAAGAGCACGTAGGTGCACAAGAGGAGAAACCTGCTCAGCTGTTTGATATGAGTGCTCTGTGGCGAAGCTGTGTGTGATCAGTTCCTCTGCTCCTGATGGAGTTCAGGGCAACTTGGCTTTTGGCTACTGAACTGAGTTCTGAATGGAATTAGTTCACGTTTGACACAGCCAGTATTGCACAGTGTGAGTTGAAGCAGATGCTGATTTTATGGTAACATGATGAGTCCCTGGGTCTAATATCTTTATAATAAGGAATATGGCTGTGGACATAAAGGAAATTGTATTTCTGTGTGCTCAGAACTTATACAGGCCAGAACTAGAGCTTCAGAGTTTACAAAGTTCAATGATACATTGAAGAGGAACACAGGGTTGTACAAATGTTACCAAGAATGTTTACCTCATCTGTAAGTGCAAAGTACTATAGATTGTAAAAGACTAGAAGAAGATGGACCAAGTGATTGCTACCCATGCTTATACCTAGCAGAACTGATCACAGACCACAGGAAGTAGGGATGACAGCTGAGAACCAATAGGCTTGGCACTGACAGATTGGCCAGATGGTGAATGTCATAAAGAACATGTCATATTTTGATTAGGATTATCTCTTAACACCCTTGATAACTCTTTAAATTCTATAAAAGAGACAAATCTACCTACATTTGCCATTATTTTCATTAATAACATAATAAATCACTTAGCAGAGGTAGAAACATTTTATTTATAGTCAGTAGACATTTTACAGCCTACGGTCAAACTGCATAATAATACTTAACTGTCCTCCAGATGGGAATTCTAGCATATTCACTGTAACCTATGCTTGTCTTTCTACACCTTGTTATAATCTTCTCCTCAGGTCACAATTAAAGTTCAGAGATCATGGCATGTTTTTAAAGGATTTTTGCCCTTACAAAATAAATGTTCACTATACTTCAGTGTGTCAACTTAATTCAGACTATAAATTCAACAAATTTTTAAATAGCTGTCATATTTACAGCATGAAATTGTAAAGGAGAAAAAAAAGATACAGTCTTGGTATTTAAGCAACTTGTACTCAGTTTCAAGATTGAAATAAGTCTTTCTATGTCTAGTTCCACTCTAGCCATTACATTTTACTTATCATTATTTTTGCAGAAACACTCCTCCTAAAATTAGACTGGTCTTTTCACTTCACTCAAAGAATTATATTCTAGTTGCTTAAGTCTCATTTTTCCTTCTGCTTGAAAGCCTGCTTCTACCTGTCTGTACCAGTCAGGACAGACTAGTTTCCATTGCAGTAACAAATGACCCCAATATCTCAATGTCTTACTAAACAAAGCCCATTATAGGTTGGCTGTCCTTCTATTCCACTGGGAAGCCTTTATTGGAACAATGCCCATTGTGTGGCAAAAGAAAAAGACACCAAAACAAAGCATGACTGATACTTAACGTTTCCTCTTAGAAATGACAAAAATGTCATTGGCCAGAGCAAACTACCTGGTCAAGCCTTATGCCAATAGTCCAGAAAAGTAAAA
Organism: Myotis davidii; assembly: GCF_000327345.1. NCBI lineage: Eukaryota > Metazoa > Chordata > Mammalia > Chiroptera > Vespertilionidae > Myotis > Myotis davidii. Next base: position 1,371,749 of record NW_006297819.1, on the reverse strand, counting down.
TCCTCCTCCAGGGATAGGCAATGAATATATGAGACCCACAATACAGTCTACTCCTCTGCACCAAACTTACTCACCTAGAAACTGTCAGCTCAGAGCCCACTATCACTTGTCCCCATCTCAATTCTTACTAAATCTTGAAATGTTCTTCAACAGGGTCTATCTTTGCTAGAACCATAAGCATTTATCTGTTATTTATTATTTTGCAACACTTTCAAATAATCCCACATTTTGTTGCACTTATATTTTTCACTGAATTTTAAATTCTTTAAAGGCAGGAAGCATATTTGAAATATCTTTCTTGCATAACCACAGAGTTGACAGATCTCAGAGTTGTGTACCGTAGAGGTTCTACTAGCCTTATATATTCCATGTTGATTGACTTTAAAAATAACTCATCCTAATGCATGAGCTGTGTTTCCATCAAGGCAAGTAGAAATGAGAAACAAGACTTCGCCCTCTGCAAGTACTTAAAAACTGAGTCCTTGTAACACAGCTTACTTTTATAGCACACAGGAAAACCACGTTATATGTAATATTACCAACAACTCATGTCAAATATCAAAAATACATTTATACCTTATAGAGCAAAAGAAAAGGTTGCCATTATTTTGACAAATATAGAACCTTCAGGTTACATTTCAAGACTATATTGGGATAGAAAAAAATGCAGTTATCCCATAATGATCTAGAAAATAATTAGACTAAAAGATTAAAGGAGTTGAAGAAAGTATCACTAACTAGTTTTTGACTACATTTAATATTCTTGGAGAAAAATATTGTTGCATCTCTCATTAGATTCTATATTATGTTTGTCAAAGCATTCCGACTATTGGTTCTGATTTCCCTGCTTGTAACTACAGACGCATTGGGTGCATAAGCCTGTGCATCGTTTACTTTTTGAGAAATGTTTGAAGCATTGGAAAAGTACTGTGGTGGATGCTTCATTCAAGGGGAAGACAAGGGAACCTGTGACAAAGGCGCTGACCAGGTGCCTCCAAGAGGATGTGCAACTAGGAAATGGAAACATCAGCAGGCAGACAACATAACAACCTCAGTACGGTAAAGATCCACTTAATAACAATCAACTAAACACATCAGTTGCATTTGGCTTCTTGAAATGATTTCATTAGTCTAAAAATTAAGCATATGCTACTTCTGAGTGGAGGAACAAGGGAGACTGGTTTGCTCGGTAAAAAGCATGCAAAGCTATTTATCTTGAAACTATAGGTCTGGTCTCAACAAAGAAGCTGAAGACAGTTATGGCTACTTTATGGTCCAGATGAAATGAACTATCATTATCAGTTTAGATGCTTATTTCAGTAGGCTGTCACCATAACATGGGTTTGGGTAACTGTAACGGCGATGGGGACGTGTCTGCCTTGAGAGGTAATATAGCGCACTGAAAAGAGCCTTTGGCTGGGAACCAGGGGAATCAGAGTTTTTTCCTCCTTTGCCTCTGACAGAGGAGTAACATGGGTGCCACCTCTCTGGGCAGAGTGAGCAGAGAGAGAGGGAAGCAAGGAGGGAAGCAAGGAGGTGACCTCCCAATTCATTTCTAGTCTTAATAGTATCCTGTGTAGGAAAGTTCCTTTCAGCTCTTTCTAATAGGAACCTTGTCCTCAGCTGCCCCAAATCATCCCTGGACTTGCTTTGGGATCTTAGTCCAGATATTACTGCCTTCCCCTGAATATAAACGGGATGGGGTGTGATCTTCTCTCTTTTCCCTCCCAGTGTGTTATCTCCAAATTATCCCTTAATCTAGGAGAGAGTCTCAGGCCTACTAATACGATCTATCTCACTCCTCAAGCCTTGTTCTTTAATCTTTATAATATACCACCACCCACTACAGACGGTATAAGGATACTGGCCAAAGCACATTGGTTTCAAATAAATTTTTAAATAACGCCATATTGTTCATGTAAGTCTTCTATCACTCCTTTAAATGGAATACAGTGTGCTGAGTTTTGAGTGATGCAGAGTTGCCCTCAGCTCTTTCAGAGGCTCGCCATTATTAAAAAAAGAACAGCAACAGGACAGAACTGCACATCAGTAGCTTAATTACAACCTACCCCTGGGCCTCCCATTCATTTGCTATTTCTTGCTGCTTTCAGAGAAAACTGTGTGTTGCTTTGTGGGAAAGGACAACGTAAGTGCATATTATTCTGTTTGTTTGTTCCTTTCTAAATTTTGTATTGAATTTATTGGGGTGACATTGGTTAATATATAGGTTTCAGGGGTATAATTTTATGATACATCATCTGTATATTGTACTGTGTGTTCACCACCTCAAGTCAAGTCTCATTCAATCACCATTTATCCCCCCTTTCCTTTTTTTTTAACCTCCCCCAGCCCCCTTTCCCTCTGGTAATCACCATTCTGTTGTCTGTGTCTAAGAGGTGTTTTTTCTTTGCTTATTCCCTTCACCTTTTTCACCCAGAACCCCAACCCTCCTCCCCTCTGACAGCTGTTAGTCTGTTCTTTTTATCTATGAGTCTGTTTCTATTTTATTTGTCAGTTTATTTTGTCCATTAGATTGCACAATAAGTGAAATCATAGGGTTTGGTGTTTACTTATTTTCATTTTCTAGTTTGAACCTTGGGGTTTGGTTCTGAAAGGGAAAACATTTATGCGTAGAAAACCTACTATTTGTTAATAAAACCTTTGTTGTCTGCTTTGAGGAGCTCTAATCATAAACCTTGCAATTAGTTGCCTTTGAATTACAGATGTGATTTATTTAGTTTTAAACACACTACAACATCCAGCACTTCAGACAGATTTACTCATCAGTTCAGAGGAATGAAGAACTGGACTTTGATCCATTACCCCAGTGCCAGGAATTGATTTTGGGGAAGGATATGTGATTATGGTATAGAATGTGAATGGGGACGGTTTGGGCCAACCTCAGCCCTGATTCTCCATTTGTGTGTGGTGCGGCATGAGTGACATGAGCGTGAGGAGTGTTTCATAAGATGTAAAAAGGACTGATTGATTTATCGATCTGAGGAAGACAGTCTCCTTGACGGAGACATGCTGTCAAACAGTGGCAGGATGTGCTGCTAAAAGCCCTCGAGATTGATAACCCTACCTGGCACCTGATGCCTCGTCACCTTGGCAGGTGGAGCGTGCTGGAAATGCACTCACAGCTGCATTAGTAAGATAGCAGAACAAACAAGAAAGCCTGCGTCAGGCAAGGCTCTCAGACTGAGAAGGGAGTTCCCCCTTGTTCTGAAATTCCTCAAAACGGGAAGTCTCTCAAATGGTGTAAAGTACACAGCCTGACATGAGACAAAATAGCTAATCCAGCTGAAACCGTGTGTGGCAGTAAGGGCGCCTCTGGCTTCTGAAGCTCTGTGACTCGGTTCTCCCATCTGTTACTGCTTCTAAAATTTGACAATTCCCATTTAAAATCTTATGTAATTAGAAAATGCTTTGGAAATAGTATAGTAAGACACACACCTGGTGTAATATGCAAAACACTTCTCCTTTTAACCATGCTAGAGAATCTCGTCCACACATAAACACTGCCACCTCCTACCAAGTTGATCAATAAAATAACTTGCAAGGTGCACACACACTCTCACAGAAGTTATCTTTAACCCAGACCCTTCTAGACAAGTCATAGCCAAAGATCAAACATGAGTTGATCAGGGAAGGAATCCAGCTAAGATTACCCCTGTGAATGAAAGTAGTGGGGGGAAATAATCACTAAGGTGTTGAAAGAAGGCATTGATGCTGTTCTCTCTCAGAAGACCAGTATAATCTTTGACAGGTAGAGTCATACCCTTCTCCAAGGAGACAATCCAAAGTCTTGAAGTGTTAAAAGAGAAATTAGTCAACTCCAAATCCAGAAAGAAAATTGGAGTTTTGACATGACATTTATGTGTTCAAAAGATGAAAAGAGCACCTACAGATGGGAAACATTAAAAATGTTATTGCAGGATTTCTAGCACTAAAACTTAAACTGTAGAATTATAAAACGTTTGATCTGAAGAGACTGGAGAATTCTCAATCATCTTATTCTACTTATGAGAAAACTGAGGCGCAGGGAGGTTAGTGAAATTGCCCAGAGTGACACTTTATATTACTGGAGATGGAGCTGGGATTTGAATGCAATCTGACTTCTGGATCCAGTGATCTTCCAACGATATTACCAATGTACAGTCAATCTCTTCTTTTATCCATATCCTCCCACACCTCTTAAATATTCTTAAGTCTTTCCTCACTAATAACAACAGCAATAGCAACAATCAAAACAACAATGCTACTAAATTTACTCTCCTGTGGCCACAATATCAACAAGTGTTCTTTTAATTTAAATCTACTAACATTGCCTGGCTGGTGTTGCTCAGTGGTTAAGTATCCACCTATGAACCATGGAGTCTTGGTTCCATTCTTGGTCGGGGCACATGCCCAGGTTGCAGGTTCAATCACCAGTAGGAGGTGTGCAGGAGACAGCAGATCAATGATTCTCTTTCACACTGATGTTTCTTTCTCTCTCCCCCTTCTCTGAAATAAAAATATATTTTTAAAAATCTACTAACATATATCTTTCCAGACAAGGTCTAATTGAAATAGAATTCTCTCCTTGCCAGGGAGATGATTGCATTACACATGGTTGCCCACCATGATTCTAGAAAGTGTGCCCTAACCTTCAATGCAATATCAGTACAAATAGGAATGCTACAGTGTCAGATCATGGTCTTGGAAAGAGAGGTCATAAGGCTCCGTTAAAATAAAATCTGGGGGTGGGGGGTGCAGAACCCTTTACTAACCAAAATTTTAGACAGAGACAAGTACAGTGAATTAGAACTCTGAAGGTAACACTTCAGATGGAGCAATAAGTCTATGCAATTTGACAACCTACTGGATAACCCTTCTGGACTAGGTTTTTAACAAGGGATCTGTGAACTTTGACAAGGAAATAAATATTACATCATTGTTTTAAATAAGCTCTAACTGTTGATACAAATCAACATACAAAGAGATATCAGGTATCATTTATACAATTATCCCCAATGGTAACATTTTTTCAAAACCACAATATAATATACAACCAGGATGTTCACTTTGATATAGTGAAGGTAAATAACGGTTCCATCTCCACAAGGATCACTCCTGTTGTACTAATATTCCCCACCTCTTAAAATAATCACACTTACCCCTCTCCCATGCCCCATACTCCTTTATCCCCTGGCAACCACTACTCTGCTCTCCATTTCTATAATTTTATCACTTCAAGATTATAATATAAATGGAATAACATAGAAAGTAATATATTGTAATGGGCCCTTTTTTCTCACTATAATTCTCTGAGGATGTATCCAGGTTGTTGCTTGCTGAGTAGTACTCCATGGTATGCACATACCACAGTGCGTTTAATCACTCACACACTGAAAGACAGGTGTCTTGCTTCCAGTGTGGAGATATTACAAAGAAAGTTGTTCTGAGCATTTGTGACCAGCTTTGTGAGTGTGTGTGTGTGTGTGTGTGTGTGTGTGTGTACATTTTCATTTATCTGAGACAAATATCTAGGTGTTCAATTACTCAGTAATGATAGTTTCATGGTTATTTTATTTATAAAACTATGAAACTGTTTTAAAGTTGTAGAAAATTTTGCATCACCAACAGCAATGCATGGGTAATACATTTCCACTGAATCCTCATCATCATTTTATATTATCACATTTTTAATTTAAAAAATAGTCATTCTGATAGGTTTCTTGTGACATTTTATTGTGGTTTTAATTTGCATTTTCCTACTAGCGATATTGAATATATTTCTATATACTTATACTTAATCTCCATATCTTCTTCAATGAAATACTTGCTCATGTTTTTTGCTCCTTTTCTTATAGGACTGTTTGGCTTTTTACTTTTGAAATTTGATATTTCTTTGTTTATTCTAGATAGTAGTCTTTGTAGAATGTGGTTTGAATTTTTTTCTACTAGTGTATAGCTTGTCCTTTCATATTCTCTAAGGTTATTTGCAGAAAAAAAGTGCATAATTTTGATGAAGCCCAATTTATCATTTTTCCTTTTATGGATGTGGGCAAGCAGAAAAAAATATTTGCCAAGCCCCAAATTCCAAAGATTTTCTGTTGTGTGTTTTTCCTGAAAATTTTTTAATAATTTTATGATTTATAGTTAAGTTCATGACTATATTGATTTATTTCTATATAAGTTGTGAGATTTAAATTTATAATTGTTTTGGTCTATGATTGTCCAATTAGTCCATGTTCCATCTGTAAAAAAGCCTATCCTTCCTCAGATGCTTTTCACAATTTTTTGTAAAACTCAGTTGGACATATCCATGTGTATATATTTCTGGGCTGCCTATTCTGTTCCATTGTTCTTTAAGTTTATCTTGCTTCCCAAAGCATATACTCTTGATTATTATGGTTACATCACAATTCAGGAAAACAGTACACTGATTTCTCACATTTCATTTTATTCTTCAGAATTATTTTAGATATTCTAGTTCCTTTGTATTTTTATATAAATGGTATAGTAATCATGTCTAGATCTACAAAACATATATTTCTGTAATTTTAATAGGAATGGCATTAAACATGTTTATCAATTTTGGGGGAATGAAATATGTATATAGTATATATTTTTTAATTATTTAATTTTTCCATCATCATTTATCACCTCTATGTCCTCTTCCACCTTCACCCACAGCTCTCCCCCCAGCAATTACCACACTTGAATCTTTCAATCCATGAATATGGTATGCTCTTTATTTATTTAGCTATTCTTTAATTTCTTCCTTTAGAGTTTAATAGTTTTCAGCATAAAAAATCTGAATATGTTTGGCTACATTTACATCTAAGAATTTAATTTTTGAGAAAGAATAAACAGGACTGAATTTTTAATTTTGGTGTCTACAGGACATAGAAACGCATATTTTTGTAATATTTATCTTATATTTTCTGTCCTCTCACTCACTCATTAGTTTTAGGAGTTTTCCTATATAGTCCTTGTGATTTTCTACCTACACAATCATGCTATCAGGCTATAGGTACAGTTTTATTTCTTTTTTTTGACCTCTAGGCCTTTTATTTCCCTTTCTTGCTATTTCACTGGCTAGAATTTCTAATATTGTTCTAACAATCTTATGTTGAATAAGATTGGTAGGAACGGATATACTTGACTTGTTGGTAATATCAGGGGGAAAGTATTAAGTTTTTCAAATTTTAAGTAAAATATTAATTGTAGGGTTTTTATAGATGTTTTATATCAAGTTGTGGAAGTTCACTTTTATTCCTAGTTATCTGAGAGTTTTTATAAAAAGGGGTGTTGAATTCTGCCAAATGTGTTGTTTTTTTTGTATCATGAATACGATTATGAGATTTTTCCTCATTAACCTGTTAATATGGTATATTACAATAATTGATTTCAAATACTGAACCAACTTTCTATTCCTGAAGTAAATTTCATTTGAGCAGGGTGTAATTTTTTTTATAAATTACTGAATTCTATTGGTAACATTTTGTTAAGAAATGTTGCATCTATAATCATGGGGACATTTTTATATATTTTTCATTATTGTAAATGAAAAATTTTTGTTTAGCTATGGTATCTAGAGAATGCTAGCATCATAAATCAGTATGTGAATAAGTATGTCTCCTCTTCCATTGTGAAGAATTGGTGTTAATTCTTCCCAAATGTCTGGAATATATTATAAACCATCTCATCATAAATATTTATTATAGAGAGTTTTTAAACTACAAATTAAAATTTAATAGTTACATGGTTATTAAATTTTGTATTTCATATTAAGTGAATCATAGTTTTTTTTTCTTTTAGAGTAATTGTTTATTTCACCTAAACTGTCAAATTTATGTTTATAGAGTTGTTTATCCTTTTATGTCTGCAGCTTCTGAAGTAATATCCCCTTTTTCATTCCTGATAATGGTAATTTATCTCTTCTCTTTTTTTTCTATGGGAAAGGAGAGTGGTCAATTTTTCAAATGTTTGTCAAAGAACAACCTTTTGGTTTCATCTTTTCCTTTATTGTTTTTATGTTTTCATTTTCATGGCTTTTTGTTCTTATTTTCTTCTTTCTACTTGTTTTAGGTTTATTTTGCTCTGCTTTTTCTAGGTTCTTCAGATAGGAGATTAGATTATTGACTTGAGATTGTTCCCTTTTCTAATGTAGGCACTAACTGCTATAAATTTCCTTCCCAGCACTGATTTAGCCATGCTCCACAATTTATTTTCATTCAGTTAAATATTTTTAAAATTTTTTTCTCTTGAGACTTCCTCTTTGATTTGTTGATTGTTTAGAAGTGTGTTGCTTAGTTTCTAATTGTTTGAAGTTTTTCATGTTATTTTTCTTGTATTGATTTCTAATTTGATTCCACTGTGGTCAGTGAACATACTTTTTATGATTTTAATTCTTTTGAATTTGTTGATATCGTTTTAAGGGCCAGAAAACTTACTACCATTTTGATTTTTTAGTCTAAAGGTGCCTCATCAGTCTGCCCTTTTCTCTCCACCCTTCAGAGTTTTCTAATATTTCTTTTATATATAATGTCCAAAGTGTTTATCTTAGTGGGAGAAGAAGGAATAGCACGTCTATTCCATCTTATCAGAACTTGAAGTCTAAATCCTATAATTTTTGTTTATGTATTAAGTATTATTCTGGGAATAGGCCCATTGGCTTTATCAAAATGTCAAAGGACATTATGGCACATAAGAGGTGGTAGAGCCCTTTGCTAGGCCTTTCCCTTAGAGTGAGTAGCCCATAGCCACTCTGCCTTTCATATGCCTTGATAGCTGAGTAGTTGTTTTTATTAGTACTAAACCATCCCATTATACCCTACACACTTCCTGACCTCTCAGATATACTCTGGCACATAAAGCCAGCTTCTGTCCCTATCTATACCCTGCCTGATCATGGGTAACATAGTTGCTTCCCTCCTGCATGGACAAGTGCCTTAGCCTGACTTAAAATACTACCTATGAAGTAAGCCATAGGATGGACTCCAGGTCAGCTTTACAACCCAGGATCGTATCGCAGTTACCATGGCATTATTATTTTTTGGGGTGGGGGGAAGGGTCAGTCAGCTACTACATATCCAGGTAATGCCTTCACATCTTTCTGCAGGAATAAAAGTTGACCAGGACCTCAGACAATGCCATTTCTTAGATAAGCCCTCTTGATGATAAACAGCTCAGTTTCTGTAGCAGAGATGAGGAGGAGAAAGTAAGAGAAAGAGGTAAAAGGATGGGTGTGTTAAAGTAGAGGGTGAAACCTGTGCAGCCAGGATGACCCTGCCATGCTGATGTATTCTCTGAAGCCCCTAAGGGGAATCTACTGGCAGCCTTCACATTCTCAAGTTTTGAAAATGAGGGTATGATTCAAGAAAAATATCTATTGATCTCAAATGTAGAGGGTGTGAGATTTATGATTGAGAAATTATATTAAGTAATTAATTTATTTACTCACACAAGTGCTGATCTTGGATTCCTTGTAAATTAAATTAAACACAAGGACAGAGACATGC
>NW_006297819.1:1312383-1362215 GCF_000327345.1 Myotis davidii | reverse complement strand
CCACTGAGCAATTTGAGATGCACTTAAGATTCAAGCTGTCGCTTTCCCTGAATACAAGCAAAATGTGGCTACATTTTTAGACTTCAGCTGCAATCCATGAATTTAGGTAACAATGGCACTTTATTTTTTAAGGTATATTTTTATTGATTTCAGAGAGGAAGGGAAAAGAAGAGAGAGACAGAAACATCAATGATGAGAGAGAATCATTGACTGGTTGCCTTCTGCATTCCTCACATTGGGGATCAAGCTCGCAACATGGACATGTGCCCTGACCTGGAATTGAATCATGACCTCCTGGCTCATAAGTTGACATTCAATCACTGAGCAAAGCTGGCCAGGCAACAAAGGAACTTTAATTTAAGGGCAGGATGAACCAAAGGAAAACATGACAAATTTCCACTTACTAATTTTCCAGAGAAGAGGTTTTACATATTCTAACAGCTCTTGTGGGTACTAGCTGATTACAGAGACACCTGGACCCCAAACCATGCAGTCTGTATTGCAGTGGCTCCAACTATAACCTCAGGCTCAAGTGACTACAGAGTGAAAGTGACTGGATGCAGACAGAGAGAAATGGAGTGGCAGTGCATATGTGAGTACGATAACAATAATGGCCTATCCCCCTGTAGCCTGTGCTCATCATCGCTCTGACCTCCATCCAGATGGGAGATTGCAATGGAAAGTCTGACCTCTCTTCCACATTCCTCTAACCTCCATTCTACCTCCAAACAGCTAGGAAATAATAAAGTGAGGACAAGAATGACTACTGAAAAACATTACTTGAGAAAACGATTGTGTGAAACCGATATGCTGAAAATGGCACTGGAACCATGCATTATCCAATCACAAAGGAAGGAACAGCCTGTGTAGCTCTCCCCACTCACTCTGTGTTTGAATGACAGGGAATATTTAAGTGGCTAGATGAGAAATGAGTGCCTGAGACCCAATATCACTACGTCCAGCTCGCTTTAAGTTATCTCCAAATCTAGGTAAGTATATGATAGGCAATTGCTATGACATACACCTTCAGCAAAAGAGAATGACAAAACACAGGGACCGATGTGGGGACTCTACTCTCTGCATTTCCATCTGAATACTGTCCATCCTTCATTCTCTTTGCACATTGGAGACACAGGACTGGTCTCAGGGTGGCTATCTCCCACAGCCTCTCCTTTTCTTTAAAGCTCTGAAATATCTCCGTAAAGCAACCGCCCTTTCACTGGCTTCTAGACTCCACCCTTAAACAAACAGTGGAGTGGGAATGTGAAGGGAGGAAGAGGACAAAAGGATAACAGAGCGAGGAAGGATAGAAATAAGAACCACTCATTCAATCGATCCTCCCATTATTCTTGCACCCTGGAATCATGGAAGATTCTCTTCCCAAGGCTCTCTTCAGTGTACAACACTGGGAAAATAATAGAGCTGGAAAATCCAGAGATTCTGAAACTCTACAAAACACAGTATCATCAATAATATATACCTTCCCCACAGCTTGGTGAAAATAAAATATTAATATCCCCAATTTTAAAGAGGAAAACAATGCTGTGCGTGAGAATGTCTCTCATCTAATATCGATGCTCTTGTTCACACACACGTGCTCCAGTAAATCCCATGGCTCCTACCCCGTCTGCCACCCTGACTTATACCCCAGCCAGGAGAGAGAAGTCACGGGCTCCTGGGCTCATAAACGACAGGATGGCTGTTCAGAGGGGCACATGGGATGCTGTTATTTTTACTTTAGAGATCCTCCAAGTGCTTTCTTTATCTTCCTCGGGGCTCTGTGTTTTGTTTGTTTGTTTGTTTGTTTTTACTTGTCTTTTCAGAGTCAATGTATGGGCTTTGCATTGCTCATTGGCACCCCCTCAAACAGGTTCTTCACTTGCTCTAAAATTATAAGAGTAGTTATTGAGAAGAGATTTTTTAAAGCCAAAGGATTGAGGTAGGTTTCATAGCATTCCAGCTCAAGGGAAATGTTAATGTGACTTGATGGGACATCGTTAAGTTTATGACAGTATAAAAGCAATAGCAGAGCCAGTAAGGAAGACATAATACCCTTCCGATCAAATCTAGAAAGCTGGTGCTCAGAAACTCTAGGACTGAAGCTGGATGCTATGTACATGCAGAATCATTTATCACATTTCTGTTACAGAATTCCAAAAAGTGTTAAGAAGAAATCCTACCCTCAAAACTGATGCCAAATTTCAATTTAGAAACAAAATTTAAAAGTATTTATGAGTTTATGATCATTTAATATGATTTTTAGTCATTAGAAAAAAAGTGCAGGTAATATTTTCTTAAAGATATTTATTGATATCAAAATATATCACAAAAGAAATACAAACATAGGCAAATAATATCCAGATTTACAGAATATTGGTCTAAGAGAACCCCAGAAAATGTCTAATTCACTGATTTCAAACAGATTTTCAAACATTAGAGTACTATTGAGTTACCTGAAGCTCCAGGCAGGGGCAGGGGAGAGGTGAGCGGATGCCAATAAACAGGACTCAGAGGCCTTTAGTTTGGTTCAAGTAGGGGACTCTACTTTTTTTTTATGTATCATAGTCTGACATCCAAAAAGATAGTTAGGGACATACTCATTGGAAACATCCCTCTCATTTATCAAAAAACATCATTTTCCTTGAATTGGTGGGGAGGATTACATAAAACACCATATGTGAAAAAATATATAGAATATTTAAAAATAATAAAAGTAATAAAAGTAATGTGTCTTGTATAATTGAGAAGTTATTTTTGGTAAGGTATATCGCATATGTGTATCACTGAATACTATGGATTCCCAACACTGCCAAATTTCTATGTTGTGATTTTTCTGAACTTAAAATTGCATTATCATATCTGTAAAATTAACACTCTCAATTACCTAAAATAAATATGCATAGATGTGCACCTGTGCATTGGCCATGCAAATGAGCACATGCAAATATGCCTATAGATTAAAATGAATCAGAGTATAGAACTAAATGAAATCAGTTGGTCAATTTAAACTTCACTAAATCCTCCTACTTTGGTATATTTAGGGTAAGTGCTCATTGTGATTTCTGAGAAGTTACCACCCCACAAGGCTTCAGATACCCCGTGCTTTAAGGAACTGCCTGGGAAGGACAATTATAAATGCCTTGCTGATAGGGTTGCTAAAAAAGCTGATGAGGATGGTGTTTTAAAATAGAAATAAGAATAAAAGCACATCCATGGAAATCATGGAAAAGCTCCTACACAAGGTATTATGATGCGTGCTGCACAAAGCAACTTAAATATACACTGTCCTTATACCCCAGGAGTTTAAAACCCAGAAAGACCACATATGAGAGGATGATTATTAATGGGATTATAAGTAACTGCATAGGAGGAAGAATCAATATCAAAGGGTAACAGTAGTCATAGTTGGAAATGATAGCAGTCATCATAAAAGGTATTAAAAACACAAAGGCATAGAAAAGGCAGGGGAGGTGGGCTGGTAGAAGAATGAACAGCAGGTTGCTATGACAGAACATAGCATCCTGGGCAGGAGGACCATGGCAGTTCAGTCTAAAATGGATGGCTTTGCAGCAGGTCCAGCACATTGTAACTATTCAGAAATGATGTTACCAAATGACAAAATGATTGACTTTGTCAAGGAAAGTTAAACACAAATCTCCTGATTTTTTTTTAAACTCAGCACTTAATTCCATAAAGTAAACAAAACAATAAGGACCAAGCAAAACATAAGTTTGATGTACAATCACTAACCCATATGCTCTCAGAGTTTATAATTAAGGGAATTGAGTTCTCAAGAGGTGCATGGCGCCCAGGAGCTTCTAAGAGGGCACTTGACGCTTAGATTTCAACTCTTCTAACCTTTAAACAAATAATCTGCACCGTGGAGATTATAAAGATGAGAAAACTTTCCTCCTTGCCCTTACCGATTCGGCTTAGTGGATAGGTCTGAGGACTCAAGGTTCCCAGGTTTGATTCTGGTCAAGGGTATGTACCTACATGTCAGGATTGATCCCTTGACCTGGTCAGGGTGCATTGCTGGAGGAAACCAATCCACATGCCTCTCACATCCATGTTTCCCTCTCACTGTCTCTCCCCTTCCCTTCCACTCTCTCTCTGAAAATCAATAGAAAATATCCTCAGGTGAGGATTAACAAAAAATAAATAAAACACACACACACACACACACACACATTTTCGTCTGTTCCACTTTTCATATATTCTTTTACTTGCTGAAGCCTGGAATGATTATCATTTATAAATACGGGCTCCTTGCTTTCATCCTAAGAATGTGTTCTGCAGCTCAGTGGTGGCCATAATACGAATGAGACACTGCCTTCCCCCTTCCCACCCCTGCAAGATCCCCTTCTCCCAGTGGCTGTGAGGTCAGCATTGTGCTCAGGCCAGGGGGGGCAAGAGCCTACCTCTCCCTGCCACCTCCCACCAATTCTCCAGGACAGAATTTCAGAAAAATCATGTTCTCCCTGTCACTGAAAGACCTGCAAGTTATTTAAGAGGTTTTATGTCAGAACATATTTAAATTGTATTCATTTTTCATTTCGCACCCATGTGCCCAGCGTTGCAATTGTTCCACTTTAAAAATAGTTTTACTTTGCTATTTTGGTTTCCACTTTCTTGGCTGGCATTCATTTCTGTCAAAGGAAGGAAGCAGAAAAGCAGTGTTGTACATGTCAGAGGGAGGAATCTGCTAAGTGTCATTGAAAGAAAAGACAACGGCCTATATTCTGCAGCTGTTATGCATGAGCACGCCGTCCTGAAGAATAGGGTTAGGGTTACAGAAAATTATTCCTGAGAAATAGCTTGTGCAAACATAGCAATCACCAAATAGTGTCTAATAAAAATTAAGCAAACTTCTTATTCGATCTCATTTCTAAGTAAATGGGGGTCTTGCCACTTAGCGTTATCTCTATAAGTGACCTTGTCATATCTGGCCAATTGAAAGAGCTTGTCAAGGTGGATGGCAGAGGTCGAGGGCAAGTTCTTGCAAACAGAAAACACACTGGTTGACAAACAGAATGGAGTGTTCTCTGCATTTATCAGGAGAATATCAATCAGGAATTTATGCCTAGGCTTAGGAGTGAATAAACAGAATCATGTCTTCTAAAAATATCTGTAAATTTATCCTTCTAACTCCACATGTGATGTGGGGTCAAGATAAGATGCTCAACTGAGCAAAAGTTACACTTTTTACTCATTTGGAATCCTTCATAAAGACTTTAAGAACTGACATGCCAACAGTCATGCTAGGTACCAAGAAAAGTAATGTAATATAATCTTCCACTTTCAAGTGAAATGGTCAAGCACAACAATATAAGAGAGTTTTTTGACAAGATAAAAATATTTATAAACATTTGCATATTTGACATTATCAACTATGGTATTCTTTGATTGGCTGTGCCTGCGGACACCCTAGAAAGAATGAAGACATAGAGGTAGAGCAGAATTTGGTGCAGAGGGCAGTCTTTGGTGAGGGTGGGGCAGAGGAGTGGGAACCCCAGACACAGAGCACTGTGCAGGCGGTTAGGTCAGCCCTGGCCATATTTGAGGCCTCATGAGTTAGTTAGTATAAGGCTTTTCCAAAGAGGAATGGGACGCTCTGAACCTAGTCCTATTTTTGGCCACAAACTGTTATTCCTCACTGGGGAAACTCATCTAACATTTCATATTAGAAGGTGAAATTACATAGATAAGTAAAACATAATCTATAAAAAGTCCTCACTGAGAGACAGATAAGAGTGTTAGAACATATGTCTTTTGTACAGAGACAAACACTACCCCAGTCGACTGAGTGGTCATTTGATATGTTTTATTTTACCCCTCTCTTCAACATGATTCCTCTATAGGTGGGCAATGTAAGATTCAGGACAAATTCTTATTAATGCCTTAGTAAAGAAAATAAGGCCACACTTCCTGCCCAAGTTGGGGCAGTTCCATTTGAATAGTGCAAGACACCTGCAGGGCAAACAATCACCACTGATGGGGCTCCCTCCTGCCCAGGCTCCCAAAGGGAAGTCACTCTGGATGGCCTGGCCATGGCTGTCCTGCCTTTACTCTTCAGGGACTGCCTCCTGCTGGACAAGCAGGTTTCTGAAAAGGAGGTGATTTCAGGCACACAGAAAGAGACATAGGACCTCAATCAAGAGAACAGAACTTTATTGATGTCTCTGAATTTGCCCGTGAATCACAAGTAACTGCTGGTGAGCTTGATGGACATGCATTAGGTGCTGCCACATGAGGATGGAAGTTCCCTGAGAGTCTGGGGTTTGTCCACCGAGTCATTGTTTTATACCCAACTAGAGGCCTGGTGCACGAATTCATGCACAGGGGGCAGGTGTGTTCTTCAGGCTGGCCTGAGCCCTCTCCCAATCCGAGACCCCTCAGGGTATGCAGCAGTGTGCCAAGTGGCAGGTGGCCAGGGAGGAGCCCAAGCCGGGGCTGGGTGCCGCTCTGTTCCTGGCCCGCTGTGCCTGCCACCACTGCTTGGTAGTGCTTCCTGATGCTGGGGCAACTGTTCTCACCGGCCATGAGCCCAGCTTCTGGCTGAGTGGCGCTCCTCTTATGGGAGCGCACTGACCACCAGGGGGCAGCTCCTGTACTGAGAGTCTGCACCCTCATGGTCAGTGCATGTCATAGCGACTAGTTGACCAGTCATTCTAGTCGTTCCAGTCATTCAGTCCTAATGGTCGCTTGGGTTTTTATATAGATAGAGCCCAGAGCCAGCATATTGTGCTCATTACATACTAGTACTTATTAAACTAATACATTAAATGTGAGGGATGTTTATTTACATTAAGGTCCTCATTCTGACTCACTGAATGACATTGTGAGTATGCTTTCCTTCCACAAGCAGTCAGGCTCCTCTCCCCTCCAGCTTATATGAACCCAAACTAACATTATTGTACATGAACACTTGCTATAATCTATCCCTAGAGTCTTACAGAAATTAAAATTTCCTCACCACCTTTGAACTCAGCTGTCTGGAGAATTGATATGATCCATAAACCACAAAGTGGAGGGCATCCCTATGCTTGGTCATAGTTCACCTGGGATGAGAAACTTCTCTGGGACACATTTACTAGAAGGAATTTGTCAGTGTTATAAATCCTAATGAGTGATCTAAAATGTCTTGAGCTCTCTCTGTGATGTGGAGGAAAGGCTCAGAGGACATCTTTCATAAACATACTTCAAAGACAGTAGTAAATTTTAAGTTTATGCTAGGTCACATATAATTTAAGTACATTTTAAGTATACTTAGATAAAAAGCTTTAGGCCTAGCTCTCTAGATGTTTAGAACTCCCATTAAAATAATATATATACAATAATATATATATATACTAGAGGCCCGGTGCACAAAAATTTGTGCACTCGGGGGAAGGGGGGTCCCTCAGCCCGGCCTGTGCCCTCACGCAGTCTGGGACCCCTCGGGAGATAACAACCTGCTGGCTTAGGCCTGTTCCTGGGTGGCAGAGGGCAGGCCCAATCCCTAGGTGCAGCCCCTGGTTGGGCTCAGAGCTAGGCTGCCACTGTCACACTCAGGGCAGGGCCCGTGGAGGGCGGGGGGTTGGGGTCCCGCCCCCTGTCACACACAGAGCTGCAGGGCGATCAGGGGGTTTGGGCACTGCCCCCTGTCACACTGATCCCAGTGCCGGGAGGCCTTGCGGCTCCGCTAATCCCAGTGCTGGGAGGCATATTACCCTTTTACTATATAGGATAGAAGCCTGGTGCATGGGTAGAGCTGGCTGGTTTGCCCTGAAGGGTGTCCTGGATCAGGGTGGGGGTCCCCACTGGGGTGTCTGGACAGCCTGGGTGAAGGGATGATGGCTGTTTGCAGCTGGTCACACACCCTTCAGTGTGGGGGTCTCCACTGGGGTGCCTGGCCAGTCTGGGTGAGGGGCCGAGGGCTGTTTTCAGGCTGGGACTTAGGCTCCCAACCACCCCTTTTTTCTTTTTTTCTTTTTTTTTTATTCTGGGTCAGCTTTAGCTCTGAGGCCTCGGCTGCTGAAAACAGGTTTCTGGCCTTTGTTTACGATATTTGATACAATGTTGTGCTCCGGCTGGCTGAAGCCCCGCTGAGTAAAGCAGGTTTCTGGGGGGTTTTTAGCTTCTATATGTGCAACATAGTTACTTAGAGTTGCAGCTGAGATTGCTATCCTGCTGGCTGAACCCCGGGACTAAAGCTGGTTTCTGGGGTTTTGTTTAGTTTCTATATTTGTTACAATGTTGCTTAGAGTGCAGCTGAGAGGCCGGCAAGGCAGGTGGGGAACGTTGGAGTCCTCGTCACTGAAGCAAGCAAGTCTCCCTGTTTGCATCTGCTGCCCAGCTGCTGGCCGCCATCTTGGCTGCCAGTTAATTGGCATATCTCCCTGATTAGCCAATGGGAAGGGTAGCGGTCGTACACCAATTACCATGTTTCTCTTTTATTAGTGTAGATATATATACACATACAAAATATAGTCACATATATTTTTACTGTATATTAGTAAAAAAATATGAGACTTTTCTAAGTTTAAATTCCTATTTAGACTAATAAACTAAATTTGGTGGTTAAAAAGTAAGTTGGAAAATAATAAGAATTTTTCTTTTTTTCCCATAGTATGTATGATTGATTTGACATAAGCATATTCACTATAAGGTGAGTTAAATATTATTAGCAATTGTATCAAGTAACAATATAAGAAACTAGGAAAAAGAATAAAGTGTTAAATTGAATGACATAAATTGGACACAAATTTATAGATGCATTAATTAATTAAAAATTTTAAACTCCAACTATGAGCCAAGCATTATGTTGGGTAGAGTAAAATAGACATAGTTCCTGACTCATGGCTCTTAAAACCCAGTGGAGGAGACAGAAATTAATATAATAAATATAGCATTTCAAAATGTGACCCACACTTTCAAGGGAAACCCAGGTCCTCAGACAACACATAACATGGAACCTATTCCTGACTGGGTTAATGCAGGGGGTCGAGGGGCTTTCCTGAAGCACTGAGGCCTGAGATGGGAAGGGTGAGGAAGGACAGAGGTAACCAGATGGGGCAGGTGGTTATAGTAAAGAGAGCACAGCATGAGCAAAGACCTATGGTGGGATGGAGCCTGTGCTTTCCATGACCTGGAGTTGGCTAGTGTAGCCTGAACAGAAAGAACGAGGCACAAAGCAGTTGAAGGAGTTGCTAGAAGGTCTGTCTGCAGGTCACACAGGGCTCTGAGACCATGATAGAGACTTTGGTCTTTAGACTAAGAACAATGAGAAGACTTGAAAAATTTTAAACATCAGGTGATTCTCATTATAAAAAAAAAATAATAATTAATACATAATAAGAAACTTCTCTGCTTGCAACATGGAGACTGAACTAGAGTGCAGCAATAGAATTTGGGAAATAAGTTAAGGAAGCTTTTTCCCTGTCCCAGATGAAGAGAGACGGTAGTTTGCACTGGTGTGGCAAGAAGCACATGGGTTTGAGCAGCACTGGGTAAGTAAAAGTGGTACAGTTTAGTCATATGGTGGATGTGGAGGATGAAAGAGGAAGATGCAAAGGTACTTTCAGAATGAAAAAAGCTAAAGAACTCTGAGGCACTGTTATGGGTTGAAGTGTGTAAGGGTGTCCTCCCAGAAAGATATGTTGGAGTCTTAACTCCTTTAGCTCACAATATGACCTTATTTGGAGACTGGGCCTTACAAAAGTAATCAAGTAAAACCGAGGTCATTAGAGTAGACCTAAGCCAACAGAGGTGGGGTGAGGTGCAGAGACACACGGAGAAGATGGTCATCTGCCAGCCAAGGAGAGAAGTCTGGAACAGATCCTTCCCTCCCAGCCTCAAGGAACCAACTGCACCCACACCTAGAATTCAGACTCCAAGTCTCCAGAGCTCTAAGACAATACATCTCTGTTGTTTAGGGTACTCTGTTTGTGGTGTTTTGTTGTGGCAGCCCTCACTAACTCACACATACATATGTAGCCTGAGTCGTTATTTCCACCATGGACACAGCAAGGAATCATAAACAGAGTTCCGTTTTCTTTATGTGATCGTCCTACTTAAGCAGGGCTCATGAACCCCAAACTAAGAAATTAACCTAGTATACTACTATTGACAAAAATGCAGACTTTACTCAAATTCTACCAGTTTTCCAATCTTTTTCATGTTCTGGACCCAATGCAGGATTCTACATGGCATTTCGTCACAGCGTCTCCTAAGTCTCTATCTGCAATAGTTCCTCAGATTGGCCTTTTTATTCATGGCTTTGGCAGTTTTGAAGAGTACTTGTCAGATATTTTGTAGAAAATCCTCAAACTGCTTTCCCTGATATTTTCTTCTCATGATTTTTCTGGGGTTATAGGCTTGGGGAAGAGCACCAGACCGGTAGCATGCCCTCCTCAGCATAACATATCAGGGTTATTGATACCAACATAACTCATTACTGGTGATGTTAACCTGGGTAACCTGGTTAAGGTAACGTTTGCAAGATTTCTCCAATGTAAAGTGACTATTTTTCCCTCTCCATATTGTATTCTTTAGGAGCCAGTCACTATGTCCTGAACACATTCAAGGGAAGGAAAAACTTTTAGATTTTACTTTTAAAGGCTGAAGAAAATAGTCTTCATAGCATATCTATTTCTCTATCTCTATATCTATCTAGCATTTTTACTACTGGCCTCACCCACCCATCAACACTGCACTGAAATAGCTATCCTGGTGTGATCCTGCTAGATAAGAACAGAGCCTCTGAGTGCTAAGTGCTGCTTTTAGGTTGCAAGAAACTTACTAATGACTGAAAGGGAATGTGGAAATTGCAAGGTAGAGTATAAGATCAACAGAAAATGTTGGATAAATTCACAAAATGTTGCCTATAGACTTAGCAGATAAAAGTCAGTGTATGTTCTTAGATGACACACCTTCAAATAAGGTCAGGAAATTTACTCAGTTGTGACAGCCTTGGCAAGTCACAGCATAATTACTAAGGGCAATTAAGAATGGTGATGAACAAGAAGCATGGGATTCACTAATTTAGATGGGTGAGGAGGTGTCCATTACTGTTGACCTCTCACTAAGGTTGTATTTTGTATCCTGTCACAAGTGATTAGCTGTGGTACCTTTAATGGTTGAAACCACCTAGTGGTCCAGTGCCAGGATGGGCCCTTAGACATTGCTCCCTCACTGCAAACATCTCATGATGCAAGTCCAGAACACCTAACCGGCATTCTCAAGTTTATAGGAATACCTTGGAGCCCAGGAGAGATTAGAGTGAAAATTCCTGACTTTTCTCAAGTATTTATCCAGCCACCACTTCTTCCTTCTTATATCCATCTAGTCTGAAGCCAGGGACAAAATTGAGAGCGTTATATAGCAGTTGGCCCAGATAATCCACACAGCCCTAGTGACTACAGCTTGAACTGATAGTGATGACATGTTAATTAAACTCTTTGTTTTCACCCAGATTGCAGAACTATGTTATATGGCTCATAATTACAGAATTCAGCTTCATCTTAGTGAAACTGTTTCCCACAAAGTTAACAACTCAAAAAATAAGGAGCACCAGGATCCAGACAATATATAATCTACCTAAAATATATTTCATTTTTGTTTTCCAACAGTATAAATAAGATTGCCCATTTAAACCCTCAAAATGATATCAACTATTCTTATTTCATATTTTTACATTATTTTTCAACAGGGAATCACTGAGAAAAGTCTTTTCCACATTAGAATTCTTGAAAAACCTACTTAACCTTAGATTATTAAAGTCACATTTTAAAAATGAGACTAGGAGCAAACAAAATAACTAGCACATATTTGGAACAAAAAAATCTATTTAAATTATTTGTTAAATTAGCAAAAATAATGAAATAGAAATTGCCAGATATTCCAGATGTTTAGGTGAACATTTTTTTTAAACTACATCAATTCATATTGATGATCTTTTAGTTTGGTAAATAGGGCCATATTCTGAGCTCAAAACACTGCCTGAATGTCAGAAATTAGCTTAAGCCTGGATACAGTGCTGCACTAAATGGGTTCCATTTCTGTAACTCCATGCTTGCATCCACTCAGGTGACTTGAACAAGGGAATTTACACAATATAGCAATAAATAATTCCCTGCTTCTTGCTGGTTAAATCAGCTTGATATAGAAAGTACTTTCCTTCCTTCTACTCTCCTTCCTCTCTTTCTCCCCTGTCTGTCCCCTGGCATCTTCTCCATTATCACCGCCTTTACCATCACTTCCTTCCACTGACTCTCCTCTATCATCATCCCCTGTTTCTTTTTATTCCTGCAAGTGCACCTCATCCTCCTCTTCTTTCTGAGAAAAACAAATGAGAGCCATTCCAAGTTACCCAGTACTGGAGTTTGAGGAGAAAAGGAATGATTCCTCCACACTTGAATGGCTTGGGAAGAGAGTGGCATGGTGAGGACACCCCGTGAACTCTGGAGCTGTTCTTTATAATATCCTTTCAGTGAGAAATGCTGACCCTTCAGGTTTCATTCAATGTGCTTTAAAGTTATCTTTAGGCTTCCTTTTAATTTTTTAAAGTTTATTCACTTAGAAGCACATTCTTGAAATAGACTGTTAACCATAATTCTGAAAATTCACATAATACCTGTTGCCAAGGTAACATAATATGGGCTGATAAAGGGAACAGGGACCCCATTGATTATTTTCAAATTCTCAAGTCATAGGAACGTGTGCAATGATATAGCTCTAATTAAAGCATGTAAGGGCCTTGGCCCATGTCTAAGGCTACTCAAATGTTTCTCCAGACACAGTGATATTTAATAATCTTTCAAAAATATTTTTTCAGTTCTCTGGCTTAAATCAATGTTTGTTTCCTCCACTTACTTATATACAACTTGTTATGTGATCTCTACAAGCTTTACCTGAGGCCTTGTCCACTTTTATTTGTTTTCCCTTTTCGAGACATTGTGGTGGAGCCACTCAATTCTGGTATATTTATTATAGGGAAGAACAAACTCCCTTATATTTCTGAACATACCAAAGGTTGGCATGAGTATCCAGAAGCCACAGGTAATCAAACAAACAAACATGGATCCCACAGTCAATTTATCTCTGCATGTGGCCAACAGGGGAGAGGAATGCACTCCAGAACCTCAAAATTGTAATTTTCACACTACAAAATGCTGAAAACATTCAATGATTTCCTATTTTGTCATTTTGCTATAATTATGCTATATAGTAAATATGACTATATACCTAAGTTCTCAGCACAGTTTAGAAATGATAATTAATGACATTTCCTGATATAAAATGTGATAGAGACATTTTAATTTTAATAGTAAACTGCTGTGCACTTGGCTAACTAGGTTCCAACTGATCTAATGAGTTTATAACAGATAATATGGATTATGAAATGTATTATTGTTATGATTGCCACCAATTTACTGAATATATATCACAACCAAATGACCTCATGGTGCACTCACAAAGAATAAAAGCTCATGGCTGTTCAATTTTAAGAATATACAAAATCACAGATTTGGGAATCTTAAGGGATTAATATCAAAATAGTGCATAACAGCGCTTGTACATATTTACAGCATATTTGTCCCCAGGTAGTCAACAAAAGAAAATAGATATGTCCAAGAAAACAAAGTGATTCAAATTCTAATATGTGACCAAAATACTGGACAGACATATAAGGAGAATGGCAACCACTTCTCCTGATAGAAAATCATGATTTGATAATTTGTGTTTCCATGTTTATTAACTAAATTCAAGGGCCCAGCCAGTTGGTGTCCCCCAAAAGAGTTACGCTGGGTGGATACAACCCAGAAACATTCCCAGGAGGTGTCAAAGAGGGAGCACTGACTCCCATGGGGATTCACTGGGTCTAGGACCCCTCTGGTTAACACAATACCCTCCGAAGCAACAGGAAGAGGCTCCACCCTGAGCATAAATAACTCTTAAAGCCCCCTTCCTATGAGCAGAGCCACCATGTTTTCCTCCATCAAACTATACAACTTTGAAAATTTTTTCAGGAAACACCAGAATATGAGCACTATAACAACATATGTGGAGGACCAAGGTGATAAAAGGCAATGACTATGTATGTAGCAGCAAAGGCTGATGGAAAGAAGCATTCTCACCTTTGCTGGGTGTCATACATAAAGAGAAGAGAGAAAAAAAAAAGTTTCTGTAAGGAATTTAGGACAGACTTATACTCTCCTCAGACATATGAAGTCAAAGGTAGAGTAAAAAGAGCAATGAACTTGGAGTTTGAAGGTCTGTCAGGATTTTCGTTTTGATTTTGCAACTAACACATTTGCTAAAAATGTGCAAATTATACCACCTTCCAGTGCCTTGGTTGTCTCATCTGGGAAACTAAGAGGTTTGAACTATTGGCTATCTGAGCTTGCCTTTTGGTCTACTATTCTTTGGTTTTAAAATAAAAATAGCAGGAAAAGTCTGTGAGGGCAGCTGTCATCTTTGTTCTTTTTTTTTTTTTTTCCCCATAAGGGTCCCCAGTACCTCCTGCTCCCTGAGAGCTGCAAATGAGCAAACAGAGGAGCCAGACTCAAACCTCCTACAAAGCCATCCCATGACTTTCAATGTTTGAATTTCAGCTCCCCCTTTCTTTCCCTCCAACTTTGACGGTCATTTTACCGCATTCTCTCATCCGTATATGTTTCCTATGACCCATCTTCTGTATAGAGCCATTAGTTTAATAACTAAAGAGATTCCCTTTACTATTATTAAAACAAACAACAAAAAGCCATGTACCTCAGCAAGTCCAGAGTTTTCATAGTGGCTCCACAAATAGTTCTCTCCATTCCTTATTTAAAATACCTTCAATGTGTCCCAAGTGGTCCTGAGGCTACCTAGCTTTGTAGGGGAGAAGTTAGTGGCCTAGAAAGGCAGATGCTCAAAACCTGACATAATTTGTGGGTAGAAGAGCAAATGTAAGATGCCAGAGCTAATTGCTGTCAATAGCCCCTAGGGACTCCTGTCTAGCTGGTACTGCTGCCAAAACTTTCCATCAGACATAAATGAGGGCTTTAAAAATATCCCAGGATTTGGTTTGGGCAGACATGGCAAAAAACAAATCCCCAAAATCCCTATTATATGTGCATCTCAAATAAATCCTTTAAATACTCAGTGACTCTCACAGGTTGGAGGTGTTTTCCCCTCCTGAATGGGTGCCTTATTGGCTGGCCTCAGAAGACAAGGTTTATGGCAAAAAGAACTCATCAGAACACTTTCTTGATTAGAACTCAGGGCTACTAGTAATTCTCAGCTCTTTCTGACCTCTCTACTGCCTTCAAGTTGGGTGTTGTGCTGAGGAAGGACACAGATGGAGTGTAGGTATACACTCTGGTTATACCCTGTAACCAGTGGAATATAACAAATGTGAGATTTCTTGAAGGAGCCCAACCTTGTTGAGTCTCCAGCCCTATTCACCAGCTCCTGGAAAAAAATGAACTTGCAGCTGTGGTCATGAATTAATAGACAGAACATTCAAAACCAGAAGCTATTTTCCTTGCTTATAATTTTCTACTTTCCTTTTTTGCTGTTAATGCCAGTAATTAATGAGAGTATTTGTGTTTGAATGAGATTTCTGTCCCTCCCTCTGCATTGTTAGTGTTGGCTTTGGGATCCCACAAGCTTCTCTCTATTTTTGAGTCAAGAACTATACCCCGAGGTGCCATGGTTTATAGGAAAACGATGAATAAGGCCAGGGAAAAAGGCAAAGCAAGAATGAAAAGAAGCTAACCTCTAGAATAAAATAAGCTTGTTTCAACTAAGGATTATTTAGTCAGAAAATACTACTTTTTCTTGACTTAACTGAATTTATTATTTCAGTGTCAATGTGTGTATATAAATTAATCATCTCTGAAAACATGCTTTTTTTCAACCTAATGTAAGTTCCCTTTCCACACAAGGACATTCAAGGACATGCTATTTGAATTGTAGGGGGAACACTTGCAACATGTAGCTCATAATCAAATGTCAATATGGAGCCTAATGTCATTGTTAACTTTTGTAAAGTGGTCTCTATGCAAGTTCTATTACATAATTTTATTTGATTCTCATAACAACACGATGATGGGGTATAAAAGTAATGAAACTTAGACTCAAAATGTTCATGTAGCCTTTATAAGGCCACACAGCAGTTAAAACTACTGAGTCCATGTGATCCCAAAGCCAGTGATCTTAAGGACTACTTTACAGTGTGAAATAGAGGCCTGTGGGATTTTCTGCAGGTGAGATTATGTGCAATGTGTGGTCATGAGGTGAGAGTACTGGGTGAGAAGCCAGTAAGTATGAATGTGAATCTGGATTCCATTGTGCATCCATTACATAACATTCATTCAGTCATTAGTGTCCTTATCTGTGAAATGGGCATAATTTATTTGTTTTTGTTTTTTTTTAAAGACAGTTTTTTATTGATTTCAGACAGGGAGAGGGCAGGGAGAGAGAGGGAGACAGATAGAGAGAGAGAGAGAGAGAGAGAGAGAGAGAGAGAGAGAGAGAATGATATGATGATGATGATGAGAAAGAATCACCGATTGGCTGCCTCCTGCATGCTGCACACTGGGGGACCAAGCCTGCAACCTGGGTAGATATATATATGCCCTGCCCAGGAATCGAACCATGACATCCTGGTTCACAGGTCTATGCTCAACCACTGAGACACCTCGGCCAGGCAGGCATAATTGTTTGATGGACCTGAGGCCTGGGTTATCCTGAAGGCCAAATGAGAAATAAACACTAGCACTCAGGAAACTGCAAAAGCTCTAAATATAAAGTTTTATTATTTCAACATTATAAAGAAATACATTACCATCCTAGTTTCTTAAATGATAGATAATAATGTAAATAAGAACAGAACAGAGTCTTGCAGACATAAGGAGAAGTAAAGGAGATAATGCAGAATAAGAGAAACAAGATCCATTGGAGGGGAAAATATATGAGAAAGGTTGGTGGGCTCCCATAGTAGATGGAACTCAGGGAAACCAACACAGCCCAGAGGCGGTGTCTACCACACAAGATCCAGAGGAGTCAGCCTTCCCAGGCCAGACAGAAAAGCAGATCTGCTGGGGCAGAAAATTATTTGACACTCTCTGGACTCTCACAATCTATTTCTTAGGATATAGAGAAATATAAATCTGATCGTTAAGTCTTAGACAATAAAAAATACTGTGTGCAAGTAAAAAAGTGAGGTAAACATGGGATGGAATTTGAAATGAGCCAGCAATACAAATCTTGTTCCAAAAAGGAAGGCTTTATGTACATCTCTGTGGATGGAGTTAACTTCCCGCTCTTGAACATTAGCCAACCATAGCAGCTTCCATTTTTACGCCCATTCTCTCCTTAACCCCCTGTAATTCACATTTTGTCCTCAGTAGAATAGGATTCTGATTTTTTTTCACATTTCCTAGACTGGTCCATCTCTGAAAACTGTATTTTTTACTTCTGACCTTTGAGGGAGGTTATAACACAGTCTCACGTCTTGGCTCTCTGTCCTTTGTCCTGTACATATTCAAATTTAAATATCTATATTTCTGTTATTTCACCTTTCTTCATATTGTCAGTTATGTTACCATTTTCCAATGAGCCAAGGTCAAAACCTCTGAGTTGATCACATAAAAAAAATCAGCCCCTTTGACACAAGTAGGAGAATTATGTAGACAGAAGACTCTCACATCTAACCTATACATCATATTGACCCCCTTCTTCTTGATCCCATAAAGTAAATGGAGCTGCTCCATTATTTCTGTGCAGTATTTCTCCCATCCACTCACCAACCCATCTTTACCTTCCTTTTTCATTGGGCCCTAATTTACATCCTTTAACTTATGACAGTTGACAGATTTTTCTCTAATTGAAATCAGTGTCTCTCACCTTTAGTCTTTCTAATGAATTGTTTGCATGCTTCCAGATTAATATTCCTAAATTTTTAAAGTCAAATCTTCCCCTAATAAATATTTTCATTGGCTCACAGATCTTAAGAGGAAAATCTCACAAGAGATATGTCATTCTTTTCTAAATGTTATGTTCTTACACCCTACCAAAACCCTTAGGTTCTCTCAAAACCATTATTTTGTTTCATTGCCTTTACACACATCTTGTATTTTCCTGCCTTTGTGCCATCCATCTTGTGGTATGTCCTAACAATTTTTGTGTATGTGCCTATAACCTTTTAACTCTGAGGTATTATGCCTCATATAAACTTTAAGTCCTGCTTTCATTACCTTCCATTTGCTCTTCTGAAACTATAACTGTCATACATGTTCTATATATATCTAATTTAATGTGTAATTTACAAAAGTAAATGCATATTATTAAACCAGAATAATTTGTCCCAAGGAGCCCTATCATGATGTAAATTCAGGTCCTCCGAGTTTCACCTTGTAGTTCCCTGTCAGTTTGAGAAAACATGTAGACATTTCATGACCTGAAGGTCAACCCACTCAGCTTCATGGACAATAGTCCTATGTAAACAAACTCAGAGTCTCATCTTATCTTCGTACCCATCCATCAAGCTGAGAAACCTTAAGCTGTCGCAGATGCTCCCTGTGGCCACCTCCCATGTCTAACACTCCTAACCTTGGCAGCGGTACCTCCTTTCCTTTCATGTGGTGAGAGAAATGCTGGGGGTAGATCATAACCTCGACGCAGCAGGAAGACAGTGTTGGACTTCTACCTGCCTCCTCTGAGACACAGCTACAGAGCCAGGCACCTGCTATTGGATGAATGCCCAGTGCCAGGGAGTGCTCGTCAGCACACGAGGCAGATCTCTGCCAGAAATCAGTGAGGCTCAATGTTTCCATGCATAAGTTAAGTTGCAAATGCAGCAGAAACAGGAACAAATATAGGACTAACCCCATGTGTGTTTGGGAGTGGTGGTAGGATGAGAAGGTAAAGGCAAAGAAGGACATGGCAGACTACAGGAAGGATGGCCTTGGATGCTGTAGCAGGAATCTGAAAGTTTAAGTTTGAGTTCAGTTTCTTAAGAACCAGGTTTCATCTGCTAAGAACAAGATTGGTTTCCCCCCTCTTTATATGTTTATAATTCTAGGAAGGAAAGTATCAGAGAAAAGAGAGGAGGAGAGAAAATGACTACAGTCTGATCAGGTAGATTTATCCATCTAGCCAATCCTACAATCTTCTGCCATCTTCCACATATTAGGAAATAAATGAGGAACGGTTACAGAAATTTACCACTCCTTTTATGCTTTCTTCTTTTGTCCCTTTCTTCCTTCCTTGCTTCTTTTGTTCTGCTTCTTTTCAATACCAGCCTCAGCTGCCATCAAAGGCTCACTGGGGCCCTATGGGAACAACTCCTGTGGTGCCCAGCTCCTTCTTGCCAAAGGTAAACAGAGGTCAAGTTGGAATGGCAGCCAGGAGCTTGGCACTGGCCAGAGTAAGGATCAAGAGATGAGAACAGCAAAGCAGGGCTCACCCTGCTACCTGGAGCCAGCTCTTCTCACATCCCTCATTGTCCCCATGTTACATTCTGCCAGAACCTGGGGCTGAGCTTGGCAGTGATAAACTGTGGCCAAAATGCCTTTAAATTATCAGGAAAACAACATAGCAGTGAGACAGGCCTGCACTGCTTGCCTAATGTCTTCTGATCATCTCCCCGGCATTAGAAGCATCCAAGTAGAGAAGAGTGACCTCGCAAAACCCCTGCATCTCAAAGATCTTCTGATCTTTCTCTAGATCAGAGTTGCTTAAGCCCCAAACATGACACTTGAAAGAAAAGAAAATCCTAACCTTAGTTCATTAGCAAATCACTGTTTCTCTCTCCCTTTCTGCTCACGTTGCAGTGTCAGTCTCTACTTGTTTCAAGTATGTGCTTTGGGAAGAAGCCTTTCAAGGTGCTCCCAAGTTAAAGTAAAAATGACAGGAGATTTATGTTTCAAGTAGCTTTGTGAATGACGGTTGTGTATAACTTGGGGTTAATGTTGAGAACACAAGGATATCAGCAGAATTAATGAAGGTTGCTAATCATTATGATCTAGTTTCTGCCATGGATCCCTGCATACACATTGCCTTCAGTATATTTGTGCTTCCTGAGGAGAGAACGTGGTATATAAATGGACACACACACACACACACACACACATTTCCTTCATGTCCCCACCTACTAACCTTCAGGTAGGAAGCAGAAGACAGTGATGAATAGACTCCAGGAAAGAAATTTAAACAAGATCTAGGAAAAGCAGATTTTGGACATCTTGCCAACCAATCTGTTACTTAAGTCAAAGGTAAGTCTAGTTATTTTTGTCCACTATTCCTTCCCTATATTTTCCAGTTTCCTTGCATAATTCCACAGACAGTAAGAGATTGCATAATTAAAAGGAATTTATTCATATATCAAATATCACACATGGTGGTACTGAGCACGCACAGGTCAATTATTTACCCTGTTAATGTATCCCTTCTGTAAGATGAGATAAGCACATGCCAGGATGCCCAGGAAAGGTAGCTGAAGAATGGGAAATGGAAACGCACACTATGCCAGCAGATAATGAAGACAGTAAAGATAATAACATACCAATTTATCAAATATTTACCACATGTTAGGCCTTGTGCTAAAAGCATTGCATGTATGGCTGGCTCTAAGAACCTTAAAACAAAGATACACAAAAAATATAATATTCAAAACCATGTTCATTTCACTTATTCTTTATATTTCTCTTGTTTCTCATGTCACTAGCATACTATGCAGAATGAGTGGCTGGGAGGTATTGTTTTAGGTTTGGGAAAACAAAGTTCAAATTCTAGCACCAGTCCACACAGTTTATGTAAACCTGGAAAATTCTTTAACCTCTCTAAGCACCTCGTTTTTATTTTATAAAAGAAAATATTAACATTTTTCTTACAAGGTTATTGTGAAATTTATATGCATTACCTCATAGACCTTGAAACAATATGTTAGATTTGGGTGCTTAAAAATGTTGATTACCATCTGACACCAAGACCTTTTGTTCCCCCAAGATCTTGATTTCTAATACTCTTCTCCAATCAGAGGAACCAGGGTTCCTTGAAGAAATGGCTCAAACTAGGACTGGGGCAGGTAATAGTCAAGATGAACCTGAAACACTTTACAGTGCCAGAAAGAAAGGAAATTCTCACAAGCAAATACTCCAGTGCCCCACAATGATGGAGAGGTATCAAAGAGACACAGGAAACAATTGATTGACCTCCCATTAGCTAAAGCTACACAATTTGAACAATAAAATAAAATAGTATTGGATTATAATCCAAACTATAAAATAAACAGATATGAGTCTATACTGTTATAAATGACTAAATTATTAACCAATGAGGAAAAATGGGTAAATTTCATGTTCAAAACATGACTTCCTCTCTTTCCTTAAGTGTGGTTTGTGGATAGTGATTTTATTCCAAAAAGTATAGTGTGGAGAGAGGAAATAACAGTAACTTTACAGGGAGAAACCTGACAAACACTCCCTCAGCCAGGTGATCAAGGTCAACATCAACAACGATAAGTCATATTGATAGTATACACCCTTGATGTGATGTGTTGAAAATGGTACTTTACCTCTGTGGTTTTCTTCCTCAAAACCCATAACCTCAATCTATGAGAAAAATATCGAACACATTTCAGTTGAGGGATTTTCTACAGAACACCTGACCAGTACTCCTTAAAACGGTCATGGTCATCAGGAACAAGGCAAGTCAGAGTAACTGTCACAGTCTAAAGAAGCCTAAGGAGACATGACTAACTGTAATGCAGTTTCCAAATGGGATCTTGGAACAGTAAAAGGACATTAGGTAAAAATGAGGAAAATCTGCGTAAAGTATGGACTTTAGTTCATAACAATGGATCAATCCTGATTCATTAATTGTAACAAATGTACCACACTAATGTAAGATGTTAATAATAGAGAGAAATAGATGTGCGGTATTTGGAGAAGTCACTACACAATCTTTGAAGTTTTTATGTAAATCTAAAGCTCTAAAATAGCCCTGCTAGTGTTGCTCAGTGGTTGAACATCGACCTATGAACCAGGAGGTCACTGTTCGATTCCCAGTCAGGGCACATGCCTCAGGTGTGGGCTGGATCCCCAGTAGGGGGCGTACATGAGGCAGCAGAGCAATGATTCTCATCATTGATGTTGTTCTCTTTACTTACCCGAGTCCCTAACAGGCCTGGGTTAGGAAACCTCAGTTAAAGGAGGGTCTCTTTAGGCCTGAATGTGGAAAGCCCATGGTGACAAAGTGGGTTTAGGAAAGATTTCCAAAGAGTTGAAATGGAGGAAGTGTGTTTTGTTGTTGTTATTGTTGTTTTTAAGGCCCTGTGCTCAGGACATGTGTTACTGTCATTGACAGTAGATGTGTTTGTTTGTTTGTTGTTGTTGTTGTTGTTTTTCAAATAGAAATGATGAAACTTCACTGCACACTCAGTCAGGAGGCTACTTGGAGACAACTTCCACTCACAAGTGTACCGAGGATCGTCTGAGGAGGGCCAGGTTAAAGGGAGAGAACAGGGGAACTGCAGGAACAGGGGGAAATGAGTTGTCTGAGGAATAGGGAGAAAACTGATCTATACTTTAGCAACAACAAAACGTCCCAGCTCAGGGACATCTCTGTGCTGGGGTTCCAGCTCAGCCTTGTGCATTTCCAATTCCCTCATTTCTCAAGTCTTTGTATCAGCAAAAGACAGATGGTCTATGACTGCCAGGCAATCAGAAAAACTGCCAAGTCAAGGAAACTTGGTGGAGTGAAAAGCTGTGGTAATCCCTGTTAGCTGAAGAATGAGGGCAACTTGCAGAGCTGGGGAGGAGCGTGCTCTACACACAATAGCTCTTTTTCATGAAAAGGTATGTTTACAAGCCTGCAACTAGCACCTTTCCACCCCGGGCCTCCTCCCGCTCCCACTTCTGGAGCTATGAGTCGGAGAAGCCCATCTATTATATCTCAGGCATGCGAGCTGACTATAAAAAAGGCAGAGCTGATTTATTTCTGTTGTGTGGAACACAAGCTCTATTGGCATCTGCTTTTCACTGCAAAAGCTGAGCATTCAGATCTTAAAGCTACAGCTCAGAGAAGTTACGCTAACTTCTACAGATGATTTTTTTCAGAGACCGTGTACTCCACAGCTATCAAAACTATCATCTGCATCAACTAATTACTAATCACCTCCCTTCCACCTTCAATGTCACATGGCTCTACAGCAGTGATGGAGAACCTATGACACGTGTGTCAGAGGTGACACGCGAACTCATTTTTTTGGTTGATTTTTCTTTGTTAAATGGCATTCAAATATATAAAATAAATATCAAAAATATAAGTCTTTGTTTTAGTATGGTTGCAAATATCAAAAAATTTCTATATGTGACATGGCACCAGAGTTAAGTTAGGGTTTTTCAAAATGCTGACACACCAAGCTCAAAAGGTTCGCCATCACTGCTCTATAAGAATGATTAGCATCTAATAAGGATTAAGTCCTAAGTCAAGAGAGCTTGGGAAAGTTGGGAGTGAATGCAGAAAGGAGCGGCAATTATATCATAAGATTGGGAATTCATAGTACAAATGCCATATCATGGCAGACCAATACTATACAGTTGCAGAATTTAGAGATAACATGCCTCATCTGACACTTAATTCAGTGGCACCAAGGTGAGTGATGTTCTGGCTGTGAACTCAGAGCTGTCAAAAATTTGGGGGCCTCCTATATTTCTGCTTGTTCAATTTTTGTAGCCTGTGGTGGAATGCCAAACTCCAAGCTACAAGTCTCTATGCAAAGCCATGTATAATGGAGCAATGGGAAAATGGACCAATGAAGGCAGAATATAGGTAGTCATATTGGATTCCAGCCTCTCCTCTGTTAGCCAAACAGCCCCCAAGACATCTCTCATTCCACAGACCCTTGTGCTGGGGAATCATCCAAGGATGCTATTTTAGTCCCTGTCTCTCTAATCTCCATGCCATCAGTTTGGCAATCGTGGAAATCTCTTGTGATGCCACTTGGGTCCTGTGTAACCTATTTGTTCAGAAATCTAGCTTTGCATCTGCATCAAGTCTCCTCTCCTTCATCAGACTTTCAATGAATTTCCTAGCCTGGTCCTGTAGCTCCTTGCTCATAACCAGGCCCTCCTTTGTCATCTTGCCAATCAGTTCACTGTCTCTGAACTATAGCATGTTCATTCTCACAGCAGGGTTGAGGGCACTCCTGCTGCCTGGACACCATTCTCATCCTTCCTCCTTATCAAAGCCTGAGCAATTCCACAAGTGTCAGCCTTCCCCATGGATTCTCATTTTGATTCTCATTTTGTGTCATGATTTCCATCATGCATAATTTGAGTCAAAATTCTATTATTTTCCCTTATTTCACAAAGAATATTGATTATTTTGCCATAGCTGGTTTGGCTCAGTACTCTTGATTCTGGTCAAGGGTACATACCTTGGTCGCGGACTTGACCCCCAATCCTGGTAGGAGCTCCTAAGGGAGGAAACCAATCCATGTGCCTCACATTGATGTTTCTCTCTCTGTGTTTCTCCCCCTCCCTCCCACTCTCTCTAAAAATAAATGGAAAAATACCTTCCGGTGAGGATTAACAATATATATAGATTGATTATGTTTATATATGATCTCAAACTAAAAAACTTTCATGTGGTTTCATGTTTTCATCTTTCTTCAGCAGTTAAATATTGTTTCTCAAGGAACAGAAAGTATGACTATATTGCATTGTTACCTTAAAAATCTTAGCTCCCAAAGTCGGGGCTCATGAAGATATGGACAAGTTGACAATTAATTGGAATCCTCTGTGGTAAAGTGAGGAAGTTTTGGAGTCAACCCTTCTGTCAAATATCATCTTTGCCACTTTCTAAGCACCTACCTCATCATATTGCTCTAAGGCAGTGTTTCTCAACCTTCTGGCCCTTTAAATACACTTCCTCATTTTGTGACCCAACCATAAAATTATTTTCGTTGCAACTTCATAGCTGTAATATTGCTACTGTTATGAATCATAATGTAAATATCTGGTATGCAGGGTGGTCTTAGGCGACCCCTGTGAAAGGGTCATTTGACCACCAAAGGGGTCGCGACCCACAGGTTGAGAACTGCTGCAAGGGCTAGAGGAAATGCACATGAAGCACTTAAACAGTACCAAACACAAATCCAGGACTCATTCAGTGGCATTTGTTTTGTTGTTTCTGTTATGACTGTTATTAGCTTTATCTCTCTTGTGACCAGTAACAAATCTCATCAGAACAGGAATGTGTGCTAGATCTTTCTTCTATCATAGATTCCTTCTCATCCTTTCTCATACAAGGGCTCTCCACTGATGTTTCTCCTGAGAAACATTGTACTACATGTATCATACTGTCCTGTCTGTCTCTGCTCTCCCCCATCTTTTTGGGGTTTTTTTTGGAAGATGGTTTCTTCTGAAAGGCAACTTTGCTGGACTTCCCCAACATTCTCTGGGGCAAGAAACACTGGCACTAGAAAAGCGCTGTCTGAGAAGAGGCAGGGAGATCCCAGGGTGAAGATGCTTCAACTCAACCACCTGCTGATTTGACGGTCAAAGCCATATGCTACCTGGGGAGACATCGTACATGTATGCCTCATGGTGGAAACGGTAATCGGCACTACCAACTAAAAATTAACATTTTGACTTATAAAAAAAACAAACCCAGAAACAATCTCATTCTGTCTGCAATCATCTGAAACATTTCTATTAGGCCACCATCCCTCCTCTGGATGGACACATTATTGCTCAGAGACTTGTGGGGGATCCATTGTGAGTCAAGACCTTAAGTACCCTCTTGCCAGCCATCTTTTTAGTATCTGTCCTTTGACAAGATAGAGTTTATCAGGTCATCCTGTTATCGAAGTGGACGTTGACTATTTCTCTCAGCTTGGGCAAGACTAACCTCCAAAATGTTACAGACCAGTCATTCACAGCCACATACAAGGTCTTCTATTATTACTGCTGCTCTATTGATTCAATCTTTGTCATCTACCTTGCCCTATTTTCCCTTGTATCCTCCTTCTCAGTCCAGCTCTTATTGTCCTGTCAGACAGATTTGGAGACCTGTAGACCCAAGACCAGCCCCTGAGGACCACGTGAGCAGCAGGGCCATCTGGAGAGGCAACACTCTCCTCACTCATATGCTCTCACTCACCCCTCCCTGTGCTCAGACTTTACCCCCAGTGGATTGTGTTGAAGGCATGAAACAATTCTGGCAAGGTCACACTGTTTGGTTCTGCTGTCAGTTTAAATTATGTCTCAGCTTTTATATCTAAATCAAAATACAAGAGAATTAAAAAAGAGAGGATAGAGGGACAGCAAAGAGATATGGTAACATCCTACAGTGAGTGAAGAAATGACATTTCAATTGGCCAATTGATTTGTTTCCTTGACAGCTGCCCCCCTCATTCACCCCAAGAGGTTAACATACACAAACTCTGAGTCTACTCCAAGCCTCTGTAGATGGAGCATACACCTTCTTCTGGAGTGTAAGAGAATAAGGTATTTTCTATGATGACCAGAATACTAAATTATTTTGAGATGATAATTTTAATAAAATTTTTGATATTAAGCTATTTTTCTCAGAATTTATTATTGCAGTTCAATAAAATTTCTTAAGTTCTTTTAGAATATGTGTGCTTTGTAGTGCCTATATTTTGTTCAATTCAGCTCAGCCATTACCAAGACTAAATTTTAAAGCTATATTCCACTATTGGGCTTTGTCTAAATAACATTTTATGAAGCCAAGGGTAAGAAATGGCTTATTTGCTGCATGTGGCAGCTCTCCATTGGCCCTGAATTTCATATGCCCTATTCAACAAAAGGATAATGCTATTTGTTTTACAAGTAGTTTGCTTGGAGACATTCACTGAAGCATACCCACAGAGAGTTAAGACATCTGTCCATTAGTTGTTGTTTGTTTGTTTTTTTTTACAAAAAAAAAAAAACTTCAAAATGTATTGTAGTGGTCATAAGAGAAGTTGGTAGAATTAGGGGAAAATACTGTAAAATACTATACAGCTCCCCATTTAAACATGGTGTGAAATGGTATTTTACTGACAATATCACCATTTCATTAAAAAGAAATTACAGCTTTACTTGTTAATTCTGAGATCGTCCTTCCTCTGCTAGAATAGTCTACTGGTTTTATAACCTTTCCTGAGTCTATTTTATACTGAAAATGTTTTTAAGCTCTTATAGTGGCCTCCAATTTTCCTTGCTTATCTTCACGTGGTGATTGATTTATTCTGATCCAGCCATGACACATAACCAGCATTTCTAACAAGCGGTTTTCATTACAATTAGTAAACAAACATTAAAAAACAATGACTGCCCCCAAGTCATTTACAATTAGTTAAAGTTAGAAGTGCTAGTATATTTCCACTCTACTACTATTTGGTCACTAATTGATAAGTTTCTAAATTTCTCAGAGCCTCGGGTTTTGCTTTTTGTTTCTGTTTTAATCTGTAAAACAGAGTTACCACTACTTACACAGGTATTTTACAGAATGTTTATAAAGGCTAAACATGATAATATGGCATTGATTTTTAATTGTCAAGCTTTATTTGATTGCAAGATATTATCAGGATAGAATAATGATTCTGACTTTGCTGTCACCAAGTACTAACCCTCTATGTCAGTGATTTTTCAACTGGTGGGTCACAAGAATTTTTAAAACATTCAGTACCTGCCTATTTAGTCAGGGGCACTGACCTCTTTTCGCTTAGGTTGTCAAATAACAAAAATGACAATAGCCAGCACAACAATAGCCATCTGGTGTGAATGAGTCAAAATTATACTTCTATTTTTTTGTCACATCAGTGAAAAACACAATATATGTTTTTTAGTGTGCCACAGAATTTAAGAATTTGAGGTGAAAAGGTTGAAAATTGATTTTCTGCATTAATAGGCACTGTGGGTCTCAAATTCTGCAAAGACAACTTTCTTTACTAGGTAAGAGAACATTACAATATTTTAGTTAATTATATAAACTCCTGAATTATGTCTAGTGAAATAGCCAGTGATGAGACGAAACCTGGTGATAGAGTAGATATGAAATGGCTTATCGTTACTTTGAAAACCCTCTTTGGGGTAATAGGTTAAAGTGGTAGGTTCTTACAATCCTCCCCTGGAGTAGTAACAATGGCAGAGTGTTGTTAGTCTTGCTTCCCCTTTGTGCCAACAGCAGGAGAAATGCTGACTTAACACCCCCCATATCCACTACCCCCATCTTGGGCTATGGCAATAAAATGATCAATTGTAAGACTTTGGTACCAAATATCTCAGAAGCAATATGCTTTAATTTTCTTGTCTCACTGAAACTGAACTATGCTTACTACTTTAACTATTAGGTGGTAAAATATAGATGTCTCTTGAGCATAAGTACCAGAATACAATGATACTATTTCTTCATTCGAATTTAACCTTATATTTATTTGGTTTATTGCAATCAGAAGTCCTTATATTTCGAAGAGGTTTAGAGTACAAGATTTTCACAGGTTGCTGATGTTATCTAACTCCAAACTGAAATACAGAAAAAGAGGGAAGTTACTCTGAGAATTTCGTATAGTTTACATGGAAACTTAGTTGCTGATTTACTTAATTTGCATACTACCCTTTATTGTCACATAAAGGATCAGGAGCTTTTTGTTTGTTTTGTTAATCCTCACCCAAGGATATTTTTCGATTGATTTTTAGGGACACTGGAAGAGAGTGCAGGAGACAGAGAGAGAAAAACATCAATGTGAAAGAGACAAATCAATTGGTTGCCCCTCCTAGGGCTTTGGCACAGTGAAAGAGATGGGAGAAGATATATGAAGCTTCATTAGCCTTAAGGCAAATTGACCTCTAGATGCATCTTATAACCTTAAGTACCTTTGAAAACAAAAGAAAAATACTTATCGAAAAAGAAAATATATCACATAACCCAAGGAAACCTATAAATCAGGTATGGTATTAAGAATTTTAGTATTTGATCAGTCAATTCAATTTTTTGAATATATATTTTAAATTGATTTCAGAGAGGAAGGGAGAGGGAGAGAGATAGAAACATCAATGATGAGAGAGAATCATTGATTGGCTGCCTCCTGCCCACCCCACACTGGGGATCAAGCCCACAATCTGGGCATGTTCCCTGACCAGGAATTGAACTATGACCAGGAGTCAAACCCAAACCATGATATCCTGGTTCATAGGTTGACACTCAACCACTGAGCTATGCTGGCCAGGCATCAATTCAATTTTTATTGTTTACCTACAATGATGTATTAGCTGGGTTCTCCTTAGAGAAAGGTTCACAAATGAGTAGGAATTAGGAGTTCAGGGTCTAGGACTGGAGTCAAGCATACCTCTAAGTAACTCAACAGATGATCAAGTAATAAAGCCCTATCTACTAAACTAGTTCATTTGACATTGATAATCTATAAAGGCTTCTCTTAAGAGGTGGATTCTGAACTGGGCCTTAAATAATTAATGGTACTTGCAAACACAGAACTAAGGTCTAAGAATTCAAAGAAAACAGGAAAGAAGAGAGATATTTGTAATGAAAAATAAAGAAGGAAAGATTAATTAAAACTGAACCTTGGAAAACTTTGATATGCAATTACAGAAACATGTTTATTTTTTCATTTCCTTTGTACCATATGAAACCTGCAAAGTTTCTTTCAACAGGGAGTTGAGTTGAACATGTGTACTTTGGACAGAGCTTTTGGTAAGGGTGACCAGGAACTTGAGACTGTTGTAATTGTCGTGGTAGGAGTGGTGAGGGCCTCTTTTAAGGATGAGATTATGGGAATAGAAAGAAGAGAATATAAGTGGGATGAAAAAAAAAAAAAAAAGACTACCTAGATGAGAGGGTATAGGCAGAGAGGAAAAGAAAATATCTATAATAAAAATAAAGTTTAAAGCTAAAGACTGCAGTGACACTATTAACTGAGATAGAAGTTACTGAAAGACAAAGATGGTAGGGAAGTGGAAGAGAAGGAAAATAGGTGGGATTCATATTAGACAGCCACAGATTATTATGTATGGTTTCCCAGCAGGCATTTGGAGAGACCATGAACACTACACTCAGCTGTACAAAGTACTGCTCTTTCTCCTCTGACCTGAAGTGCCTTCATTCTTCTCTTGAACTCTTAGGTCCTTCTAAAAGTTATTGACATTTTCCAACTAACTGGATAGCTTTGTCATTCCTTTGAATAACCCTGTTCAATAAACACCTTACTAATGGAATCCTCTATGTTTACCCCCAAAGTATTCCAATGACACATTTTGAGTTATACTAAATTGAATGGATATTCATGTCAACTTTATATCTGCTCTTCCTTCCTTTCCTGCAGGTTAATCTAAAACTCCTCTTAGAATAGGCTGTAAGATTTTTTAAAAGCAGGGAGCCAGACACAATTTACTGGTATACTATTAATGTGACCAATTCAGAACTCTTGGCAAATAGTATGATTATTTTTAAAATAATCATAATCATAAGAGCTAATATTTTTAAATATATTTTTTATTGATTTCAGAGAGGAAGGGAGAGGGAGAGAGAGAGAAACATATATGATGAGAGAGAATCATTGATTGGCTGCCTCCTGCATGCCCCCTACTGGGGATCGAGCCTGCAACCCAGCATATGCCCTTGACTGGAATTAAATCCAGACCCTTCAGCCCCCAGGCCAATGCTCTAGCCACTGAGCCAAACCAGCTAGGGCATAAGAGCTAATATTTATTGAGCATCTAGATTGTGCCAAGTGCTGCTACCTGTACCAAATCCTATCCAGCAGCAATACTACAAAATAAGCTTTTAATGCTCTGTACATGAGGAAAATAAAGCTAAAAGAAATTAGAAACTTCCACAGGTCCACTCTACTAGGGTAGGGTTCTAATCAAATCTATTCTGCTCCAAAACCTACCAACCTTTCCACAAGAATACAAGGATTCTCCATGTAACAATTTCCACTTAGCCCTATACTGAACACAATTTAATTTTTTCCTAAAAATGGAAGAAGGCATTTAAATATCTTACTATGCTTCACTGTTGGACTACATATAATAATGATCTTGTTCTTTAGCTGTACTAAATGTTCATTTCCAACATTAAAATATTAACCTAATTCTTAATAGTATATTTTATGTAACAGTTTTAAATAAGAGTTAACATTGCAGTAGGGTTATTTCTAGATAATAAATAAATATTTTCCAATTTATATTACAAAATTCAATCTGTAACTGGGTTATTCAAAACTTAGCATGTATAGTTCCCCATTAAAATTATGTTGTAAACAACTATTGTATTCTTCTAGATTGCTTTATTTTTACCTTTGATTTATCATTTTTGCCATAGATTATAATTATTTGTCTGTTCCCGTTCTTCTTTCCTTCCTTGCCCAACATAGACTGTTAGCTTCCTTAAGGAAGATCACATGCTTGACTTCATCTGAATGTACAACTTCAATATTTAATACGGTTGTTACAGTAGATACCCATTCCTCCATCCACCCCTTCATTTATTCTAGAATTTATAGCATGTCTGTTGTGTGCACTGAGACAGATGCTGAGGATACAAGGTAGGTTAAAGAGGCTCTTGTTAATCTTATGATCTCATGAGGAAGCTAGAAAATATTTATGAAACTATGTATTTGAAATGTATTGTATGTGCTACACAGAAAAATTATGAGGAATGGTCAAAGCATAAATAAAGGAGATTAAGTCTGAGGAGTTAGGATAGAATTTTCCCATATAAGAAATGAGATAAATTACATCCATAGGTATGCCTATTACAAATGACTTTTTAATTTTTTTCTTTATTGATTAAGGTATTACATATGTGTCCTTAGCCCTCTCATTGCCCCCCGTCCCCCACACTCATGCCCTCACCACCCTGGTGTCTGTGTCCATTGGTTAGGCTTATATGCATGCATACAAGTCCTTTGGTTGATCTCTCTATTATTGGCTAGAATGGTATTTTAAATAATCTATAAACAAATACTAATTTATAACATTTCAATGGAAAAAAATGTACCATGAGCTCCCTCTTCAAAGGCTCAAAACACAACATGGATCCTTTCTGACCCTCCATCCTTAGCAGCACAAACAGTTACCTACTTATTAGTGCTGAGACTTTTTATCATAAAAGCTAATAAAAGTACAAATAAAAGTCAATTTCCTCCAGTCACTGGGGATGATACTACAATTATGGGGCCCATAAGGAGGAGAATGATGGCTTCTAAGGCATAGTGTAAGGCCTTATCACACTTCAGAACCAATCTGGAGTATTCTTAATTGAGGATCCTTGGA
Source organism: Myotis davidii (assembly GCF_000327345.1). Classification (NCBI taxonomy): domain Eukaryota; kingdom Metazoa; phylum Chordata; class Mammalia; order Chiroptera; family Vespertilionidae; genus Myotis; species Myotis davidii. The sequence continues at coordinate 1,329,939 of NW_006297819.1, read as the reverse complement.
AACTGGCAAGAGAAAGAAAAGCATATCATCAGGCCATTGTGAAAATGGATGATTTCTTTCTAAGTCGCTTTCCACCCAACTCCTTCCATATCCTTCATGTAAGGACTGCTCAAAGGAGGCAGCCACATTTCTTCTGGGACAACTGTCTCTGTATGAGTCAGTGTGAGAGTTGGCATGGCCATAAGGCCCCTGGCTATTGCCTTTGCACATGTGGCCATGAGATTACCTGATCCTGTACACTTAGGCACACAGAATACTTGATAATTACTGATTTGAAACACATGGTAGACATGGCCAGTGAAATAGAGGCATTGGTTTTCAACACCAAGTTTTATGTAATCCACAAGTCAGTGTGAACTGCAACAGCAACTTAGTTAGTAAATAAAAATCAAATTTAAAAAATAAAAACTGAACAGCTCCAAACATATTTCCAATTTGAATAAACCAAAATTAAAACTATTATCTTCAATCTGTAATCTTTATCTGTATTACTGATTTTATTCAAAATGAATGTTTCTCCTATAAAATAGCTGATTATATGTTTTCTTCCCCTGCTTGAATGTTTCTTTATCTCCTCTCTCCATGAGATATGCTTCTTTTAGTCTTTTGAAAAATGACTTCTATTTTGATATTGATTTTGAAATCGTGCATTCCCAAACTTTTCTTATCTAAGCAACCTTGTATCTTCAATCTTTGTTCTTCTTACAGAGCATGTCCATCCCACCCACACCATATAGCCTTTCTATATGAGTAGCAATGACTAGCACAATTCTCTATTTAGCATATTCTTGAATAAATGATATCATAGAGAGGAACTGTCAGTTATAATGTTCTAGATCCAGAAAAAAATCTGGTACAGTTTATAGCTGAAAGGAGGTGGATAATAGTTCCTTATTTGGGGAATAATTATGGACCATTCATTAGTGTTCCCAGTGCTTTGTACATGCTCCTGTTAGCTCTTACTTTAAAATGATGTATTTTTTAAAATATATATCCTTTCTTCTTCACTAATCTCTGAATTTTAAAGGACCAGAATGGCTTCTAGTTTCTTTGTATCTGTACTTTACACAGTGGCTGATTCATATTAGCTGCTTAATGAATACTTGCAAAAGAAAGAAATAGAAGGGAAGGGAAAGGAAGGAAGTAACCTCAACAGTAAGCAAGGGTTAGGGGATCTGAGTGAATAATTAGGCAACTCAGGCAGACTTTATGGGTTACAGATGTTGGATCTGATTGTCTTTAAATTTCTCCTAGTACTGTATTTTATGGCAATGAATGTGGAGAGAGTTATATTGTATATGCATTTTGCATGGTGCTTGTGAAGTGTATTGCAGTGTAAGGAATAATATAATAAATGTAGCCCTGGCCAGTGTTTCTTAATGGTTAGAGCATCAGCCCATGCCCAGACGGCTCTCAGATTTGATTTGCAGGTTTGATCCCCAGCCTTTGTTGGGGCACAGGGGGGATGCAATCAATCAATGTCTATGTCTCTCTCTCAGTCTCTCGCTTCGCTTCGCTTCTCTTCTCTTCTCTTCTCTTCTCTTTTCTTCTTCTTCTTCTTCTTTTCTCTCTCTCTCTCTCTCTCTCTCTCTCTCTCTCTCTCTCTCTCTCTCTCTCTCTCTCTCTCTCTCTCTCTCTCTCTCTCTCTCTCTCTCTCTCTCTCTCTCTCCCTCCCCCCCCTTCCACTCTTCAATCTCTTTAAAAACAATGGAAAAAATCCTCAGATGGGCATTAACAAAAATAACAGTAAATCCACAAAAATAGATGACTGCTTTAACAAAACATTTCTGACATTTTTTTTAATTAATCAGCTTTGCAGATTTCTTTCTTTGAAAACTTGTAAGTGCATACATCCTGAAGACATTTACCTGCCATAATTCATATAATCTAAGGGGGGGTATTAAAGTCCCAAACAAGAAGAGAAAAAGAGACAGAAATAGACATTTATTGTAGACTTATACCACACAAGGTGCTGAGCAAGGCATCTTGCCTAAGTTATCTAATTGAATCCTTATGACATCCTTTTTAAGTCATCATCACTCTTCTCTAAATGGGGAAACTGAGGTTCTGCAAAATGAAGCTACGTGCTCAGTCTACAAAGCTAGTAAGTGTCATACCTGTAGGTCTGCTCTAGTTCTGTCTGACTCTGAACAAAATGCCCTTTCACTATGCAAAACTGCAGCAGATGATAAAAGACGAGCTTTAAATTTTATTTATATTGCAAGCCATGTCAATAAATATTTTACATACTCTGGAAAATTGCCTCTCAGACATTTCCTTCAAAATCTCCTAGAGGCAGAGGAGAGAAAATGCAAACATATGAGGCCGACTGTAGGCACCTGATGCATCTGCTATAACAGCATTCTCTTGGAATCCATGTGTTTCTTCCACATTAACACATGACTTATTCTCTTACATAAGAGATCTACGGTTATCTTAATATAAAAAGAACAACCCCTTTTCTTGAAATCAGTGAGTAAAATTGACACTCCATGAGCATATATTTTCTTCAGTGGCTCAGAAAACCTATATCACCACTAGGAGTATCCACATCTCCAATGAAGAGCAAGATTCCAGAATTTTCCCACAGCCAAGCTGAGGAATGTCTGTTTTGTTTTGCTTTGCTTTGTTTGTGTGTTTTTATTTAAAAAATCATTTTATTCAAGTGCCCAAAGCTGTGTTGATGGGTTTTTTGAACCTTAGTGAATAAGGACCCTTGATCATTTTCTACCCTTTCTGTTTTTCTTGGGAAAGACTTTTTTTCATGAATAAAAAATTTTAAAAGAGTGGAAAATAGAATTGGACATTGTGGAAGTCCTGGAAACTGTTTTAGAATATTATAAATTAAGGTATCCCTCTTGTTCCTACTTATCTAAATATGAAAGCTTTGAAAATGTTCTCTTTCTCTTTTTCCTATAGTTATAATACATTCTTCCTTGGAGCTAGAAGCAATCTTATAGATAATTTATTCCAAACTCTTTTTCTATATGTGAGTAAATTGAGACCCCCGTGAATGGAATTACTAGTCCACTTCCACAGAAGTGATTACAAATAGATCCAGGTCTAGAACTCCAAACCCATGTTTCCCAGCCCAGTGCTTTCAGCAGAGCAGATACTTCCAATATTAATCTTAACCTGGATAAGAGAATCTCCAACCTCGCATTTGAATTCTATTTGGGCAGACAAAAATTCTGAATTATAACTTTGACTTTACATTGCCAGTTTGGCAAGATTCAACAAGACATCCAATTGTCATTTAGGAACTTAAAAAGGCCAAGATGGCTCAGAAATACCTACTCTCATTGTGGTCGATGGGTGGCATAGTTCACAAGTGGTAAAATCTGTTCTCCAGAATTAAACTTTGCATTTTTGCTGGCTAATACAATTGCTTTCTAATTTTGTTTGATAAACAAAATCCAAATTGTGTTATATAACATCCCCAAAGTGAATTATATAGTATCTCTTTAAAAAGAGCTGCTATGGAACTAGATATGGCTAATCTAATCCAATTTGCTGTCTGCCCCCAGGGTACAGTTTATAGTTTTTATGATTGGATGAAAACAAATAAGTAGTAGGGAGTGGTGAGCTCAATTAGTATGTTTCTGTCTCATAGCTGTAAAGAAGTAAATGAGTTAATACATGAAAGCCTTTGGAGCAGTTTCCAGTACATGTTAAGCTCTCCATAAGTGTTTGTAAAGGAAGTATTTAAGGATCAAGTACTTGAAAGAGGGAAGGACAGAGTCTTGAAACTTAAAACTGGGCTGGAGACATGTTAGAGTTGTTTAAAGTGGCCTCAGGGAGTCTCCTGCTCTTTCTGGGATTGCTCCTCAGCTTAGATAAGTCCCTCATGCTCAGAAAGAATTGCATTTACATAAAATACCCAAATGGCCAAAAGGCTTCTTCTAAGACACCAGGAATCCATAGACATTTCCTACCAAAACTGCTGCTCTGCTCATTTAGCAAAGTATAATTGCACAAAATTATCCCCGACTTCTCTGTCTACAATACCCACTTCAGCAAAACCCTGAGGTTATATCACAGTTTTTAAGTAAAGAGCTCAGAAGCTCTCCTGATTCTTGCTAGTCTCCTCTTAATTTAATTAGCTAGTTAATAGAATCAAATCGCTATTTTCCACAGTAATTGCAACACCTGGAATTTGTGAAGATTTGTCCTTTATTCTGGACCTTTTGGATTTCCACAAATCAAAATGGATGACATTAAGCCAAATACCCTTTCTTCTCTTCTGAAAATGAAATACACATAACCACTGATTTTTTTTAACACCAAAATTTTAATATGTATTCACATATGTTAATAAAAGGTTTGATTATATAAATTTATCACCACCTTCTTTCTTAGTTTCCCACAGCCTTGATAAAATCATCTGAGAAGTTCATTCTTGCTAAGTTATTAAGGAAATACATTAAGAATGGTGTCATACTCTGACTTGTTTAAATGAAATAGCTCTAATGAAGAATAAATATATCTAATAATTACTCAATTTCTTTCTCCTATTTCAACTGCATATTTTAAAAATTAAGTTTTGTATTATAAAGGCTATATATGCACATTGTTGGAACTCTAAGTATACACAAAAGTGGCTGTTTTAACGGATTTTTAAATCCACATTTAATGGATTTTTATTAACTATGATTCATAATTAGGATTATATGGTCTACTAGGGGCCCGGTGCATGAAATTCGTGCATGGGGGTGGGTCCCTCAGCCCAACCTGGATCCTCTCAAGTCTGGGAGTTTCTGTCTGTCTTTGCAATCATATGAGTGAATTGTCTGAGACCCCAACCCAGTTTGGTTTGGTGCTCACAGAATAATAGAGGTCTTCTTTTTTCTTTGCTCCATTGGTAGAGATTTCCTAGAAGTTGCAGGATATCTTCCTTTTAATTTTTCCTAGACACTCTGACTTTACTTTTGTCTCTCACCTTTGCTTTCCCTCCATTCCCTACCCACAACAGTAACTTGCTCCAGGCTCACTTTGCTCTAGTATCTAGGAGATCCTGCAACGCGTCTGCCACCGGAACTACAATTCCCGGAATTCTTGGTGCTCCCCATGCTCTTGGTTTCCACTTCCAGTCCAGGGGCCACAGAAACCAAAAGTACTGGGAACTTTAACTGCCCCCAGGCTGGGCTGACAGTACCGGACACTCCAGTGGTGTCCCAGGGACCCTGGTCACTTGGCGTCTGTGCACATACGCCTGGAGCGGCTCTGGGGTGGGAATGCCTGCCACATCGCCATGGCAATGTGGCAGGTGTCCTGCCCTGCCCCCAGCTGCTCTGCACCTGCACATGTGCATGCTGCCGATAGGCCCACCATATTTGTTGGGTTAATTTGCATACTCACTCCTGATTGACTGTGGGCACCATGGAGGTATGGTCAATTTAAATATTTGTCTATTATTAGTATAGATAATACAAGGTACACTGTTTTAAACTGTATCAAAAGATCAGGTATAAAAATATCACATTTAATATTGTATCTTCTTTACCTGAGATATGCAAGTTTTGATTTTTTCTTTGAGGGGGCAGGTATTCTTGAACATAATTCTATACTCACAACATTCCACCAGCTCATAACATTCTGCCTCTGGTCTTCTTATAGAAAGAGCCTAATGGCTGTGGTGAGCAGCCCCAGAGGTAAGCAACATTGCCACACTTTTAAGGAGTCATAGTGAAGTTTGGGTAACAATTTAACTGAATCCTAAAAAGAGCTATGATAAGAGTCTATTTAGGAAGAGTGTTCTTGATTACATAGATAATGAGACAAAGTCATCTGCAGGTGGGGAGAAAGACTAGGACACTATGTTAAGGATGCAAAGCCTTCAATGAATTCTTTCTCTTTCTGGTATGGCAGGGAGGCAAAATACATAGTGTATCTATTGAGTCATCTGATTTGGGGGAAAAAGAGCAAATAAGCAAGTAATTTTGAAACTTACACCTTTCCAATGTAGGGAGACATACTTATGAGCCTGAGTAGTCAAGTTGAAGGTCAACAGAAGAACAAAGAGGTAAAAAGTGGGTTAATATGAAAGGAGGAGAACATAATTGTAGCCTCTGATCTAGGGAAGAATTCAAAGGTTGGAAACAGTGTATTCATGTTAGGTTTCCTATTATGTATATGTGCGGGGATGAAGAGAGCAGAGGGTGAAGAGTGGGGCTTTTGAAAGGGAAGGAGGCATGTTTGCACTATTATGTGTTTTCAGTTCAGAACAAACAGAACCTTGAAGTTTTTGAGATGACATTGTGGTTATAGCTCAATCAGAGGCTAAGCCTTTGAGAACAGGTGGTTACAGAAAGTTCTGGAAAGCAGGGTAGTGTCATCTGTTTGCAAGGAGTCATTTGCTTTTTAAGAAAACTAAAATCACTGCCCTACTGATGGCTGGGTGATAAGTTCTGTTGGGGAGAATATGGAATTATAACTCAAAAGAGAATGGATATTTCATGATCTTCCAGTCACTTTCCATGAAGTATTATTTTTTAGTAAATAGTATACACAGAAAACATGCTTTCCATTCACAAGAATATTACAAAGATCTACTTATTAAAACAGTGTTTTGAACTCCTGGTAAATAGATACTCTATTAATAAAATATGTAATTATTTATTGCCATGGGCCAGTACATCAGACAATGATTTTTAGATGCATTTTAAGCTGAATTTAATTACATTTTCTGAAACTTGGAAATAGTCTATTTCTATTTGGACTGATGCCACGATGGCATATCTAGTGTATATAGGCTGATTTATTCCAACCAGCTCTCCTAAGTTAGTATCAGCTGACTTTTAAATACCAGTGAATAGGCTTTTGAAAGTTTCTCAAAAATTAATTACAGTACATTTAAATTAATTGCTAAGTTGCTAAAGAAATTCCCAAGGAATCCTCAAGTTTTAGAACTTACAATGTTGCTGCAGGTAAATTACAGAGAGCCATAGCTATACTCTCGCTACTTAACTATAACTGAGAAGAATACTCCTACACTTTCAGACTATCTTGTCCAATTAATAAATAAAACATCTACTTAGTCAACAAATATTTAGGGAGCATCCATAATGTGCCAGATACAGTGCTAGATATTGGAGATAGAAGTATAAACAAGAAATGGACCCTGAACTGTTTAGTTGACAAAATTATTACACAATCATGTAAATTCTAACAAAACATACCTGTTGAAAGTGTATAAAAGGAGAGGGTTGTGGGTTGGGCTATGGATACGGTGACAAACACATATGGCTCTCTGGTTAGAAATCCCTTAGCAGGTGTCTGTCTTGGTAAGCTTGTTAAAACCAGCAGGTTATATATAAGTATCACATGATCTCACTCATATGTAGAATCTAATGAACAAAATAAGCTGATGAACAAAATAAATCAAAAAAGAAACATAGAAGCATGGAACACACCAATGAATTTCAGAGGGAAGGTGTGTGTGTGTGGGGGGGGGTGTGGGGAGGGAATTGGGGAGATTAACCAAAGAATTTATATGCATAATCCATGGGCACAGATAATAGTGTGGTGAAGGACCGGGGGCGGGGGTGGGAGTGTGGTAGGAGGGATCAATGAGAGAAAAAAGGGTATATCTGTAATACTTTCAATAATAAAAATAAATGATTAAAAAAATGAATCAGCCCAGCAAGTCACGTGGACAATCAAAAGCGCACATGTAGGAAGCTTGCTTAAACCAACAGACCACACTTAATCTACTTGGAATTGTTTACACTGTAAGTTTTTAGGGAAAAAAATCACAGTAATAATAAAATAAAACAAAAGTGAATCAGTATGTAGTTTTCCATTATTACCTAGGAATTCTAGGTAATCTAGGAAAGACAAATAGTGGTAAACTGTAGTGGTTTTATAAATGTTAACCCTAGTTGATTTTTCCATCACAGGCCTCATTAAGTAATGAAATAGAGAATGTGATAACTTAAATGACATCATCCTGGAACAGTCAAATGAGAAATAAATGACACCAAATTGAACTGCGTGCAAGAATGATGGGGGGATTCTCCTGAAACATTTAGCTTTCTCTAGACACTTAGTTGATAACCTGAAACACTGACGATTGAAAGGTACAGAGGTAGAGAGAGAATGGAGAATACTGAGAAGAGAGTATTGAAAATGCTTAAAGACTAAACATATCAAACAAGAGGAGCATACACAAATTAGAATTTTTGGAAAACCTATCCATGGATGCCTAGAAAAATTACGTAAGTAAGTAAAAATTCAAAAATATGTATTTAAAGAAATATTGTTTTGAGGCTTTCATATAAATGCAGTGACTAACTGCTGACAAAGTTTATCCACGCTTGCTGGACTAGTTTTAATGAATAGATGAGACTAATTGTAATTAGCAGCGCTCATCTATATAAAGCGAGTATCTGATAATTTATTTAAATTGTCTTTCCCTTTCTTAAAATGGTCTGTAGAAGTGCTTTCCTATAGAGTGAATTAAACTTAATTTTGCTTAGAGGCTTTTTGTGGATGTATTGAGATGTTCAAAACTAAATGGAGGCATTTTTTGAATTGTAAAGAAGAGGTTGAAAATCATTTATTTATAACCCTATTTATTGACCGAACACATTTTAAGATTTTACAATAATGCAAGTAATTACAAACTAGATCATCAAATCTTATAAAATATGCCAAATATATTTGAATTATAGGTTAAATAAAATGCCAACTATATGAAAAGTGATCAACCAGTAAAATATGAGCACAGAACTATCCCTGATTAACTCTTCAGGCAATGTGATTCCAGAAAAAAGACAATGCATAGACAATCATCTTGTTTTACTTAAGATGAAAAGTATAAATTATTAAAATAACCAAAAAAAGACAAGCCAAAATTAAATTTAGTAAAATGTTCTTTTATGTATTAAAAATAATGTTTATTCAACTTATAACAATTATATACTTTCATAGAAAAAGTCACATAATATAGAATGTAAAATAATGTATCGCCTCAAATGCCACCTCCTAGAAATTGCCATTATAATGACTTTTAGATATTGATGCATATATACATATATTAATATAAACACAAGTATATATGACTTGGAAAATGCTCTACATAAAATCTCTTTTTCCCCCAACTCACAATGTGTTCTGGACAGCTTTCAAATAAGTTAATTCTACATACTTATTTCAATGATACTATAAAATGTAATTATGGCTTGAGCCATCATTCAATTCAATAAAAATTGATGAATATTTAGAGTGTTTTCTTTATTAGAATTCCTATTATAAAGCATTCAGCTGTGAATATTTTTATAGTTATAATTTTAGCTAGAATAACTTTCTAGAACTAAGACTGATAGGGCAAATCTGTGCACAATTAGCATTGGAATATATTGTATATTAGTGTGCAAGAGGGTCCCATTTGCCAATTTGTTAAGTGAGCAATGGCATTTTCTTTTCTTACTTGGCTTCTTTCGTCACTTTCATTTGTCAGCTCTTACTTCCCCAGCCTCCTTCTTCACTCCCTGCCTTCCTTCCCCTCCACTCCACTCCTTTTCTCCTTGGACTCCATCTCCAGTTCTTCCTTACTTCCTGTCTACTTACCTACCTACCTAACTATCTTTATTAGCCACTCACATTTCTTTCGTTTTTTGCCTATTTAAATCCTTTGCCGATTATTTTGTTGGGATTATCAATTTCACCCAATTGATTGGTAAGAGCTTTTATATAATAAGAAAAAAAATGTTTTATCCATGATGCTACTGCAAATATTTTCCATTAATTGTCATTGTTTTTAAATTTACCATGTAGTTTTTTTGTTTGTTTGTTTTTTTTTGCATTACAACAGTGTTGTGGGTTTATGTGATAATATTTATACATCTTTTTCTTTATTGTTTTTAATTTTATGTTATTTAATGAGGCTTTTAAAAATTCAATTACACTTTCTGCTAATTTTTTGTGTTTATTTTTATTCTTTACATTTCAGTCTTTCATTCATTTTTACTTTTCTTTAAATAAATGCAAGGTCTTTAGCCTAGTATAAGTAAGAAAGAGATCAAACTTTCCTTTATTCCAAATAGCTAATGTCTCACAATTTCTTGAATAAGCTACCTTTTTTAGAGAGATATGAAAAGCTTTTTTTAGCATACTTGACATTCTCTTATACTCTTGGGTCTATCTTAGACTCTCTGTTCTACTGATCCATTATATCAATTAAATCACAGTGTTTTAGTTAGTAAAATTCTATAATAAATTCCATAATTATTAAAATATATTTTACATTTAATTTTAATTTTTGCAATCAGTCTTAAGGAATATAGATATGTTTAATTTAATCATCTATATGTATATAAAAGCCTAAGTGACCATTACAACCAGTCAACCAGTTGCTATGATGTGCACTGACCACCAGGGAGCAGATGCTCAATGCAGGAGCTGGTCCCTGGTGGTCAGTGCGCTCCCACAGCCAACTTCCCACTGTTGGCCAACCTCCCATGCTCCCTCCCTGCTGCCAGCCCCAATCAGCCTCTACTGGGAATGGGTAAGATGGCCCCAATTAGCCCCAATTGCTGGCCAGACTGAGGGACCCCACCCCTGCACAAATTTGTGCACCGGGCCTCTAGTGAAATAAATAATATCTGCAAGAGTACTGAACAATCTGTGAGGCATGCCCTTTCAGTTAAAATCTTCCAATTAAAAAGCTGACCTGATGCTTTAATATTTTATTTTCCTGCACTTATCATGTCTTGACATAGACTAGTAATTTTCAACTTGTATAATGCAAGAATTTTTAAAAAATGCAATAGCTGACTATGTAATCAGGGGCACTGACCTCTTTTCCCTTATATTATCAAATAAATAAAAATGGCAACAGACAACACAACAATAGCTATACGGCGTGGGTGAATCAAAAGTATACCTATTTTTTATCAGATCAGCAAAAATTATAGTTTTTGATGAGCTGCAGAATTTTAGTAATTAGCTTCTGTGTGCCATGAGATGAAGAAGGTTGAAAATCGCTGATGTAGACAGGTTGTCCTAATCACTATTCAATACGATGGAATATTAGATTTATAAAGTTATGGGTAGTCAAATTAGGAACATATGCATTTTCTTTTCTTTAACTCATCCATCAGTGGACTCCTATCTTTAAAAGGTTACTATAATTAACTCTTTTCCATTGCATTTGAAAGCAAGACTTTCACACAAATTGTTTTAGACCCCTCCCCCTCTAGTGATAGGTGCTTTGTGTTTGATCCTTTTTGTCTCCCTTTCTCTGGCTCCTGAAATGGAATAGCAAGAGGGATCTTCCTGGAGGAGCATCTTTCTCTGAAGTGACAAGGAAGCAGCATCCTTCACAGCTGGCAGTGCATGCCTGCATAATGCCTGGATGCCAAGAGTGCTCTTGAAGAACAAACAGGCAACCTTTTTCCTCCTCAAGCAGCAGCAAAAACTGTCAAAACCACAGGTGCACCAGGAACCACCTCTCCATCAAGCTGTTTACATTCCTCTTTCAGTCTAGCATTTGGCAGCTCAGGTCTATTCTGGCCTTGGCAACAGAGACAGTCTACCTCTCAGGATTTCAGTCATACAGATGGTATTAGGATTTAGCACATTAATGCCTGCCTCCTACAATGAGATAGAATCATGTCCCTGGGCCAGGCAGTGCAGCATTTTTATTTAGAGAAAAGGTGAATAGGGTCATACAAGCCAATTATGCAATACTCATGCTGAAGGACTTTGAATTCATGTTTCAAACTTTGAATTCACATCATCTGCACATAAGCTCATGATTGGTGGCGATGGAGCTAAAAAGTAGAATAAAATATAATGCATTCACTCTCATGTTAAAAGCATATTTAGAATTAAATTTGTGTAATCTCTTTACAGATAACTTCCAGGAACATTAATGAAAACCTAATCTTTCTCTATACTTGCAAAAATGCCTGACCTCAACTTTCCAATGAGTTGTCTCATAAAACTATTAAGTTGTCTAGGAAAAAGCATTTATTTTTCATATGTAATATGATTTCAAATTTTGTGACATTACTTACAATGTAAGAGATTATTCCATTGAAAAAAATACTAACCATGATATGATTCAAGGTGTTAGAATAAGATATAAATATATAAAGTTAAATCTCCATATGTTTTAGAAAAAAATGTTTATGTTTAATAGTCAAATGACATTCTGGCTTCAATAGTAGCCATATATGACTATATTGAGTGTTCAAAGATATTTATTCTTTATGAAGACAAAGCTAAATATAGTAAGAATCATAGGGTCTATTTACTTTGGTTAATCAAAATGTAAACTTAATTTTAAGTGCTATCCCAACTTAAATTTTACCAAGTTATCTTACTAATATTTTTTTCTTCTTTATAAAAATGAAGTTTATTCTAACATTCTAACAGGAATCCAATTGCCCTGCCAGGGCACTTGAATATGATTTCTATGCAAACCATTTTAAAATATACTTCTATTTCTATTTCATTTGAACAAATATAATGTATTTCTTCATTGTGCTTTATCAATACACAGCCAACTTGTTTCTTAGTTAAGTAAACTACTTTTTGAGGAGGTACAATCCTTTATTATAATGCATCTCTACTTACATCTTACTATGTTCAACTACAATGTGCTGGACTCACTGAAGGTTGAGGGCTTTATACAACCCATAACCCAAAGACAGTGGTATTATATCCATAAGAGACAATGCATGGGAATAGGGGCTTAGAAATTCATCAACCCTCTTTCAGTCAAACACATACCTTACATTATTAGCTTTCTGCCACCAGGGGACTTTGAGTCTGTGGATTGTGTTCTACTTGTGAAACTATGTTCTCAGTCTAAGTAGATGAGTCTAAATTCAATAGAAAAGACATTTCCATCGAAAAAAGATAGATATTGTTACTTTGAAGGCAGAGTCTGGCCCAGGCCTCTATCAGATCACAGAGTATAGGCCACTGTTCAGAACCAGTCTGGCTCATAAATTGTTTCTACTCTGTTAAAGTGAGGCAAAATTTTGCTGAATTTCCAAGGGAGCAGAATGCTATAATTATCACCTCTGGCCTCATGTCTTCCCTTTGCCAGACATGTATATTACCTTGGGCCTAAAACATATCTTAAATGTTCCTTTGGGGTTGCTTGACCTTCCTGGGGCTTGATCCATCAGAGGTATATGGGAGAGCTGATCACAGGGCAATCTTAGTTGAGTTGATGAGCTCTCTTGGCCTCACATCTGATTCATAAATTTGTTTTAAGATTCCCAAGACAACTCAGAGGACTCTTTATCCCTGTCTAGCAGGTGGTGAGCTGAGCCAATTCCTGCATTCCTGGGGTAATGCTATCAATGGAAAGCCAAGTGGGCCAACTCATGAAACATCCAGTCCACTTTAAAGCACAGTGTTAAGAAGGAGGAGGAGGAGAAAAACTCAGCATGGGAGTGAGAGGTGGTGATGCTAAATGAGACCATTCTGTCAGCCCTCAATAGAGAACTTGAGTACACGTGCATACCACAGGCAACAGACATATCCCTGTTCCTGAGAATTGGCTGGGATAGAAGACAGAGGAAAGGGAACCCCACACAAACATAGAGACTTACCCCGATAGGGTGCTCCAGGTAGCTTGAGTTCTAGCCAGAATATGGGGAGCTACTGAAGCCACAAGCTTATTTCACAATCTCCCACACATCCCATGGAATTGATGTGAACAATAAATTCAGCTGCTACATTATTATTTATTGTTTATTATTTTTTTATTTTTTTTATTGATTTCAGAGAGGAAGGGAGAGGAAGAGAGAGATAGAAATATCAATGATAAGACAGAATCTTTCATTGGCTTCCTCCTGCATGCCCCATACCAGGGAACAAGCCCACAACCCAGGCATGTGCCCTGACCAGGGATCAAACCTCCCGGTTCATAGGTTAATGCTCAACCACTGAGTGGAGCCAGGTGGGCCAGCTGCTACATTATTGATACCCCACCGTCAGTGCTATGATAAGATAGGCAAACTAGGTCCTAGAATGATGCAGTTTCTTTATTATTTTTTTTTTAAAAAGGTCCTTGTTTTGAAGAAAGGATTGTTGAGTGTGAAAATGGGTAGTCACACTTTCTAAACTGCCTTTGTGGCTTAGCCTAGGGACTAGGTGGTATTCTCACATCTTCGAGAAGGCTACTTCTGAAATAAGTGTGCAAGGAAAAGCTATTGAGTGCACAGTGCTGGGTCTGGCACTGCCACGGTAGCTCATGTTTTTAAAGAGTTCTCTTACTAACTACAGGGCTAGCCACGCTTCTTCAAACCACCCTGCCTATGACAAATCAATGTTGCTCTCTCCAATTTTCCTCAAAAATGTCAAAGCAGCTTTATCCTGATAGAATACATTTGCAATTAAAATCTCTGGGTTAAAGCACAGACATTCCTGCCATCAACAATTTCCATTTTTACCTAAGGCAGAAATGAAAAACTTCCCTTTTCAATTAACTTAAATCTCAACAGCAGTGATACTCTGGTCTCTGCCAAAAAAAAAAAAGAGTGTTCCTGTAAAGCAGTGGTTCTCAACCTTCCTAATGCCGTGACCCTTTAATACAGTTCCTCATGTTGTGGTGACCCCCAAGTTCATTGTTACAAATTGAACATAATTAAAGCATAGTGATTAATCACAAAAACAATATGAAATTATATATGTTCTGATGGTCTTAGGCGACCCCTGTGAAAGGGTCGTTCGACTCCCAAAGGGGTCACGACCCACAGGTTGAGAACCGCTGATCTAAAGCCTGAACAAAAGGGCTGCTTTTGCACTCCTTCTTATTTAGGTCCCTTCCTAGATCCATCTCAGATTTCTCTCTATCCCCCGCCCCTCCCTGCCTCCATCCCCTCTGAATAAATATATATGTTCCTTATTTTTATTTGTATAGAGAGGATAAATTTGTTCCATTTTAAAAGTATCTGAAATCAATAAAAATATATACTTAAAAATAAATAAAGTAAAATACTAAATTTTGTTCAATTTTATTTGTAATTATATTTTCTATGGTTGGAGGGAGAGGGAGTCCTTCTGCCGACTCAGCACTATGGCAGCTGAAGGTGGCAGGAACAACCCGGCTCTATGCAGTGCTGTCAATGTGATATAGCCCATTGATTTTCCTGGATGAGTTAAGAATAACACTAGGGTTGAAAGACTCGTGCAAACGGCTGGCCCTAGGCAAAATCAAAAAAATAGGAGAGGTTTGTTTCCTGCTCAGGTGTCCTCTTTATTTTTTTTCCTACAACTCCTTGTTTTGCTTTAGGAAACTGGTTCTTATGGTCTTTCTCTAGATCAAATATGTTCCAAAGAAACAGCCAGTAAACACCCCCCCCCCCCCACACACACACACTTCAACATCCCTCTTTACCTACAACAATCCTTACTTTCTCTACTCACATATGAAAAATAAGTCTATTTTCTCTTCAGACTTAATTAATACCCTCACCGAGAATATTAAATGTAAGTCCTATGGTTTCTTGATGAATTGCATCAGAACCTCTCTGATTCTTTCTTCAGTCCTTCCTTTTCCATTGCTTGTCCACTTTTCACAAACCAACATGCACCCAAAATGAATAAAGCAACCAACAAGACACAAACACAAGCACACAGCCCCCTGTTCCCTCAACCACCTTAAATGTCCACTCTCTCAGTTCAATTTTCTTATCCAAGCTCCTAAAGCCATTTTCTACAGACATTTCTACTACCTTCTCCATTGCACTTTCCTTACCACTTCACTCTTTGAAATCTCTAGGTCTTCCAAAGGTGTGTTCTTAAAAGACTGAAGAAGCCCTGATAATCTAATCCAATCACCCTGGGGCAGTTCCCATTCTCCCATCTCTCTTTAGCATTTGTATTTTGCTTTGCCTTTGATGCTATTATTTTCCCCCTGGGACGCTTATCCCCTACCATTGTTCCAGTAACCTGCATCTTTCTTTAACTTCTTAAGTGTATGGACCACCCCATCAAGCTGTCATGGGCCTCTACACTTTGCTGTGTGTTGTCTTTGCCTTAGTGATTTCATCAATTCCCCTGCTAAAATATTATTTATTTGAATGGGGGCATAAAATCTTTATCTCTAACTGAAGTCATCTGTATAGCTCCATCCATGGTTCTTAATACATTTTGTAAAAAATTTACCTTGGTACATTCATCAAACACCCCAAACTCAATTTTATTACATATTCTTTCCTCTTATCCTCTTAATATCTCTTGTTATTCATTCTGCCTTCACTATTTCAGGCATCAGTTCTAAACTAGATAGCTCCTGATACCATGCTTCTTTTTCCCTATATTGCTGCATTCAGTGTGCCACCTCAGCTTTTGCAGTTTATCTGCAAAACAGATTTCTTCCCATGTTAGCATCACTATAATGAAAAGACATGTTGCCCCTTACCTGAAATACTTGGTCTTCTCACTTCTACACACTGCTGACCGATTAATCTTTTAGAATACAGCTATTATCTTATTATCCTACGCTTAAAAACCATCATTAGCCACTCACCACGTTCAATTATATCCTAATTACTTTTCCTGACACTTAGGGCTCCACATAACACAGTGTTGAAGCAGCATGACCAAAATTCCAGCTAAATAACACTATAAACTCCTTCTAAAATATGGCCTAGCATTTTCTTAATCTCTATGGCTTTGCTATTATTATGGAAACCTAAGAAACACTGCTTCCAAGCCTATTTCAGAAGCTGATTTTCATCATTCTGGGCCAAGCTAAATGCCAGCTTCTCCATAATAGATCTACAGATCTCTATCCTTTCAAATCAAATGGAGGTGCTTCTTCTGAGTCACCGAATGAACTGTGTGGTTCCTTAAGGGAGTTATTTTGAAATGAGGGGAAGTGAAAGTGTTTCAAAAAGTATAACCATTCTAACATAACGAAATTATTATACTTTTTTAAAAAGTGGCTTGACATAGTAGCATATAACACAGAAAAAGTTTCTTAAAACACATAGTAGATACCCAATAAATATTTTTGTTTAGTTATCCCAGAAATACCTTTGCAACATTGAGTTGATCCAATATCTTCCAGTGATATTTAGATTAAAGCCTTCTTTCTAGTTGTGCAAAGAGCTACCAGTCTTTTATTAAATACACGGTTTTATTAAGTAAGTTAGGGAGTTATTCTTTGTGATTGCCTTGTGGATTTTACTGTGCAAAGAGCCTTTTTAGGTGCTGCTAAACTCACCCTGCTTTCTTTCTTCTCATTGGCTTAAGGAAAGCTCATCTACACTAATAAAAGAGAAACATGGTAATTGGCGTACGACCGCTACCCTTCCCATTGGCTAATCAGGGAGATACGCAAATTAACTGTCAGCCAAGATGGCCACCGGCAGCCAGGCAGCTTGAAACTAACATGAGGCTTGCTTGCTTCAGTGACCAGGACTCCCAACGTTCCCCGCCTGCCTTGCTGGCCTCTGAGCTTGCAGTTTAAGAAACACTGTAACATATAGAATCTAAACAAAACCCCAGAAACCAGCTTTCAGCAGGCTGGGATCTCAGAGCTGGAGTTATACATTGTTTCAATTATAGAACTGAAACAAACCAGGT
>NW_006297819.1:1303879-1311725 GCF_000327345.1 Myotis davidii | reverse complement strand
CTCTGAGCCCAACCAGGGGCTGCACCTAGGGATTGGGCCTGCCCTCTGCCACCCGGGAGCAGGCCTAAGCCAGCATGTCGTTATCTCCCGAGGGGTCCCAGACTACGAGAGGGCACAGGCCGGGCTGAGGGACCCCCCCGCCCCCCGAGTGCACAAATTTTTGTGCACCGGGCCTCTAGTTTCTAATATAAAGCAGGAGCATGTCTGGTGTGCAGCAGCTATCACAAGTGTGTCACATGTGATACCAGAGGGATGCCAATAGGTAGATTGTAACCTGTTGGTTCCAGATGAAATATGTGACTGACTCAAGCTGAGCACAAACTCCTTCTCAATAAGGCAGCAGTTACCTCTAGGGAAATGAACAGAGATGAGGGGATCAGCTTCCTTCCATTTTCTATAATCCATTTCTAGTCCACTGTGCCTGCACCGTCTTAAACTGTGCGTGAGTGTGCAGGCCGAAAGCACGTTGGCTGGAAACATGTGCACTGAGATTAGAAAGTACGGTAACTATTTTGCTGGTGTAGAAATATGCAGAGAGCAGTTGACCCCCTGTAAACAATGCAGTTGTGGGGGACTTCACAGAGGGCTTGGCTCTTTTTTGCTCATTAGCACCTCATTAAGCCATCCTAATCTAAAACTTTTGTTAAAGCCGGGGCTGCTTAAGGAATAAACTGAGAAATGCCCCTAATAATAGTATCTTCAGAATACTTGCCTCTGGTTACACTCTCCTCTCACCACTTGGTTTTAAAGCACAGGCAGGGCTGCAGGGCACACTCCCACATTGCCCTGGGCAAAACCATTGCATATTTAAACCTGGAATACATCACACACTGCATGCTGATTTAAAGCAGAAAAAAGGGAGAGCTGCAATCCCAAATCTAAGTCCCTCTCTAGATGCTAAGAGCATGAGAAGCAGAGAAGGAGGAATGGGGAATCTCTCTGGGAAGACAAGTTCTTGCACCCCAACTTCCAGCAGCAGGCAAGGCAAGGCTGCCTGGTGGTTCTCTGTTCTGTATCATGTGTGAGGAAAGCAGTGGGTATTAGACCAAGCAACACTACATCACAATAGACTCAAGTCAGCAAGTGCATTTTCTGTGGAAAGCTGGAGATACACGGGGCAGATGACCTTATATTTTCTTTTTCTTTTTTTTTTTTAAGAAAATGGGCTGTGACATTTTGTACTAATTCAGGCCAGGTCTCCTGGATAATTGCTTCATCTGAAGAGAAGCCCAATAAGAGGGATGAAGTGACGATACTTCAGGGAAGTGAGTGCACAGGGCTGTCATGGGGTCTAAACAGTGAAACCAAAGGTAAGGACAAGGCAAAGCAGGATGGGATACAGCAGGTGGCTCCTGAGTCGAGCTGGGTGTTTAGGTTGACTGGTGCATGACCTTATCAAATGGTATCTCAGGCCTCTTTAGCATCTTCTGTTTATTACGTGTGTGCTGGAGGGGCTTGAACAAAGGATGGGAGGAAAACGATCAATTGACCCCAGTTACAGAACACTCATGTTTCCCAGCTAATGTAAAAGGGCTGCTCAGGCAGAGAGAGGGGGGCAGGAAGGAAATCACCATTTATTGTGTCTTTGCTATGTGAGTCCATGTGTGCTCAAACACTGTACTTAACGTTGTAGATTCATTTTATTTAATTTTCATTACAATGTTAAAAGGTTAACATTAAAAGTGTCCCAATCATAATCAGTCACACAGTTAAGGAATCAGGGAGGGTGTGAGCCGCCTGTGATCTGCCAGGGAAGGAGTGTGTATGGGGACGCTGTGTTCAGGAGAGTGAGCGCTGGGAGGTCAGAACCAAACAGCTACTTGTGCTTCCATCGTCCCCAACACTGGAGGCAGCTGGAGAAAGAGGGACCATCTGATGTTACATGTAAGATTATAATTCAAGTTGAAAACACCATGGTGGATCCTTTTCTCTGTAGTAAGACATGATCAGACTATTGTGTGATATGCAAGCCTGTTTCTATGATATATGAAGCCCAGGGAAATATTAAAAATCGAGGCCTACGTTCTATTTCTCAAAATAATTCCATCATATCCTCCTAGAAGGCAGATCTCATATTGGAATCCTCAACTCCTTGAAGGTCTGTGTCTGAGCAAGGGGGAGCTGAAAGCTCTGGCTCTGCCTGATGGTCCTTGCCCTGGAATGCCTCTCCTTCTCAGCCTGTTTGCAGCCTCAGTCCCATATCAGAACCATTTGTAAGGGCCCCTATCCTCACCTGCATATTCTGAGACAGCCCCTGAAAACTGCCCTTGGCTAAATCTCTCTAGGTCAGGCAGGGAGAGGCCAGCACAGACCTAGGAAATGCATCTGGGCTTCTCTGGGAAGGGATGCCAGGTGCACAGGTCATGGTCTAGATTAGAAGGTGGGGTATGGATGCCAGGTGGGTATTCCTTCAGGCTGCTGACTCTCCTCCCTAGAAGGAGGGATATGGCTGTGGAAGGATCAGACAGAGTAGTCTAATGGGTCTAGGAAAGGACTTACATGATTGTTAATCTACCTCACGTAACCAGGTGGGGTTCACAGTAAGAAAACTGCTCAGCTAAGAAACTTCTGAATTTCTGTAAATACTGTGCAGACCAGCAGAATTTTATATTTATTTCCTAGGTTGAGAAGGCAAAATGTCACAGAGCATACATCACATCATTCTTACCTACTGATAGTAACCTAGTCAGCAGATAAAATAAATTTAACCTAGAAATAAAAACAAACGTTTCCCCAAATAAATACAGGGGGAAAAATATCTTTTGAAATCAAGTAACCTATGTGATTTTAGCTAAATGACTTCATTAACATGAGTTTTGGGTTCCATAGCTGTAAAATTAGAGCTAACACCACTTATTTTCAGGTTTGTTGAGAACATAGTAGCTACATGTGGAAACCCAGCTATTCTTGTTAGTGCATCCTAGATGCTTCATAAACATTAGCTCCGCTTTCCCTTCCTCTCTCCCGTGCCTTAATCCTCATTTGCTAAAAATCCCTTCTAATACAGTGATGAAAACATATTTTTCATTTTAAGATTCTTGAGGGTTATTTGATAAGACACATTTTGTATCTATGTATTTATTTTTTTTTTCATTTAGTAGAAACTATCTGTACTTATTATGATACTCTCGTATCCTTGGGTTTATCCCTCCCTTACTAAAACACATACACACACACACACACACACAGACGCACACATGCATGCTCACGCACACACATGCAAGATAAAAGTATGCACTGATCAAATTTGTACAAATTAAAAAGTATTAAATAGATGGGTGAGACTAGGACACCCTAGATCTCTGTTTTCCGTTCATTTCCCTTCTATGTCTCCTTCTCCTTTCTCACCATGCTTTTATCACTTCTAACTACTGAAAGAGAACAAATTAACTTAGTGCTAGGAAAGAGAAAATGGGAAATTATATGACCATGGCTGAAATGACACACAAGGGCCAGATGGAGAAACACCAGGCAAATTTGTATCAGACGGTGGCCCTGCCCTTCCCCAGTGAGTCATTGCACCACCTTTGAGAGTCGGTGTCTTATTTTATTCTTCCCAGAGAATATGCATTTAGAACCCTCAGTGTCATTGCTCAGTACAAAGGGACAATATGCTCCGGCTTCTAGTTGATCATTTAGAATGTCAATCAACAATTTTAGGCCCCTGTATAAAGGCACATTATTTAAAATATAAAATCTTAGCCTCCTTAGACCCTTTAACTTCTTTAGCATACAAATCAATGCCTCACATTTATTTGAGAACCCAAATCATTTTTGTATGAGATGTGCATCGTGTAGTCTCAGGCTTTTAAGCTTTAGCTTGGCCTGAATGATGTTGCTCATGCATAAAGATATGAAATAAGGCAGTGAAACGATATGGATATATCTTCTAAACTGAAATGAACACACCATTTCACAACTGCTACTCCTTCTACCCCTCCCAGAGGACATGGGCATTAATATACAGTTTCCCCCACTTTCCAAAAATAGAGCGTTCCTTTGAAACCTTCTGTAAGTTGAAATGGTATAAAGTGAACAAGAAATTGTATACCATTAATTTATATGGGAACAATTTTTAGCATTCCCAGACCCACAAACAAGAGAATGTATACGGTCTTTATTTTGTTCGCCATAATAAAAAAAAAATTATGTCCAGTTTTACACTAAGCATAACAGCCTTACAGGCTCTCTTAGGCTTTTCTGATACCTGAGGACACATGTCGCTAATAAACGTACAACCTAAATGAAGATAAAGCACAGAAGCTCACAGACACAGTTCAAAGCTATGGCATTTGCTACTGAGATGCTGAGTACAGTTCCTGGGAAAGGAGCTTGGCGGGGCCACTCTAGCTACTCCGATGCATGCTGCCTCTACAGTTTCTCTGTGAAAAATAAATGCTGAACACCATTTTCCCAAAAGCAAAAATCCTCTTCGGATATATTTTGGTTAGCGAAAACACGTACTGATGCAGGTCTTTCATAAAAGCAAATTATATATGGTGCATACTAGACTTACTGGGGTGATCACATTGTGAGGTCTACAAATGTCTAATCACTATGCTGTATGCCTGAAACTAATATAATATTGTATGTCAATTGTAATTGGAAAAAAATAAATTTAAATGAAGGCAAAGTGGCATAACTCAAACTTTAAAGAAGCAGAGAATAACTACATGTCACGTAAGAGGTAAGAGAAGAAAAAAAAAAGCACACACCACAAAACAGGCTCACAAGTTCACTTGGGGCTGAGCAATAGATAATTACATAAAGAAAACATATTGGAGAGGGAGCAAGAAACTCAAAAGGCAGCATGGACAAAAAGCAGCATAGTGGGACACTGAAATGTCAGAGGGCAAGACTGAGGGAGGAATCTCAGTTCACAGAAACAATCAGCTTTCAGAAGAGGGGTTGGCCTGTGATTAACACAATGATGGAATAATTAAAAACAAAAAGTGAAAGGAATCTCACACTAAGTGGTGACGAGTGAGGAAGGAGAGCTGGTCTACTGGTATTCCCACTCACTCTCCAGGAATGGAATTCCAACTCCGATGTACACAAAGTGGGAAAAGGGGAATGGGTGGGAAAAAACAAATTAAAAACACAGAGAGAAGACAACTGCTGATGCAGAAATATTTTCTTTCTCCCACATGTAGATACACACACATACACTCCAGTGATGAAGGTTGCAATCAGTAAGGGTATTTCTACCTGAATGGCTTGTAGTGGTTGACTATTGAATTAAATCTAATGAGAGAGTGAAAAGAAGCAGATCATAGGACATGGAGTGAATTATAGTGTAGGTCTCTGAAAATTATAGGAGCTGTGCACATTGGCAATATTAGAAAATAGAGATGTATGGTCCTTTCTCCCTCCATTTTTAGTGATGCATGGATATGATTTGTGCACATTTCTCTCTAAACCACACAGAATTCCAGGAAGAGTGTTTCTGAAGTGACTTCTCAGAATCCACATTTGGGGTATGCATAATGCCCTTCACATTAGCTAAAGCACAGGGCTGGGAAGAGTTTGGACTGGTTGAAAAGAAATCAGATTATGACCAAAGTCTATTTCAAAACCTAGGAAATGCATTTCTCAGCATTGATCTTGAATTTCTTCATGCCTTGAGCTTGGCATTGGCTTAGTGAGCAATGTGGCATGGTGCTGACAAGCTTTTGCAAGCTGGGGTATTTTCTCCTCTATCTGCAAAAGTAGAGCATGCAGTTTCTCAGAATGGGAAGAAATTAGTAGATTAGGCATTAGACTCTGTTTTCTCTTTTATTTTCTTCTTATTTATCCATTTTTTTTTCTGGCTGGCATTTAAATACACTTTTCCTAATTTATTTCTATTCTTGTAGAGCAAGTTGATGTCATTTGGTTTAATTTAGCCTACTTAGTCCAATACGTTAATTAGTTAATAGAACATCTGTATGCATTGGGTGACAGGAATGCTCATAGGCATGCATTAAACCACGGGACACACGCACACACATGCACACTCATACACACTCTGTTCAATAAGACTGTGTGGATGGGTGGGGATAGTTCAGCTCCTCCCCTCAGAGACTGCTAAGGTAAGGTGTCCCTGCTCTGCTCTGCACTGTAGCATTGCCCTTCATATTTAAAGTTCTGCTTGGTAGAGTTCACAGGCCAGAGCAGTTCAGAAATTAATTTCCATAATTATCTCTTTAACTTCCTCATTATAAAAGGCATCATCCCTGGATGGCAAGAAGCCAACCTGCTGACCCCAACAGGACAGTGCTCCACACAGACATCCAGATCAGCATGTGACTCTTTTGTCTCCTTTCATAAAACACAAGTCAATGACAGGAATGCTGTCTTGACTGTAAAATGGGATTAAGAGAGAAATAATAATGTAAAATAATGATGCTCTGTCACAGAGGCATCATGGAGCCATGAGTAGGGTGTGGACTTCTATGTAAGATGACCTTAAATTTGAATAACTGCTCCAAACTCACTAGCCCTGTCACCCTGTGGAAGTGAATTGATTTGTTTGAGCTTCAGTTTATTGCTGTTAATGGAGGATGACAGTGTTGAACAACAAGAATTGGTGTAAGGCTTAGAGATCATGACATTTCTCCATAAATGGTATATTTGTTAACAAATTAAGGGTTATTTGCTCGGGACATTAATTTAGTTGGGATATATTGAAAGAAAGTCTTATAGAGACATGGAAACTATAGAGTTAAGTGTTGCAGTATTGATAGGAGGGGCATTTTATATTCCGCCCTTTGCTTGCTTTTTGAATATTGAAGAAAAAAGGGACTTTTGGAGAATTTATTATAACGACACTTATGTAATATCTTATAGAATAGAACATTATTTACAAAATATTTTACTAAATTATATTTTACATAGAGAGTTTCATTTAATAATCATGTGATATAATTTGAAATGTATCTGTTCTTTGTCCCAGTGGTTCATGACACAGACCTCCTCATACCCTTGGAATTTCTTCATAATTATCCACTTTCAATCACTCCTGAGTCCATGCTAATGTGATGATGTAGGGCAGGGCCCCTAGATAGCCTCAGAATGGGGCTGGTCACCCCAAAGACCAAGTAATTGAATGGTTGGAACTTTCAGATCTACCCACCGATCTCTGGGAAGAGGAGATGGTGGGATGGAAAATCTCTCAAACAAGGAAGTATGATGAGCTTCAGAATTGGTAAGCAGATCTACAAGCCAGGATGATGGTATGCCCCACTCCAGAGACATAAGCTCTTAGGTTTGGGACCCTCATGGACCTTACTCTATCTACCTCTTCATCTGAATGTTCATTTATATGCTTTATAGCAGGGGTGGGGAACCCTTTTTCTTCCAAGGCCCATTTGGATATTTATAACATCAATTTTGGTCCATATAAAATTATCAACTTAAAAAAATGAGTCTGCTATATTTGATCAAACATTTAATTAACTCACCCCTTAGCAGGGCCAGAACAAATGATTTTGTGGGTCTTAATGACACTTGGGCCAGACGTTCCCCACCCCTACTTTAGAGTAAATAGGTAACTGTAAATAAAGCATCTTTCTGATTTCTGTGAGCTATTGATGAAAATAGAAAATATTGAGCCTAAGGAGGGGATCATAGTAACTCCCAATTATAGCAAGCTTGTCAGAAGTATGGAAGACTTACGACTATTGTTTAAAGTGGGTGATCACATTAAAATACCAACGGAATACTTCATAGATCTAGAGCGAACTCTCCAAAAATTCATCTGGAATAAAAAAAGACCCAGAATTGCTGCAGCAATCCTGAAAAAGAACAAAGTAGGTGGGATCTCAATACCAGACATCAAGATGTATTACAAAGCCACTGTTCTCAA
>NW_006297819.1:1275555-1303743 GCF_000327345.1 Myotis davidii | reverse complement strand
AGATAGAGTTAAAATGTATTATTTTCTCTTCTATATTTTTAAAGAGTTTGTTTGGGCGGGGGGAAAAATGGACACATATGTAATATCCTTTGTAATAAATAATAAAATTAAAAAAAAATAAATAAAGTGGGTGATCAGTCTTGTGGGACTATATTCTTAAACTCATGTAATCTGACACTAACTCTAGATAATGTCAGATTTTAACTGAATTGTAGGTCTCCCAATTGGTGTCTGAAGAATAGGAGTGTGGGTTGTTGGTGCTGGTAAACACCCTGCATCATAACAAATTTGTTTAGTAGCTAATAGTTTTTATCTTTATTTACCAAATGAGTAAAATAAGGCTCATGAAGTGTAAAGTACTATCTGTCCAAGGTCACCTATTAGAATTGGGACTGCAATCTTGGTCAGTGGACACTTGATGCTAAATAAGAAACATCACACCAAGTCTTTGGTGGGTGGTTTTACTTCAATAAACTATCATGAAAATAATAGATCCTTATCAGTCTATTGTGATCATTACTTAAGTAGACAAAGGAATGGTGAGCAGTGGAAGTAGAGATGATTGTAACAGACTTTGCAGAGAAAGAAAATGATGAAGAAATGTGAAAAGGATGTTCCAAGAGAAGAGACTACCTTGAGCTTCTAATACAAGAGGAAAAATTATATGGAAAGAATAGTAAACACCCCTATTCAGGCAAATCAGGGCCAACCCAGCAGATATCAGAAATAGTTTAGTTGAAGGGAAGACCGGGCAATGAGTCTCTGTGTCCATGCTGAGAAGTGTGCACTGCCTAAGGTAGGAAAAAGAAAATCCCTGCAGAGTCATTCATTTTTCTTTCATTTATGTATTCATTAATTTACTCATTCATTCCCACATTCAGTTATACATTCATTCTTAGACTGAGTGGTTATTATGTCCCAAACACACTTCTGGATGTTATGCATACAGTGAAGAATAATAGTACTGGCCACAGGCAAGTACAGTGAAATGACAAACATGTACATGATACTATCTGACTAGTCCCAAGGTGATGGTAACCAGACACAGAGTGATGGGAGAAGGCCTCAGAGAGAAGTTAGTATTTGCTCTGGGTCACAGAAGATGATTGGAAGTGCTTTGGGGACAGAGTGTATGATTGTGGATTGGTATAAACAGAATGTAGGTTAGCAAAGGCCTTTTAGACCCATTACTGCACTTTAGAAGGGAAGCGATCAGAGTCTAGGGTAGAGTTATAGCTGTGTGACATGAATTTTAAAGGGAGATATCAGTAACATTTAGTCACTGATTATATTTAGAGGTCAAAGAAAGGGGAGCAATTGCATGCATTTACAATGATGAGACTGGGGCACTGAGAGGATTGTAGTGAAATTATTAATAATTAGGGGATGAAGAAGGACTGATGACACTGCTCCTCAGGGCTCCCAACACGGTCCTTTCTCCCCATGCAGAAAAGAGCTCCTAGACCTTAAAAGCCACAGCATAATTTTGATCTTTATCTCTCCCTTCAGAGTATAATTAATAGACCAGGGGACAAAAGGAAACTGTAAAGGAGATAGGAACTGGCCCCTATGGGGCTCTCAATTGATGTTTGTTCAGTTGCATTTGGTCAGAGATGTGTGAGAGGCAAGGGCATCACCTATGATGACCCAGAGGGAATTCTGAGGGCAGCACCACAGTTTGGCAAAAGGCAGAGACTGTAGACTCCTGAGCCCATCTGGGATGGCATGTCAGCACCCCCAAAGGTGGAAAATTTAGGACAAGTGTCTTCACCTTGTTCTATCTCAGTGCCCTTGTCCATGGGTTGAAAAGCATAGTATGCTTCACCTTAAGAAGTATTGTGAGAATTTGATTAGTTCAGGAAATACTTCAGTAACTTGACTCTACATTTAAAGTGATTAGAACAACACTTGGTACAAAGGAAGTGTTCAAAAAGTTTTGGTATTATTATCACTTACTGAGAACACCGTTAAATTCAAGGTAGAGATAGAAAATAAAATAAATGAGAGCTGAATACAAGTACTGGATATTATTTTAAAGAAAGCCATTTCAGGGAAGGGGTAAAAATGAAGGCCTGCTTCCTGCAGTTGAGAAGGAAGGAGACAGTGAACTAAATGAATCATCAAGTAGAAGAACACTCACAAATCAAGTCTTGAAGCATACAACAGGAGTCATGAGAACAGAGGTGGCTTGGAATATTTATAGTGGCTCAAAGTCCTTAAAGAAAAGCAGCAAAGCCCTTTGAAGAAGGAGTCTACCAGAGAAAATATTAATAGATGAGCTTCTGATACTACTACTACTACTACTACTACTAATAATAATAATAATAATAATAAATTCAAGTAAGAACCACAATACCTTTCAATGGAAAATAAATGTGAGGAGACAACAATAACTGAGGCTGGGCAAATAATGCATTTTTCTAATATCACATATATAATTCCCAATAAAACCATCTTGTAGCCCAGTCAGCATGAACCAGGAGATCATCGGTTCCATTCCTGTCAGGGCACAAGCCCAGGTTGTGGGCTAGATCCCCAGAAGGGGGTGTGAAGGAAACAGCCAGTGGATATGTCTCTCTCATATGTCTATCTCTCTAGCCCTCTCCCTTGCTGTCTCTCTAAAAATTCAATAAGAACATATTTTTTAAAAATATAACATTTGGCACATGGCAAGTATAAGCTCATCATTCAATTGTTCCATTTAAGGCATACACCAATAGTAATAGAAAACTGAGATTATGTATTTTCAGATAAAAATTCAAATAAGATCAAATCTAAAAAAAATAGACAATGGCATTCATATGACAAAAGAATAATGCCACAATTCTGGAAGCAAACAAACTTTCTGCATTTGAGATAATAATGGGAACAGCCACACATGTGACATGTATGCATGTAGTTGATTCCTAGAGTGGTCACAGCGGACCTAACCCTAGGGTCTAGTCCTTTTTCAGGTACTCTCCACAATGCTCTTTAATATGTCCCCTCCTTCCTGCTGGCAAAATCTAAACAATCTAAAAGCATCACCAGTGAATACAAGAGGAAAGAACACAATTGTTAGCAAATGTGCATTTTAGCTCCTCACTCCCATGGTTTTCAAAGTAATAAAAACCAATTAGATAACACTCAGCAGCTATAGTAAGAGAGAGCAGTGCAATGTTACCACTACTAATAGGGTTTTTAATAATAGATAGGTTTCTCTCTGCAGAGCTGGAGTTGGAAGTAGCAGAGTATCAATTGCACAGCACTCTGCTGACCAATACCTGATGCAAAAATGTTACATTAATGCAGATGGTCTGTCCGTTTAAGCTGAGCAGTCAGAGCCAGGGCAGGACTTACTGAATGACCAGGGAAAACCCTGAATAGGTAAGAATTGCAAGAAAAAGGAAATCAAGAATTCTCCTTACATAATATGTGCAAGGTTATAAACTACCTCAGGAGGAAACTAGAGAGGCCCAGGTCTGAAGCATTCCAAGGTACAAGTTAAGGTTAAATTCCTCAGGTCAAGGATTGCTGCAGACTTTTATGCTATGGAGATGTTGACTCTGATTCTAAGTAGGTTCAGTAATACTGTACAAATCTTTCCTACCTGATGGTAACCAACTGCCTACAGGGTTTTGATTGTTTTGTTTTCACTACATCTGCTATTCAAAAAAATTAGGTACCTGATGCTCCTTTACTTAAAATACAAAGTATGTGGAAAGTATTTGTCTCGTTGTCATAGAAACCATCATTAAAATAATTCCCCAACTCTACTTAATTCATCAGTCCCTCCTCCTTTAGAAACTGTCAAAAGGGGGTTCTTTAAAGAGAAGGAAATAGTGTTTTCCAGGAGGCAAGGGGTGGGGGAAGGGCTCAGCATAGGTTCCTCTGTGGGCTTCCTAAATGTGAACTGCCAATAGCTCCACCCCCTTCCAGCTCATATGCTCTTCTTTCTTCCCTTCCACACCATTCCTTTAAGTATAATCATTTAGGTTTATGAAAGGAATTTCCTCAGGGAGAGTAGTTATCCTGCACATTTTGTATGATCAGATCAAGCTTGTGAATAATACATTTGTCTGTGAATAAATTCCCCAGGGCATGTCCTCCTGGCTGAGCCTCTATAATGAACCATTTGACTGTAATTCAGTTAAGAATGCAGGAGATGTAAATACATGTGGGTGGAGAAAGTGTAGAAGACTTCAAACCACAGTGAAACCATTTCCTCCTCAGGATCCAGTGCTGCATTCTAATGCTACTTAGAGAAAGCAGCTGCTAGTGGCATGAAGTGGAATTCTAATAGCATTCCAGAGCAAATGAGAGCAAATTGAATTACCCCTGACCAAAAATACTCAGTTGGACAAGATAATCATGTGGAGAATTGATGGGCTGCAGTCTAAAGAGATCACTTTTCATTCTGTCCCTGCCAACTTCATGACCCAAGTCAACACATTTCACCCCTCTGAGATGCCCCATCTACAAAATGAAGCTTCAAGACTAAACTCTTTCTGGGATCTCTATTCTATTCCATTGATCTATATGTCTGTTCTTTTTTTTTTTTAATGAATTTTATTGATTTTTTACAGAGAGGAAGAGAGAGAGATAGAGAGTTAGAAACATAGACGAGAGAGAGAAACATCAATTAGCTGCCTCCTGCACACCCCCTACTGGGGATGTGCCCACAACCAAGGTACATGCTCTTGACCGGAATCGAACCTGGGACTCTTTAGTCCACAGGCTGACGCTCTAGCCACTGAGCCAAACTGGTCAGGGCATATTCTGAAATTTTGAAAAAATGTCAACAATGCATTCGTTATTAATTAATGCTTTAGAAGAAATATTTTCCCTTCTAAACACAATAATCTATTATCTCCTC
Organism: Myotis davidii; assembly: GCF_000327345.1. Classification (NCBI taxonomy): domain Eukaryota; kingdom Metazoa; phylum Chordata; class Mammalia; order Chiroptera; family Vespertilionidae; genus Myotis; species Myotis davidii. Next base: position 1,298,888 of record NW_006297819.1, on the reverse strand, counting down.
TGAATATGATCATGTAATGCTTCAGAATGAGTTGCCCTGAGATATGCCCCTGTGGTATGCAGATTATGTTGAGCTAAAGGCAACTAAAACCTTTTAGGTTCAAGGGAAACTTCTCCACTTCCTTAATTACCTAGGATAATTTAAATTAGGGCCCTGCCCACCATAAGAGTTATTACCAGAAAAAACTTTTTTATGGCCTATCTATAGGGCAGGGCACATTTCTAATTACTGAACATCTGCTCTTCTATGGTCCCACAAATGACCTTCCTCCCCTCTGAAGCCCCAAGGCATTTTACTTCATCCTTAGCTCAGAGTGCCACATATTACTTCATTTTAACTCTCTCTCCCTGGACCTCTCATGTATGTAGGATCTCTGACGATAGCATGTATGTGGGGTTTCTACAAGTATGAATATAGTTAAATTTGATTGTTTCATCTTATTAATCTGTCTCATGTAGATTTAATTATTAGACCAGCCAAAACAACAAAAACTTTGAAGGATAGAGTAAAGTTTCCTCCTCCTCCACACTCATCATGCAGTAAATGACACATTTTTCTTATTGACTCTTATCTCCCTAAGATAAGAACTCAGCCTTGCATTCATAACATCTAGCCCAACATTGGGAACATACTAAAAACTAAGCAAAAGTGTTTGAGTGGATGAATAAATACTAGTAAATGTACAAACAAAGATAGGATCAAATAGAAACCAGTGCTTATGAGCAATTTACAGATACCTTTAGTCATGAGGTGGGAAAATGTGATTGTCATGCTAATCACGTTTCTATGAAGGTGACACTGGACAAGAAGCCACTGTCCTGCACAGGCTCCAAAACTCCCAAGGCTGAACGTGTGTTCTCTCCCTCCCTAACAGAGGCTCAGACAAAGACCACTGTTTCAGGTCCCTGAACCTTTCCGCTCGGGGGCTGCAGCATATTTTCTGCTCTGTTGATTTCATGGTCACCATCGATGTGGGAAAACTATTTCTATGCTTAATCTTGCATCCATTTACTCGGCTTCTATTATGTGTAAATCCCTTTGCTAAGATAAGTGGATAATGCCAAGATGCATCAGAGATAATTTTAGCTATTATAGAGCTGGGATCCCTTTGGATGACTGACAGAGAAACTATGACTGACCAGAAATACATGTTTATCAAATTAGTAGCATTAATAAGTTACAATGGAAAGAACTAGTTATTGACCAACTACCATGTTTCTGATACTATAGCAATTATTTTTACCTATATTTTCTCATTAATCCTCACCATTACCACGGGTATTACATGATATTCATTCTGATATTCAGACATCATAACACCCAGAGATGTTTTAAACAACGTGACCACATTTACAATACGACTGAGTAAGTGCTGTATCAGAAATGTCTTCCAACCTATTGAGCTGCATTCAAGAGAAACACAGGCAGCTTTGTGGGAAGGGTACTTTTTAATGACAGAGAGAATTCACAAGGACATAGATGAAGAAAAAGGGGCATTCACAGGCTGAAAAGGGAAAGCTAAGGACAAATGAGAGTTAGAATATAGGTTTACTTAGAACAAACTAGGGGCATCTAGGTAGGATGATCCTGAACTAAAGAGTTTGCACTTTATCCCATTTACAATGAGTTACCTCTGAACGTTAGTAAGCTAGGGAGTGAATAATAAAAGAGGTTTAGGAAATATAATTCATTGTTTCTGTGCTACACACAGGATGACAGTGTGCAGTGAGAAAGGAAAAATGTATTTCTTAATTGGCTAGATATAAATGAATTAGTAGCTGAAAATGTATACAGGCCCTAAGTTAGAATCATCAGTTCTAAGCCTTAGGTTCAATGAATGAAGATTGCTTTTCAGTTGGGAAAAAAGTATTGGAAAATCAAAGCAATGAGTTTTGGAGAGTGGAGAGGAAATAATCAAGGAAGTTGTCCAGTGTATGAAGTTCAAATGCAGGAGTCACTTCATGCAGCCGTAGTCACCAAATTAACACCCGCATTCTACAACATATAGGCTACAAAATACAGTCCTGGTAAATTTGATCATATCCTACAGTAAAAAAAAATCCCTGCCAAAACACAAATAGAATCCAATAGGTAAAGGTAAAGAATACTATCTGAAATTAATTTATTTCCTAGAGTAAGTAAGGTCAAGACAAGGGTCATTTGTACTTTAATATTCAGAAAAGAGCACATAACTGTTATGAAGTTTTATTTGTTATAAACATACTCTTTTATTGTTATTAAAAATAAATTTAAAGGCTATTCCGAAAGGAAAAGAAATGTGGGCAGCATGGAGGATAAAACCAAATGCTTTCCAATGTATGTTTGCAAAGAGATTGGGGGTTTTTAAAAATAATAGCCAAGCCTCAGTGATTACCATGTGCCAGGTAGTATAGTAAAAACTTTACATTAATTAACTCATTTAATCGTGATAACAATAGTTGGGGTAGTACTATAATACTATTATTATCTGGAAACTGAGAAACAAAGATTAAGAAAAAAAATTACCCTAGGCCTCTAGCTAGGAGGTGGCAGGGCTGAGGTGTAGGACTCAGGAGGTCTGCGTCCCATGTCCATGCTTTTGCTTAATCACTACCACCCTCTGCCTCTTTGACATCATCCTAAACATGCTGATGTGCTCTATGGAGTAAGCAGGTCAGCAATGAACCACTGGGATCATTCCTATGTGAATCAGCCAAGAGGAAACAGTGAATCCTCAGATGGGGGCTGAAGAACTGAGATGACTGGAACCACACACAGAGTCAGGGTGACACAGTACATAAAGTTTGTGGCCTGGAGTCCAATGACTTGTGCTTGAGTCTTGGCTCCCTTACCACCCTCCATCCAGGTACTTAGTGTCTACAGAACCTTAATTTCTAAAGTGCTAAAAAATAAAAACTAATAGCTGTATCATAAGTGTGCTCTGAAAGCTAAGCAAGTGTATGTGAAGATATTTAGTTAAAAAAACTTGGAAAGATTTCGATTGACTACAAAGTGTTACATGAATACAGCTGTTGAAATATTTATTTTAAATGCTTTTATCTTACCAGGACTTTCTCAGAAGCAAACAGCCCCTCACTTAACAACTGGCTTACTCTTCATCTGCACCTTGAGTGCAGGTGCCCTGAGAGCTTTTCCAAATGCTTTTGCCTGCTTTTCCCTCTATACTGTATAGATGCTGAGCCCACCAGGGGGTATGTTGCAAAACTCACTGCTATTGACCTCTAAAATCCGGTGCTTGAAAAAAAAAATTCTTAAATTAACCATTTAGAATATCGTAAAATCAAACCTTTGTTTCCTAGCCCTGGCCAGGTGGCTCAGTTGGTTGAAGCATCATCCTATGCACCCTGCTCAGGGTGCATATGGCAGGCAGCCAATTGATGTTTCTCTCTTGTCTCTCATTGTCTCTCTGTCTCTCTCTCTCCCAAAATTAATAAGAAATGTCCTCAGATGAGGATATGAAAAAACAAGCAAACACAATTACTTTATTTTCTATAAACACTCAAGCATCCTGAGCTAATGATCACTTCTTTCATGTGTCAACCCTGGGGGGAAAAATTAAAATAAATATCTCTATAATTTGGGCTCTAGGCTTAAAGAATGGAAAATATATGGCTTCCTGTCTTGACCAACAATTTACTTATTTTTAGAACTTGATTGACAAAAATAAGCTCCCAGAATCTCTCCACATCAATTAGATTTGGTACAAAATTATATTTTGTAGTAAATTTTCTCTTTCAGGGAAGAGAACAGCAGGATCACAGTTCAGTATAAATATGATAACTTACAAACTGGAAAAATCAACCATTGTGATTAATCTGATGAATGAATTAATCTAAACAGATTATTTTACAAGGATGTAAATAATTTGTTGTCACCTGAATTTATGTAATTACCATTTTGTGCCCAATCACTACAGTATCCCCAGATTTGTGTAAAAACGTAATTTAAATACCTTTATGCTTTACTTTGTGTACTTTTTTCCCCGCACCCCCCCCACCCCAATTCTTTAACCTAGAGAAATTATTGATACAAGTCCAAGTACCTGAGTAGGTGCTGAAGTCAAAGCACTGACAATACCCTAAATCATGCAACCATTTATATATTAACTCACAATCCCTTTAAGGGACTTTCTTAAGTATAAGTTTATCTTCTGCTGGGAAGTATTCACACTAAAAATTTTCCTGATTTTATAGTCTCTTCTAGGGACCACAGCCACAAGTAAACCTGGTACCCCAAATATCCATGCCTTCTTACCAGGACAAGGAAGGGACAACTGCTGCTCCCATTTTTTTTAAATAGAGAAACATGGGGAGTACCTCTTACTTTGCTAAGCATGAAGAACCCTCACTATAAAGAATAGTTGTCACTTTTTTATATATGAGTACTTTAAAGATGATCTGATATGTCATGAGTATAAATAGGCTTTTCTCCCCCCCTTTCCTTTCAGCAATCTGCTGTGGGGGCTGATGTACATGGAAAGCTCTTGTCACCAGTGCACTGAAGCTAGCAATGTAACATTATAAAAAAATCAACTTGAACTTAATTTTTCACATAGTTGCAGTTGGGATGTGGGAGTAAAGAGTGTGTGTGTGTGTGTGTGTGTGTGTGTGTGCGCTCGCACACACACAAGCATGTAGCATGAAAATTTAAAATTTCCAGAGCACACTTATCTATTTTCTGGTGTGCTACCTGAACACTACTAAGAAATTATTGGAAGTAAAACATAATTCCAAAGTTTTATATTAAAAATTACATAAAACTAGGGCCTAGTGCACAAAATCGTGCACCTTGAAGGGAACTGTGGACTGCGGTGGGCACAGGGGTTGGTCTCAGCCTATCCTCTGCGCCCCCGCCTGGCCCCTCTAGCCATGGACCCCCAGACCCCTCTCTGTTGGCAGCCCCACTCCCGCCGCTGCCGCCCCTACCTACTGACAGTGCAGAGCGATTGGGGCTGGCACCAGCAACGAGTGGCAGCGGGGCAGTGCTGTCAACAGGTGTGAGTGGTGGCTGCTGCCCTGATCACCCCTCAGGAGCAGGGGGAGGTGGAGAAGCCCTCAGGGATGATTGGAGCTGACAGCTGCCACTTGCACCCACTGACGGTGCCACTGAGCTATTGAGACTGGTGCCAGGCACCAGCAGCGAGTGCAAGCAACAGCTCTAGCACTGGCAGCGGGTGGAAGCGGGGTTGGCACTAGGTGGGACTGCGGCAGGGGGGAGCAAAGAATTTTTAGTAACCACCAGAGGCTCACCCTGATGACAGTGACAGGTGCCCCACCTTGGTCGAGCACCCCCGCTCACCTGCTCCACCATCCCACCGCAGCCAATGCTTGCCATGTTCCGCACTCTGCCGCCTGCTCTGACGCCCACCATGGTTAGTGCACATCATAGCGACCTGTTGTTTGGTTGTTCTGCCGTTAGTCTATTTGCATATTAGGGTTTATATATACAGATATTGAAATGTTCTTAGTTGAAATATCAGCTCTGAGGTATTTTTAAAATTATATGAATAATGTACTGTCACAGTTTGGGAAATACTAGCAAAGGATCAGCTAAGTTTCACTCTAGTCCCCTCCGTGATGGAAGACAATGAAACATAAACCACTGAAGGATAAACATTTCCTCATTTTCAATAGATTAAGGTTGTTTCTCACTGAGGCCTGAAAACAAGACTGAAAGAATGGATGCAAGTTTGTTTTTGAAGTATGAAATGATCATGGCATTTTGTTGTTGTTGTTGTGGAGTAAGCTTTCTGGGCATGTTATTTACTAGATGTACCTTGTATCGCCCCAGCATACTTCTCTTTCCTAACATGATAGCTGAACCCAGAGTCAGGAAACTAGGATGGGCTCTCAAGTCTGTAAACCTTTGCACAAGGAGTGATTACATTTCGCCCAGCCAGTAGATAAGACACTTGATAACACATCCTCTTTAAATATCAGGTCAGCCATCCCTTACGTCTTACCTCTGCTACTGGTATTTTTGTTAGCAATACAGTCTTTGCTAGGAGTCGGGGGGAGGAAATGGATCTTGGCATCAGACTTACCTGATGTAAAACATTTCTTGCTAAAAGACGATGAACTAAGGCAATTTACTCAAAGTGTTTGATTCTCAATTTCCTTGTTTGTTCTTTAAAAATATTTTTATTGATGTTTAGAGAGAGCAGAAGAGAGAGGGAGAGAAACAACCATGGGCAAGCAAAACATCAATCAGCTGCCTCCCACCCGCACCCTACCAGGAATCAAGCCCTCAACTTGGGCATGTGCCCTGACCAGGTATCAAACCAGCAACCCATCAGTGCATGGTACTATCCCCAACCAACTGTGCCACATTGACCAGGGCTTTCCTTGTTTAAATAAAAGAATAAATATTAGAAAAATGCCAACCCATGGTCCAGATATTTGGTAGGCCCTCTAACTATGGTAGCTGCTACCAGTATGACTACTGGACACCTTCTTCCCTTTTGTTATAGTATTTTTTATCATCATCACTACATGAACCCTTTCCTTGCATCATAATATTTTTCCTATATCAGAACGTAGGTAGGTATGCTGTTATCATTTATAACCGAGTCAGAGACTATGTCGTATGTGCATAATTACAGTGTCACTAGTACCCGAGCATCCCAGTAACTGCTTAATTAATAATGGTTATAGAGCAATTTCCTAGCACTGCACAATTCCTTATCAGAATGAAGTAGTCTATTGAAAGCAGTATGTACTATGATATTATGTAGACAGTGTTTCTTGTTGTTATCATTGTTGTTATTTGCAGGCATTTACCAAAAAGCTTTAGAGGTAACGTAACTTCTTTAACCTAACAAGATCCTGAGCATGGAGCTGTGTGAGCAACTCCGTATCTCTCACTTCTCTGAGGCTGGAGGAGGGAGGTGATCTGTCAGGGCTTGGAAGAGGCAGGGCGTAATGAAACTGAAGCTGACGTGTCAGTCCTTTGTACCCAACACCTCATTAAGTCTATCTGAGGGGAAAAGGTTCAAAGACACTTTCAGAATACTAACCTTTTTATCTTGCATGGTTACAAAACTGGCCATATGTAGGGAAGGAAAAAATGAAATGAGCTTAAACTTAAGATCCTTCTGTGAAATCAGGTAATTTTTAAAAAAATATTTTTATTCAACATGCTCATTGCTCATCACAATCAACTTTCCATACATATTTCTTATTTTCATTTCCTTTAACTTCTCCCTTCAAGAGATAACTAAACTATACATTCCAGTGTGAAAACTCTCTAGAACATGTAACCTGTAGGGGCAGGTGTGACAATGTCCTGTCCCTCTGTTGGCTTCTCGTCTCCTCTTTTCCAGATCCCCTTACACCCTTTTCTCCTCTTGCTTTGCCCTTCAGACCTGTGCTGACAGCCTCCTAACGATGAACTCAACAGCAGTTATTATGTGTAGAAGTTCACTGAATTTATAAAATGCTGGCCACAATAAGCCAGCTGTGGCACAAACACACACACACACACACACACACACACGGGGAGGGGGGAGAATAATTGAGTATACTATACTGATGACTGTAGTTACAATGGCAGGGATGGCAGACCCTAAAGATCTAGGAAAAAGGAAGTATGAAATTCAAAAATTTAGCAACCTAAGAGAGTATTTCCCACAAATTTTGTGAACATATGATGGAAATATTCAGGAAGACCAGATATGGTATAAGGACAAATGTGAAATTCAAGAATGGACCCGGTGCCTTCTTATTTTTACTATAACACTTAAAAATATTTTTACTTATTTTTAAAAGTAGCTAATGTGGGGCCAAACTGCTGGGTGCAAATTTAGGTTCCATCTTGGTCAGACAGATATCTTGTCAGTAAATAAGAGTTAAAATAGTACCTACTTCCTGGGTTGGTTCTAATACATAAACGGGCTTATATATTAGAACAAAGTTCTTCCATTAGTATCTGAGTCATAAATGCTTATAAAGCACACGTGTATAGTATGTAACTTGTTATTATTAGAGGAATGTAATTGATTTGCATTTTATAAAATGGACCAAATAATGTCCCTTGCATTCTGTAATTATTCACTTCTCCAAGGGATAACAAAAAGAAAAGTTTTTGTGTCCCTATTGCTCTAAAGAAAAGTTTTACTTTTAGGGCCCCCAAATATCCACCTCTTTCTGACTTTTAAGAAAAAGATTATTTGATGTCCACATGGTAAGAGGAATCTCTTACCATTTTATAAGTACATACGGTTGCAACCATTTATGAAAAGTAGGAGGGTGACATTTGTCAAGGATGGAACCATGGGCCAACACAGGAAGTCACCAAATCTGGGTGAGTCCACTGCACCAGAGACTCTGAGAACGTGTCAGCTGGCATTTTTCTCTTAGCCAGTGACAAGTCTATGACATGTGACCATAAGAAAACAGAAAAAGTACGCTCATAAATGATGCATTCAAAATTAGAACTTCTTGATTTAAGAAATCTTTTCATTTTAACTCTCTGCAATACCAAACTATGCCCAAAGGTAACAATGTTTCTACTTGAAATATCCTCCTTTTTATTTTCTCTGCATCTAGGTCTTAAAACACACATCTCATGCAGCCAATGATAACTACAGCCACCATCGTTGAGCCATGTAGTGCACACTGATTTGAGAGCTTTGTATTCTATCCCCACAACAATTCTTTGAGTAAGTGCTATTGTTATCACCCCTCTACACATGAAAAACTGAAGCTAATGGAAGTTAAATTATTTGCCCAAAGCCATCATGGTAAGTACAGAAATAAGAATGACATCCAATGTCTGTTTAATTCCACATCCCATGTGCTCAGAAAGTAGAATCTAGAACCTCACCCCCCTCCAATTTCACGTATAATATCTGCATCTAAAAGATTGTTTATTGTCTTCTGTCTTCCTTGTGGATAACTTTGTCCATGGTTCTTTCTACAGCAACAAATTTACATTTTACATGTATTTAATATGCTCTCTGCCTGCCACAGCTTCTTGTTTTACCTTCTGAGAAAAACCCCAAATCAAGTTCCTATCATTGGCAAGGTTTGAAGGCAGAATAATTTCATTTTCTTTTCTCTTTCTTTTCTTTTTTTAAAATATATTTTATTGATGTTTTTACAGAGAGAAAGGGAGAGGGATAGAGAGTTAGAAACATCGATGAAAGAGAAACATCGATCAGCTGCCTCCTGCACACCCCCAACTGGGGATGTGCCCGCAACCAAGGTAAATGCCCTTGACCAGAATCAAACCTGGGACCCTTCAGTCCACAAGCCGACGCTCCATCCACTGAGCCAAACCAGATAGGGCTTCTTTTTCTTTTTCTTTTTTTTTCTTCTTTTTTTTTTGGTTACACTTCAAATCATCATTAACTCAGATGTACAAACTAAACATCAGTCTCACATCCAAAAGATGATGGATGTCCATGGAGGAATTAAAAACCATAAATTTTGGGCCATTTTAAAGGGGGTGAGGGAAAATTTTAGAAAGATAAGGCCTTAGGCTAATGGAAGACAATTGACATTTTCTTTTAGGAGTTGTTAATTAAAAGAGCATTAAATATTCCCCTGCAATCCTTTGTCAGTCAACAGGATAGGCCACTGGAACTGCCACTGAGGGGGCCATCAAAGCCTATAACATTCTCCCAGAGCAGCTCATTACAACCATTTTAAAAGGTTTCCAATGCACTCGCCAACATCTTCTCAAGAATTCATTTCTATAAAACACTCAAATGTTAACAACCTGCCATGGAGAAGATGCCATGCAGAAGCATTCAATCTACATCCTACAGAATGCCCAGTCATCATTATTTTATATAGGTCAAATCCTGTTTTTAAAAGGCCTATAAATAGAGCCAATTATATATAAGAATATTACATACGATAGAGCAAGCATCATGAAACCATGGTTAGGAAAATGTAATTAAGTAAATGATGATGGGGAAAGGGTTTCACATTTTTCCTTATACCATATATGCAAACATTTTAATTTTATTTAAAGAAAAACATAGCTGAATATATAACATTTATCAGGTCTATAGAAGAACTACAAAATTTCTAAGACTTTAAAAGAAATCAAAAGTGAAAGCTATTTTTTTACATAAAATCAAATTTCTGAGAAAGAAACATTGAAAATAGGAGATAGGAAAGTTAACAGAAAAAAAATAAAAGATTAAAGTTTATGTTATATAAATATCCCATTCATGTAAATAAGAAAATCAAGCAAGTCATAGCTAAATGAACAAAGGCTAATAAGAAAAATCAAAGTAGCCCTGGTTTGTATAGCTCAGTGGTTAGAGTGTTAACCCATGCACTGAAGGGTTCTGGGTTCAATTCCCAATCAAGTTCACATACCTGGGTTGCAGATTCAATCCGTGGCCCTAGTTTGGCATGTGCAAGAGGCAACCAATAGATGTGTCTCTCTCACATCTTTCTCTCTCTCTCTCTCTCTCTCTCTCTCTCTCTCTCTCTCTCTCTCTCTCTCCCTTCCTCCCTCTCTTCTACTCTCTCACTAAAAATAAAAATAAAAAAAATCGATGTATACAAAAGTAGTTATAAAAGAGTTGTACAGTGGAAATAGAGAACCTGACATCCCAAACAGAAGGCACTACAAAACTGTACTACTGGAAAGATAAAAAATAAGTGACAATGATGACTAAATAATAGGAAGGAAATCTTAAATCTTGAATATTCATGAATTGCTGCTAACTATGGATAAAATTCATTGGAAGAAGATTTAGCTTTAAATTCAAGTCCTAAGACTCTTCAAACCCTCTGACCATGTCATCCTTCATCCACCTACAAGAAGCACATTGAGATAAATAGATAAATAAATATGAACATACTTACAAAGGAGATTTTGAAATGGCATTTATAAAAAGAGAGAAACAATGTATATGTCTATCAAGGAGGATTAATTAACTAAGCAAGTTCTAAACACATATAACCAATTGAAAAAGTATTAGTGAATAATAAGTAGATACATGGAGAAGTGCTTATGATTTAATGTTAATAAAAAATGTGGAGTGGAAAAATACATATGATCAGTCTTGAAAGAAGATATAGAAAAAGTCCAATTCTTAAAATGATAGAATTCTGATTATTTTTCTTCATTTAAAATATATGTTGCTGTGATAATTTTATGTGAGTGAAATCTGCAAAAAGTTTTCATTAGAGATTTAATCGTAAATAAAACCTCGCTGAAAATGTCCTTAGTGTGTCACTTGCAACACAAGGTTGCTGAATTCTAGGCTGCTTATAATCAAAATTGATAGTATAGTGGTTGAAATATTTGGTTTGGGATATGGTTTGTGAGGAAACAAATTGTTCGCTGCTGGACCAATTACCATCCTTCCTAACTACTTTTTTTAAATGAATAAATGAAATGTGTAACAAATTTTCTGCAGAAAGCACACAATCAGGTACCTTCAGGATAGGAAAGTAAAGGCAACTGTGTTGGTCTAGCTAAATTATTCATAACTGAAAGACTTTTATAACTCTAGGCTGTATACACAGTCATAGAGACGTAGAGATGGACATGTTTATTTTTAAAACTTTATGTGTTGTTATCCATGGGAGTTGGAGGACATTTGCCAGGTCTTAGTTCTGGAGTAGAATGAGTGAATCGTGATAGTAGTTAATATTTCTCAGGCATTTAGTGTATGTTAGCGTTGGTAATAAACAGTGTGCTGTCACTATATTATTATAAATGTCACAGTTATCTCCATTTTACAGAAGAAGAAATGGAGGCACAGAGAACATAAGTATGCTTTACATGCTATACCGCTTATAAGAGGCAGAACTGGGAATCCGTTTAGTCTTGTATCCTCATAGCTAATACTCCTTAAAGAATCATACTCCTCTTCCACTCTAATAAGGTTTTTATTGGGAATATAACCACTAATTATAGGATTTTACTAACATTGGCTTATAAAAACGGTTAATTTTGCCTTTGTAGACACATCTGGGGAGCATTAGTAAATTATAACTTTCTTCACTTCCTTAGTAAAGAATATAAACAGCTCAAGCTTCTGTCATGCATGTTTCTTAATTATATCAACTTCTGAGTGACGACCAGCACCAGGAGGGTGGTGGAAAGTACCCTAAAACTTACTTCGCTCACCATCATTGCCTGGTTGTGTACTCATGGGGCAGATAATTTTCTAAAACTCAGTTTCCTTGTCTATAAGGTCAGGATAGTAATATCACAAAACTGTAGATTAAGATAATGTATGCAAAGTACCTAGCATATTGTCTGACACACAGTTAGCCACCCAAAAGTTAATGAAAAACTTTGATCTTTTTAATTTGTTTAACACATACATATTGAGCCCTAACCTGTTGTGAGCACAACAATGTTGGGTGATGGAGATGTAGCTGTGGGCATGATAAACAGACTTCCTTTTTTGATGGAGCCTATGTCCTTTAGCACAGGATAAGATGGTAGGAAATAGAAATTATTCTTGGGGACACAGGAGAAAGCACATACTTAATTCACAACTTCACTTGCCTCAATAAACATTTGCGCTTATGCATGGGATAGCACTAATAGCTCAATAACAACTACTGGATAATGAGGCAAACCATTTATCGAGACTGGAAGTGTCAACAGAGGCATAATTCACTAATATGTTAAGTGTTGATGGACGTTTGCTGGTTCATAGAAACTCACCTTGTCACCCATGCAAATGTCATTTGTTATAGCTTGCAAATTTTCATATGGACAGGAATTACTTCTAAACCAGACTGTGCAAATCCTTGCAGAGTAATTAATAAATATTCATGATGCTGATATTGCTGCCAATGGTGACAAATTCTGTACATTACAAAGAGTATTTTAAAGATGTGGATGTTAATCTTATAAGAGAAAGACATTCTAATATCAGATCCAATATCTCAGGAGTCTTAAAATGCTATAGCATATCTCTCTCTCTCTCTCTCTGTCTCTCTCTCTCTCTCTCTCTCTCTCTCTCTCTCTCTCTATCTCTCTTGGTATGTATACCTTTGGGAAATATGGAGCCATGCCTCAATAAATATGTGTATGAGTTTGTACCTTAAATATTTATCTATAGGCCATATATACATTCAAAAATTCAAACTTCAAGTTTCTATGTAAACACTTGAAATTTTTGTTTTTCAATTCATGGTTGTATTAAATATATATACTTTCCTAGAAATGTTTACTTATCCATCCATCTACCCATCCATCTGCATATTTCCATCCCATCAAACTGGAAAGATGTAGTGAAACAGAGGGATACATCAATAATAAAAACTTAATTTGCGAGAATGCCTTATCACAAACCTTATGGCAGTACATGTAAAGATGTGCTTTGGAGATAATTTTTGTGATGATTGTTCGCAACCGGGCATGCCCACTGGTGATGGGAATAATGAAGAAGAGCACCTTGAGGAAAGGGCGTCAGAGCAATGGGGACAAGCACACACTCATAGGTGCATAGTAAGAACATAAACTGAGAAAGGAGTGAGGGGCAGGGAAGATTGTTCCTTCCCTACTTGCTAGGAGGTGGAAAGGATATGGGAAATGCCCAGACTGGTGGGATGTGTAGGCAGCAGGTTAAGATTGCTGCTGGGGTTTCTGCTTCCCTGCCTGATCAGGGTGCAGTGGTTATGGATGGAAGGGAGGCAGGCATTGTGCTTGGCCAAGGTTAGTGCGAGTGCAGGGCATTGTTTAAAAGATAATCAGCTCAATTGGTGTTTATTGCATGCAATATTATCATATTTAAAATATTTTTTCTTGAAATATCAAAGTTTACTGCATGTAACATTATTATATTTAAAATCACTTTTCTTGAAATAAAAAAAGTGAAAAAAAACAAGGGGAAAAATAAATAAAATAAATTTAAAAAATAAAAGACAATCAGCTGCCTCTCAAACAAGTCACGGAAAAGTTTTGAAAAACAGACTAAAGAGGTGTACGCTGTTTTTACAGCAATTCTATTCATTTCTGGTTTAAATACAGGAAATCTGTTAAGAACTTTGAATTTGTAAACTTTAGATAAACACATAAATATGCAGTGTTTCATTTCCTGATGCTTGTTAAGATATTCTTACCAACTTAGTGCTAGTTAAACACTAAAAAACAGCAATGCTTCTAAGCCAGAAAATACCCAATAATGTATCATTTAAAAATATTTTTAAATTAAGTTAATATGAAAAATTTGAGAGTATGTATGTTCCATTCTGTTAACAATAATAAAACAAACTCTATATCTGCAAATTTTTTTAAAATAGACATTTTGGTGGGTAAAAAGCTTTTGAGACCCCTGCTGACAGTAGAGGAGAATTGCAACCATGCTGCCCAAACCAGAAAGTAAATATATAATTTTTCTCATTAGCCCAGTCACCTTAAATACATGTATGCCAATTCTCAAATGTGAAAGGTGCATAACTATATGATTAACATATAAAGGTGAATTCTTAAAATAAGGAACTTGTTACACATTGGGATTTTTATTTTGCTTAAGGTTTATAGGTCACCAAAACAAGTACATGTCTTACATTATATGAAATAACTATTTCAGTTTGTTTTTTTTAAATATAAAATATTATACAACTCTACAAATATACAGATATTGTGAGAATAATATTATCTAGATTTTTTAAAGATAATGTGGTATTCTAATAAAGAACAAATACCGCCCTAGCCAGTTTGGCTCAGTGGATAGAGCGTCGGCTTGTGGACTCAAGGGTCCCAGGGTCGATTCCAGTCAAGGGCACGAACTTGGTTGTAGGCACATCCCCAGTAGGGGGTGTGCACGAGGCAGCTGATCGATCTTTACCTCTCATTGATGTTTCTAACTCTCTATTCTTATCCCTTCCTCTCTGTAAAAAAATCTATAAAATATATTTTTAAAAAGAACAAATACCAAAGTTAACTTTATCTGAAAAATACATTAATTTTTCCAAAAATTTTATTGAGGACATATTCTATGTTAGATATTACTCTATGAGTTAGAAACACAGTTTTCATACATTAGTCAAGTACCCTGCTTTGAAGAACTTTCGTCTCTTGGGGGAAATAGATAAACAATTATATGAGATAACTTCAGGTTGCAATGAGTGTGCTAAACGTTACAACATGGAAAGGAGATAGAGTGATGAGAAGATAACTGTAGGGGGACTGGTCAGGGATTGCTCCACTTAAGAGGTGAAATGTGAATTGAAACCTACATGCTGATAGAAAAATGTTGCCATGTAAAAATGGTAGGTAGACAGAGCAGCAACTGAAAAATCTGGAAGGTGCAGGCAAAGGATAATTATGTAATTATAAAGACATACATAATGGGAACCAAGCTTGGCTCAGCCTCCTCCACGTTTATAATGTGGATCTTCGTGTTCTCTCTTAAAGGCATCCGTATGTGGTAAAAATCAGAGTCTTTGGAACTAGACTAAAAAAACTTGGACACAGTCCTAGGAGAAGCCTTGGACAGTTTCTGAACCTTTTTTAAGGTAGCTGCCTCATCTGGAAATTGTTGAAAATTGTACCTACTTAACATGTTTTCTTGGTAATAAAAACGGATATACTATGTAAAAAGCATAAGCGTAAAAGGCACTCAGTAATTTTTCATTACTCTTTCCTCTGACTCAAGGGTTCCCTCTCAATTCACAAGTCTCAGCTCCGCTACCAGAGACGATGAGATCAGAGTAAAAACATCCACAGATCAGGCAGGCAGCTAAATGGGATGTTGAGTTAGTGAATAACCAAGGGCAAAGGTGGCCTTTTAGTCTTCTTTTTCAACCCTAGGCCTAACACAAGGGCTGATACAGAGTGGGGGGAAACACTTGTTAAATAAAGAGACTCAAAGAAACTAGCCTTAGGTAATCCATGAGAGAGAGTGTATGGCCCCAAAGTCATGTGAAAATCAGACTAACACTTTATGGTCTGCAGGTGGCTGCCAGCCATTCTAATGATCTATGACACTGTGACCTCATTGCTTTCCACTGTGGAACAAATGATAAGATGAGGTCCATGCAACCACAAGTC
This sequence comes from Myotis davidii, assembly GCF_000327345.1. NCBI lineage: Eukaryota > Metazoa > Chordata > Mammalia > Chiroptera > Vespertilionidae > Myotis > Myotis davidii. The sequence goes on along the minus strand of NW_006297819.1, from coordinate 1,282,904 downwards.
CTTAAGAAATGGCTTTTGTTAAGAGAAATTTTATAATAGTTACAGACGGCTATAGGTATCTCAGCATGCCAATAAGAATATTAATTCAGTTTTTCCAAAATTCTGGCCCTTGATGATAAAGAAGAAACTTTGATTTTCATGAAAGTAAGTTTTTGTTTTGTTTTGTTTTTTTCAATGTAAAGGACTTTCTTTTATTTTGAGGTTATGTTGTTCCCAGATTTTGGTGAATGTGCCTTACATTCCTAAAAATTATAGTGACAGTAGATGGAACATCTTATTGAACTTTTTGGAAAAATAAGAAATTGTAAGTCATGGGGAGAGAGTACATCAATTTTACTTTATGTAAAATCCACACCCAAAGAGATGTGAGAACTTCTGGAGTACCTAACTTATTAAAGAGTAGACTCAAGGAGGGAGAGGCCTATTGTGAGTTTTGTGAGGGGAACAGGCTCAAAAATAAAAGGTAGAAGGGGCATAAAAGAGTAGAAGGTCAACTGATGTAGAAGTCACATTATAAGTAACTAGAGGCCCAGTTCATGAAATTCATACACGGGGGAGGAGAGGGGCGTCCCTCAGCCCAGCCTGCACCCTCTCCAATCCAGGACCCCTTGGGGTATGCCAGACTGCCAGTTTAGGCCCAATCCCTCTCACAATCCAGAACACTGGCTCCTAACTGCTTGCCTGCCTGCCTGCCTGCCTGATCACCCCTAACCACCTCTGCCTGCTGACCTAATCACCCCTACCTGCCTCTGCCTGCCAGTCTGATTGTCCCCTAACTACTCCCCACTGCCAACCTAATCGCCCCTAACTGCCTTTGCCTTGGCCCCTACCACCATGGCTTTGTCCAGAAGGGTGTCTGGAAGATGCCTAGAAGATGTCTAATTAGCATATTACCCTTTTATTAGTATAGATATGTCCAATGCACCAAGTGAACATTTGGATATAGTCAAGTTCCCTTCTCTCCAGAGGAAGTTGGGAAACTGTGGGCTTTGGGACAACACCAGGAAATAGACTGGGGTTGAAGGAGATGAATAGAAGGAGAGGCTTATTTTTTAAATCCCTACATTGCTGCTTAATCTCTGACTACATTTCTCAAGCTCAAACTGTGATAAGAATAATGCTCCAAAAAATATGAGAGTAGAGAAAGATGTAGGGAATGAAGTAAGTACCCTATGAATGTCTTAGCACAGACTTTTTCAGGATTCCTGGTTCTGAGCTGATTTAGGATCAAGTTAAACTTAATCCTTCTGCATTCCCTCCATTGCATAACCATCTCCCTCTTCTTAAGGCAGTGTGGCTAGGTAAATGATGGTTATTTAAACCTTCACTTCCTTAATTTATTTTCATTTGGCTGCAGCACCTGCCTTCAATGGAAGCTCACTAATAGCACACTTATGCTCTATCATAGGTTAAACTACTAAGTGACCAATCTGCACTGTGTAATCACATTGCACTACAATAATTTCCACTCATTGATATACATGAATAAGTGTTCTTAAACCATTTTTTAATGCTCCATGTGCTGAGTGTTTATGGGTGTTCCCTTTATATCCACTACAATCATCTTGAAGGCCATGGCTAAGATTTCTCTCTCCAGCAGTGTGTCAATGTTGGATCAAATCCTAACTCTACCACTAATTAGCTGGGTGAATTTGGAAATGGATTTAAAATATTTGTACCACTGTTTCTTCATCTGGAGGGGCTAATAATATTAATCCGCTTCAGAGAATTTTTGAGGTCAAATTTTTAAAAGAATGACTGATCTTTAGTAAATGATCAATAATTATTAGCCATTTTGTTGTAGAGGTGTTGTTAAAGTGTAGACTTAGTCTCACACAATATTCCCCAAATCAACTCCCTGCTCCATCAGTTCTCAGCTACATAATTTAAAATAAATTACTCGAACTCTCTGTATCTTGGCTGCCTCAATTAAAGAAATAAAACAATTAAACTTACTTCAAGAGTTTTTTAGGGAGCACTAGAAAAAATGTGTGTATATATATATATATATATATATATAATTTCTTAGAATAATAGTCACCATATATAAAGTGCTCAGGTTATTATTATAAAGCCAGAATGTTCTTTGCTTTAATCTTTTCACGCTCTGAGTTATAGATTTAGGTCACTTCTACATCACACAGATGTCTCAATTACTCCTTTGCCCCTCTCCCATTCCCCTGTTCCTCCCTCTCTTTCTATTTCCCTCTGCCCCCTTATTCACTTTCTCCTCTTTTCTTCTCCTCAGTTTTTGTTTTTGTAATTTAAAATCAATGTCTAAACCAGAGGCTCTCCAGGAAAGAGCTTTCTCAAGAGAATAAAAGGCAACTACTTTAAGCCAAGAAATAAAACCAATTTCAAAGGAAGTACAGTCCTGTGATACTTTTCTGAAAAAGGCAACATCTGTAGCTATTTGTCCTGGAATAACCTTGCCCTATCAAAATTGAATCAGAATGCTATGTGGGGCCCTGCAATAGCATGTCTGCCCTCTCTCCCCATGAAAAGGTTATGATCACATTTCTTTTGTAGGAGTAGAGGTGTGGGAACATCTTCTTGTCTGATATTCTCAAGTAAAACTTGTAGTGGTAAATTGTGTGATGTACTGAGGATTAAATTAGTTAAATCACTTGATGATGTTAAACACATCATAGTAAGAAAGACAGAGATCTACTCAATGTTTGAAATTAGAATTTGAAAGCTAGGATCACTGGTCCTTTAGAGGAAGAGTAGAATCAAAGATAGAAACTACTAGAAAGAAGAACATAGGTCTAAAGAATAAAAGATTTTCTAATGGACTCATCCAAAGCCATGCAGAGATCATCTTGAGAATGAGGTAGTTGTTCCAATATAGGCTAAATAATCACTAGAGGAAGACGCTACACTGGGTCCAGCAACACTTAAATTTGGACTGAGATCCTCACAAATCCAAAACCCTTTGTTTTGGGATATGCATTTACAAAGGCAAATTATTCACAATGAAACTTAAGCCCAAAGTAGCCAAATCCTTGGAGAAACTCTGAATTTGGGAATTCTTTCCCCCTTCAGTGATTGAACTTATCCCTTTATTTTGCTCTCTCTTCCTTTACACATATGGCCCAGAGTAGATATGCAAAAGTAATTTACAATTCTTGCCTTCCTAATTTGAAATTCTATAAGTCCAAGAGAGTAACCAGATTATGAAAACACTTGATTAATTGCACAAACCAGCAGTTAACTATTATGGTTTAAAGACTCAAGAAAAAAATATTTCTTTTCCTTCAGGAAGAAATATGAATGTTAAAAGCGTGGTGCCTTACAGAAGAAAGCTCTATAATTAATCTGTAGAGCCATCTCCACTGTCAGCAGCAGGAAGGCCCCCGAGGGGCAACTTTTCTTATAGAAGGATGAGGCATTCATACTAACAGTGATGTAGAGAAAGACCTGGAAAAGGATGTAAGGGTTACTCTTAAAATCTACTCGGTGCCTTGCCTACTTATAAGAACTAATATTTCTTGAGCACTTACTATTGACCTGAGAATATTCTGAGTAATTTCTCTGAATTAATTTCTTAACCCCTGCAATAAAGAGCAATCTGTCCAAAGTCACCTAACTAGTAAGTGGAGGATCAGGCAATGAATTCAGGCCATCTAACAGTAGTGTACATGTATATGTCAACCTAGACTACTATTTTCTGTAGCCTAATATGAGGTATCATTTAAAAAGTATCTGCCCTAACCGGTTTGGCTCAGTGGATAGAGGGTCGTCTTGTGGACTGAAGGGTCCCAGGTTCGATTCCAGTCAAGGGCATGTACCTTGGTTGCAGGCACATCCCCAGTGGGGGGTGTGCAGGAGGCAGCTGGTCAATGTTTCTCTCTCAGTGATGTTTCTGACTCTCTATCCCTCTCCCTTCCTCTCTGTAAAAAACTGAGATGCCCCATATTCTCTCCTGACATGTCTCATAGCTGTTTCTATCTCTCTCCTTTCCTCTCTCTCTAAAATTCAACAAAAACATATATATATAAAAAATCAAATATATATATATATATATTTTAAAAAGTATCCACATCTGGAGGACAGACACAATGCCCACTACCTGTTCCTAGAGCAGTTATTTATTCACTGTATAAAGTTGAGTTGCCCTAGCCAGACAATGTCTGGAATGCTAGGTTCAGTGTCTGGATCTGAACTTGAAGAATATCAACTACCTGGAGTATACTGACACATTTTACCAATGAAGATAAGATAAAAAATATATATAATACCTCAATAAAGTCTCAATATTAATCACTTCAATAGTAGTGGAAAATTAACTAAGTGTACAATAGCGCCCCCTCCCCCCCTTATTCACAGTTGCTTTCCATGGCTAAATATATCACACAATTCGCCACCAATGGTTAACTTCTGTCCAAAAACATTATATGATTATATGGAATATTCAAGAAATAAACAATTTGTAAGTTTTTAAATGCATGCCATTCTGAGTAGTGTGAAGAAATATCACACTGTCCTGCTCCAATCCATCTGGATATGAGTCATTCATTTGTTCAGCTCATCCACTCAACTCCGTATCCCCACCCCCCAACCCCCACCTCACACACACACTCCTTAGTCACATAGTAGCCATCTCAGTTATCAGATCTGCTATCACACTATTTCAGTGCTTGTGTTCAAAGTAACCCATATTTACTTAGTAACTGCCCTGGAGCACAAGAGACAAGAGTAGTGATGATAGCAATTTGTTTATGCCAAAGAGAAGCTGTAAAGTACTTCCTTTAAGGGAAAAGATAAAAGTTCTCAACTTAAGGAAAGGAACAAACCTTATGCTGAGGTTGCTAAGATGAATGGTAAGAATTAATCCTCTATCTGTGAAGTTGTGAAGAAAAATAAAATTTCTGCTAGTTTTTCTGTCACACCTCAAACTGCAAAAGTTACATCCATGGTGTGTGCTAAGTGCTTCATTAGATGGAAAAGGCACTAAATTGGTGGGTGAAACAAATGAATAGAAAATGTGTTCCCATTGATGAGAACTTGTGCCAGAAAGCATTGAGCCTATACAAAGACTTCAGCAGGGGAATCCCCTGAAATGAGTCACCACATTAATATAACTTTTATTACAGTATAGTGTCATATTTATTCTATTTTATTATCAGAAATTTTTATTAATCTCTTACTGTACTTAATTTATAAATTAAAGTTTATCATAAGTATGATATATAGGGAAAAGCATGCTATATGTGGGGTTTGGTACTCTTTATGATTTGACATCCATTGGGGATCTTGAAATATATTCCCCAGGTTAAAGGAAGACTGCTGTATATGTGTGTGCATAAGGAGTCCTGCAAAAAATCAATAAATATGTTTAATTCAATGTATCAGTTTTTCATAAGAAAATATTTCCTGTGTAATCACTTTATCATTATTCTACTCCATAAGAACACATTAGAAAACTGTGGTACATCTACACGATGGAGTACTATGCTGCTCTAAAAAGGAAGGAACTCTTACCATTTGCAATGGCATGGATGGAACTGGAGAGCATTATGCTAAGTGAAATAAGCCAGTCAAGAAGGAAAAATACCACATGATCTCACTCATTCATGGATAATTGAGACCATTATAAACTTTTGAACAATAATAGATACAGAGGCAGAGCTGCCTTAAACAGATTGTCAAACTGCAGCGGGAAGGCCGGGGAGGGTTGGGGGGCAGGAGGTAGGGGGGTAAGAGATCAACCAAAGGACTTGTATGCATGCATATAAGCATAACCAATGGACATAAGACACTGGGGGATAGTGGAGGCTAGGGGACTGTCTAGGGCGGGGGGGGGGAATGGACACATATGTAATACCCTTTGTAATAAAAATTAAAAAAAAAAAAGAACACAGAACACTAGAGAATATCTTTCTCTCCCAATCCTTAAAAGTATCACACAACAAACTTCTCTAGACTTAGGTAGAGCAATTTCACATGTGATTATAAGTGTGGTTTTCATGGACTTCCTTCAGTCTTCAGCATGAGAGGAAACGATAAAACCCATAAAAAATAACTGGTTTGTATATACTACTTTGCTATTTTAAAAGCATTCTTACATTATATTATTGAAGCTTTTTTGTTTTTCAGTCTTAAAACTATGAAAACACCTATACCCAAACTACATTTCATCTGTTCTGCTATACTGCCATCTCCACCCCTGACCTCTAGAAAGCCTACAGAACTGAGAAAAATAAACTCACCTTGGAAAAGACAATGTCATATGTGCCAAGATGCACTCCTAGTTTATCAGACATTTTCCCGAAAACAATCAATACAGCTAGCCCGAGGCAGACAATTGCAACATACATGTACTTTCAGAAATCAGATCATTATACCAGAAACTTTCTCCCTTTCTCGAAAACACAGAAATTATGACAGAAACCATATACAGAGTTGGCCTGAGGCGAAATTGTGTACTAGTCAAAATGTCTCCTACTTTATTATATGTGTAGTTCTCTTCTCTCCTTTTCCTTCCAGTGGAACAACTCCCCCACTTCCCAAAACGTCCCTGGCACCCAGGACCTTCATGATCTCACTCCTATGACCTGACCCAAATCCACTTTGAGAAATTATTTTAAAAACCCATCCCAACAAACGTGTAAAGGACCAGCACAGGTTTGAGGAATATCAAAGCCCTTGTACTCAAAGGACACAGTGCAGAGGGCAATAGACATTAACTAGAGAACAGTATTTTATGAAAGCATATGTTATGAATCCAAATTCAGGGCTCTTTGAAGGTTTCCACATTAAAAAAATAATCAAAAGAAAGGAGATAGTGAGGATTTATAAATTCTCTTTGGTGATACTGAAATGGAAATATTTTTAAAGCCGTCTTTGCTACACTCCCATTCTGAACTGCCATAGAAGAGAGATAGTTGATGTGCAACCGGTGAACGCTGGAGATGCATCCAAATTACAAATACATTTGAGCACAGACCTGCACAACCCTGGGTTATAGAGTAAAATGAATAGTATACACAGTCACCCAATGCAAGCTCGCTCAGCATAACCGAGTAGTAGCTCGGGACGGCATAAAATCTACTGCCTGCTGTCATGACTCCCTGGGTACATGGGCCTAGGCTCTGTCATAGGTTATTCTGTAAAGGGTTACCACACCAAGCTGGGGACCACACAGAGAATACATCCCCGATTCACACAAGTTCCCACCCCATCGTCATATGTTACCCAAGTAGTCTCAGGACACACTAAGGACATTCCATGCAATGTTGTATGGTGACTGGTGTGACATGGTGAATAAGAATGTGGACTTGAGCCGAAACCGGTTTGGCTCAGTGGATAGAGCGTCGGCCTGCGGACTGAAAGGTCCCAGGTTCAAT
>NW_006297819.1:1253325-1275480 GCF_000327345.1 Myotis davidii | reverse complement strand
GCGGTGCATGTAGTCATGCAGAGTCACTGCTCTGAGTGCTGGTTTCTTCAACTATAAAATAGGGAAAAATGATACAGTCTTTGGATTTTGGGGGACTTCAAATGACATAACGTATATATGTCACCTGAGATATAAAGCTTGGGAGGAAGTTAAAAGTAATAGTGAAAATGATGATGCTGATAATAAAAATGGTATCACAAATGTGGGTGTCAAAAGGTAAGAACATTTCAAATTATTCAGCCCTGTGGTCAATATTCATAGTGGTTTAGAGCACAGACGCAGAAACCAAATATTTTGGACAAACTACTCAAATTTTCCATTATTAAGTTTCCCACCTAAAATGAGATCAATAACAGAACCAAGCTCAGATATTTGCTGTGAAGATGAAATGAATTAACACATGCAAAACAGAATGGCGCCTGATACAGAAGCAACATGAAGTAAATCTTAGCTGTGGTTGTTGTCACTATCCTGGCCAACAGTGGAGGTGAAAACATGGTAAAAATATGGAGATGACTCTGTCAGAGAGTCACAGCTCTCCAGAAGGATGGCAAAAAGTGCGTGGTGGAAGGGTCTCATCACATTCATTCTTGACACATCCTTTTCCCTTAATTGGTTCTCTTGCCTGGGTAGCAACCACAGGAGCCCCGCTGAGATTCCAGGGCCCCATACCCCAGGAATCACTTTATTAGGTCATAGCCGGTTTGGTCATGATCAATTCACAACTTAATCTTTTCCACTGAAAATATGTGGCTAACACCTAATAATATATTCATTCATTACTTTGTATAGTATTTCTGTAAACTACACCAAGAGTTTGGCAATGAAAACTATTTATTAGGTGGTTGTTCATATTCACATGAAAATGATAAAGACACAACAAAAGCAATGCCTAAGAAAGCTATGACTGATATTTCCAGGCTCAGAACATCAATACCATCACCACCAGCAGCATCATTATCAGCATCAGCAGCATCACCATCATCATTGTCTTCTTCATATTAGCTACCATTTATTATCTATGAAATTTTGTTCTTAGCATACTCACCATAACTTCAGAAAGTAATTATCACTCTAACCATTAGTCTTTGTTTTTTCATTAAGATACTTTTTTTCCCTTTCCACTTCTGAAATTAAAAGCTACACAATGCACAGCAATACTTCCATCCTACATTTTCCATATATAGCAGACCCATTTTGAAACACAATAGTAAACCATTGCCTGAAGCACTCAATTAACAATGAAACAAAATGAAATGTTTAGTTTATAATAATGCATCACAGAGGGCCAATTCCAATAGTAACCTTCAAGTAATGCTAGTTCAGTCTTTTGCCGTAAGACCATGCTATTGTGCTTTGTAATTAATAATTTCACACATGGATATTGACGACAGGATTCAAACAGGGAATTAGCAGCACCTCAGAAAATCTGTCCCCATCAAGGGAACAGAGGGGCTGGCTCGATGAGCTCCATCAGCTAGGATAATTATTATGAATAAGGAGGTGTGTCACCTCCCTGTAAGGGGCAAGGGTGCCTGTACCAAATTACATACAAGCTACACAAGTCAGTTTGTTGGAACATCTGAGGTATCCTCGGTAAATGCAAATAGCCCAATACAACCTGGCTGATGCTGTCAATGCAGAAAACAAAACTGAATTTGGAAAGTAGGATAGGAACTGAGGTCTGGCTAAGCATGCAAAGCCAAGAGAATGGCTAAGCCCAGGCCAGAGGCCAATAAGAGTCACTGCCAATTTTCTAGGAGCAGCCACTGTTCAAATATTTAATAACTTCCAAGTATTCTTTTCCCTCTTTTTACTATTTATTTCCCATCTTGCCAACTAAATCCTGCTCCACACTGACTGCACTGCTAAGAACTCATTTTCTTTAAGTCTAAAACTCCGACCTCCAAGTAGATTTAGATAATGCAATGGGGAAGAAGCTATGCATTTTAATATTTTAGACTCCAGAGTGCACGAAAAATCATGCCAGTGCCATAGCTTCAAGTCTATCTTATAAGGAGAAAAGGAACAAAACAGAAGTATCAACAATACCGAGAGGTGTGCCCCAAGTGATAAAAGAGACACATACCTGAAAACTCCTTCAAAAAAGTTATTTAATGAAAAAGTGCATTAGAGAAAAATGTCCTTTAATAGAATTTCACCATGCATACTGCTGGAAAGGGAATAATATTCCTCTCAGTGCTTCTTTGTGCAAAATTGTGATTTGAATAGGGTTCACTTACCTTGAAGAAAGGTACAACTGAACATCATACGATGATGTAGACAGAACTATTTAAATATTTCTTAATCTTATATTACTTACTGATCAGTTAGCACTTCTGGGTAAAGACTGACAAATCAAACAGAGATGATGGAGACACTGAATGTCATTTGGTAGCACATTCAGTGGAGAACGTCACTATGTACTGAGTCAGTCCAGCAACCACAGTTCTGTTGTAAAAAGCAGTTGCACTTACCTAGAAGAAAGAGAGAGAGAAAAAAAAGGGGGGGGAAATGTTAAGTTCTTTGAAACTTATGTTTGTGCATTGCTTCCCTTTTCCTTCCTTTTCACATTCTCTTTACTTTTCAGGAAAGAGCCTTATCAGTATCTCAGTATTACTATTAAAAAATGCATTAATACAATGGGGAAGGTGATGCTTATCTTTGTGTTCGATCCCCTTTTTCCAACTCCTCCCACCCCGCCCTGCTTTTCTGTCCTGCTGTGCACACCTTTCTCTCTGGCTGTCTATTCTTTAGTGTTCTGTTTAGAAATAACCTCCATTAAGAAGCATTGATACATCTTTCAAGTCCAAGTTAAGTGCTTCCTCAATGTGCCTAGCTCCCCGTAAGTCCTGCTGCTTAAACAGTAGTTGTGATACTGACCTATTATACTTAACCATCCACTTATATGCCACATACTAGAATATGAACTTCTTGGGAATAGAGTCTATTTTGTCCCATACTTTCCACAGCATGATCTATGATATGAAAAATTTCAATAAGTATTGATGACTGAATAAATGAACTAATGAATATGCAAAGAGAACCTAAAAAAGAGCTAATAAAAAGATAGAGCTGATGGCCTACAATGACTGTATAATCTAGGTTTTAAGAAAGAACCCTAAGAATGTTGTCCTGCTTCCTTTATGCGCAACTTCTCAGGTTAGAAAAATAATCACAAAAATATAGAAGCTGTGGGTTAGAACACTTAGTTTTTCATGGATATAACATGGTACTAGGTCCATTTGAAGATCCAGAGAAGTAGAACATCTCTGAGTGGCTCCACTCAAAAGCATCCATGTCATGTGTCTGCCAGCAACTTGTACAAATGACCTTACTCTCTAACCCTTACTTTCCTCATATGTAAATGAAAAGTACCATATTTGGCTTATCAACATCACCATTTTTTTAACTTTCTACATTGACATAATTATAGGAACACAGGAAATTTCAAATTAGTACACAGACCCCTGGGAACTGTTTCCCAACTTCCTTTAATGAAGGCATGGTATATAACTGTAGTGCATATGAAAAGCAGGAAACATCACCATTTATTGATTCAAACGAGATATTGGAAGTAAATATATTTTTCATTGCATTCTTTTGTTAATTATCTTTTATTCAACAATTACTTACTAAAGGCTCACTATACACCAGGTGTTACACTGTACACTAGGAATAGATTCGAGATCAAAATAAGTCTGCCTATGCCCTCATGGAGCTTACGTATAGTGAGAGAGCATAGAAAGATTGGGTCATTAAAATATTGTTCGGTAAGTTCAATTTGTGCAAGAATCAAAAACAGGAATATCTAATTCAAACTAGAAAGGCTCCTTAAGGTGAATGTTTAAGTCTAGACTCAAATCTGAGTAAGTTGGAATGGTCCAGGTAAAGAAACAAAGGATCTATGCAGAGGGAAAGAAGAGTATATGTGGAGGCAAAGAAAAAAAAAATATCTAGCCTATTTCAGTTTGATAGATGCCAATTTGTTTTTCAAAAGTGGGTGAGTGGTGGCAAGTTTACATAATTAAAAGAATAATTCTGCATGCTTGTATGAGTGTTGTAGTTAAGATATAACCTATTGAGAAGGAAGATCTGGATAAAATAGGGTTTGATAGGCCAGGATAGAGGATTTGAAATTTATTTTAAGAGCAATTATGGTCCGGGAATATGGATTAAACAGGGGAAGCATTATAAGAAAATTGTTATATTCCAGATGCCTGTAGAGAAATTAATATGATGGGACAAGTGTGGAAGTGGAGACAGGGAGATCAACTAGATATTGTAGCATTAAGCCAGACAAAACACTGTAGCAAGTATAGCCAAAACAGTGGGCAAAGGAATGAAGAAGCATGGAGTAACTGCTTCAATGATAGCACTGACTTAATTGGAGATAAGCAGTATATAGGTGTGAAAGGGAGGCGATAATAAAAAAGATGTTTCCAGGTTGAGCAATACATGATGGTACAATTCAAGAGGAGGTGCAGCTTTAGGTGACCTATGATAGTGAAAGCACTTTGTAACTTGGAAAGTGCTACTAAAATATAAGTTTTTTTCCTGTATGCATACATAATACTGAAAAAAGATTAGACCAAGAAGTGGCCTATTTTTAGAAAGCAATATCAGTGCATGTCTCATACACAGCATATCAAAATTGGTTTGTGGTGCCATTTAGTAATGCCAAGACAATTCATTAAGAGAGTCATGAACAAGCAGGTGTTTCCATTAGAGTTTATTCTAATAAACACATATACACACTCACATTCACACACAGCATCCAACCCAGAGCACAATTAAAGTTGCTGAAACACCTAAAGAATCCAGTCAAGGAAAATGTGGTAGAAATGCACATTTTCATTTAAAAATGCAAAGTAATCCAACACAAAAAATAAAAGTTGCTCAGGATATTGGTAATTAAATAGACCATCATGCTGATTACTTCTCAGCGTATCATTTAAATAAATATCAATCAACAGACCATACACTCTGAGACCATTTGGTGACATAAATGGAATTAGTGATGTCATAAGTTTCAAGGTACCAAAGATTAATTAGACTATTGTTTTCCATTAAAATAATTATTGATGTACTGTCTGATTCCACCTACTTGATTATGTGTTGCGTAAGACTTGGATACACAATTTACTTATTTTTGAATTTCCCATGGGGCATAGCAGAAGGCGTGCATGAAATAGGCAATCAAAACTATTGTTGTATTTTAGAAACTTCATTACAAATAAAATGCACTCAGCTATACAAGTGATTCATTTTCAATCTAATAGTATTGATGGTGATTACTTTAAGAGTGCTAGTGTTGGCAAGGTATCTGTTCAACTTTTCAGGAAAACATCAATTCTCTTAGGTTAACAAATGGTACTTTATCAGAAGAAAGTAGGGAGAGAAAGGAGTTGCTTTGATAAATTCGATGAAAGGATTTTTTAAAGTAACAGGCTTATTAATGTTACTGATTCATAAAATATGCCTAACAAAACAATCTTGAGAAGATTCACAAGATAGTGTTCTTTTTTTAAAGTTTCTTACACATCTATTGCCAATTACCTCTTTGACTTATAGCAAATCATTAAAGAAGCAGATTTTTTAAAGGAATGTGTGGAGTAAAGCACAGCCAGCAATGGCATTACTATTACTATTAATGATTTTAATTAATGAAATAGAAACGTTCTGTTTCATAATTGTATTATTGGCTGAATTATTAATTGAATGAAAACATTTTAATGGGCATAAAAGTCACTTGGAAATGAGATAAAAAGTTCCAGGCACTTCCCGCGTAGACACAGACCGAAAGCAAACCCACTCTGACAGTTTGATTATTATGCACATTAGTGCAATGTAGTTGGCTCCCAATTCCTAGACTGAAATTCCTTGGTTTCATATTGGTGGGGAACCACTGTACTCGTTAGTTGACGTAAGGGATGGTTTTCATGTTCTCTACAACTGAGTCTGTGATTTTAAAGGACCATGAGATTAAAGTATTGCCCTCCGTCTGGCATATGACATTTCAAAGGCTTTCACACCAGTAGAGTCTGAGAAGTTGATAAGACTCTTAGACTTGTCCCAACCTCACTTGATAGCTCATCATTTTCTGCGATGGTGTTACCAAAAGCTGAGGGCTGGAGAAGCAAGAAAAATGGTCACAGCCTGCAGCTGACATGGCTATGTTGCCACCTCGCTGTGCTGCAAAGGCTGGGAAAGGGAGTAGTAGCTAAAATGGCATGGACACAGTACCTCCTAAACTGACCTTGGCATCTTGCTTTGTGTTGCAAAACGTGTTTTATATGCTGATCATATCCTACATTTCCCCTGATATTTTGAACAAATTACAATCTGTTTTTGTGAATGGGCCATAGTTAGATATTCACACTAAAATTCTTTACTTTTTTTTCTTTTTTCAGAAGAGAACACCTGAAGTGCTTACCAATATTCTTTACAACAAAAAATCAGAAGGCCCTGACCCAGAAAAGATTTCTCTCATGTAAATTGCTGAGTGCGTCTTAGACAGGCTTTTTAAAAGTCCACATGCTGTCTGAATAAAAATCTGGAAGCAAACAACTGGAGTGGAGGCAACTGTAATTGATGCAGACTAATTGTTCCTACATCTTCAGAGAACAGCCTTGCTCCCCCTGAATAATATTGCATACAGGTTTTTATGGTGACAAGAAGGGAAAAAACTATGAGGAATTGCCAAGATATTGGCCTGGAAAGGGAGGCTAAGCTTATTTAAACTTTTGCAGAAAATCTCATTGAGCTGGGATTTATTGTTACTGAACTGCTTGCTCTGGAGGTGCTAGCAGGCATCACAGGGCCAGCACCCTATTCCCAAACTTTACAAGCAAGTCTTGCAATTTTATGAGACAGTTGCCTCCATTAATTAAGTCAGTGGCTTCAGGGAGGTCACAGCTCTCAGTGTCCCAGTTCTAGGGACAATTGATGCCTACATTATCCAAAGTGGCTCTGCAGAAAAGCTTCCATGACTCAGTAGACGAAATGAAGCCATGCTGTCTTATCTATTTTATTTGAGACTTTAATAGTTTTCACTTTAGCAACCAAAAATGAGAGGAAGAGTTAAAGGCTATCAGCAAACATTCCATTTCATAATTGTATTATTGGCTGAATTATTAATTGAATGGAAACATTTTAATGGGCATAAAAGTCACTTGGAAATGAGATAAAAAGTTCTAGGCACTTCCCGCGTAGACACAGACAGAAAGCAAAAGCACTCTGACAGTTTGATTATTATGCACATTAGTGCAATGTAGTTGGCTCCCAATTCCTAGACTGAAATTCCTTGGTTTCATAAATGTCTCTCCAGGTTTTTTGCTTTTCTTCATGTATATAAAAACCCCAAGGATCATTCTTATCTTCTGACTATTCGCACATTGTTATTGCAACACTGTCTCACTATGACAAATGTCTTGCCCCATCTTTGTACCTGTGTTGGGGAGAGGGACCCAGAACTGCAGCTCACTTCTCCAATTTGAGAGTCCTTATAGAGGCCTCTACTAAAGCATCCCTGTTTTCTTTATGCTCTTATTTTCTACTACTGCCACCATAACCACCACCCTCTGCCCATTCTACTTCAGTCACACTGGCAACCTTACTGTACCAGCCACATACCAGCATAGGACAATTGTATTATCTGTGACCTCTGATTGGATTAGTCTTCCACCAAATACTTATACACTATCACTTCCTTCAAGTATTTGCTGATATTTTAACTTTTCAAACACACTTACCCTGACCCCTCCTACTCCATACTGGCACCTGACCCTGACACTTAACTGCTCTGAACCCCCAGTCACTTAACTAGCTCTACTTTTTCACTTAATCCTAGCACTTTACCCTTACTGACCTATCAATTAACTTATTTATATACTTTTAAATTTATGCTCAACCATTAGAATATATATATGTATATATATGGTGTGTGTTATGTACTGTTCATGTGTATATGTGTGTGGTAAGAGCAAGTCTCCATAAATATGTTACATGGATTAATGGAACAGTGGGCTCTTAGTGAATCTGTTTCTTTCCTCCTCCTTGAAATGTGTATGCTTCCTAAAGAATAGATTATTACTTGTCCTGCCCTCTCCTAGGACTTGTTTGTCCCTGCTGGCACCAAACACTTGTCTTATTTTGCTGACCCTGATTTCTCCCCCTCCCATTGTATTGTTAGCTCTTTCCACAAACATATGTAAATGCTTTTAATGCTAAGCAGAAAAGAAAGCTGAAAGAGATATTTAATAACCTATACACTCCAGGCGGGCAGGGGCCTACCTACCTTGTGCAGCCTGGGTCTCCGAGGCCCGCCTAGCACAAGGCCCACAGAGCAAATATTCACTGAACGTGAATGACAAAACATTCCTTCCAAGGCGTTCACAATCCTTGAAGTGCCAAGCACTAGCCTAGGCTCTGCGGTTACAACAGCAAGCAAAACCAAGCTTGTGCCGCGGGGCGCTTCTATTTTACTGACGGTGGGATGGGGAGGGGAGGGAGGTAATAACTAAAACTCTATACAGTACAGATAATCTAATGTGAGCGACAGGGACTCTAAAGGAAACAACAACCGTGAAAGTAAAGGGGAGGGAGTTTTTCTAGATTGGTGGCCTTATACTTAGAAGTTCTTTCAAGTAAAATTGAGATTTAAATGGAGGGAGAGAACAGGTCTTACAAACATTTTGGGTGACAGTGTTCTAAAAGAGAACTAACTAATATGTGGGCAACTGATGATAACACAACTTGCAACCAGTATAATGAGATACGTGACTGGGTCTGCTAGCAGTCTCCCTACCGAACTCCATTTCTTCTTCCTGGGCACCAGTGAGGCCACGTGTCATGACCCTTGCAGTGTGGAGTGGCCTCGGGACTGGTCCTTGCAAACGGATATAAGAGAAGCGATATGGGTCACTTCTGAGCGCAGCCTTCCAGAAGCAGTGTGCACGCCCCGCTCCCGCCCCATGCTCTCTTCCTCCCTCCCACATAAAGTAGAGGGCGCCCTAACCGGTTTGGCTCCGTGGATAGAGCGTCAGCTTGCGGACTCAAGGATCCCAGGTTCGATTCCGGTCAAGGGCACGTACCTTGGTTGCAGGCACATCCCCAGTGGAGGGTGTGCAAGAGGCAGCTGATCGATGTTTCTCTCTCATCAATGTTTCTAACTATCTATCCCTTTCCCTTCCTCTCTGTAAAAAATCAATAAAATATATTTAAAAAATAATAAAAAGAACTGCCTCTTGTGACAGTTTACTGGATCTTTAACTTTGACACTGATTATGTCCGAATGTTACCTTAATAGACAGTTTTACTAACATTAAAGATATTAAAAATAAATATGTCTTGAGGAGATTTTGAAAAGAGAATTGTGGGGATGTCTCGATTATTATAGCAGAGTTGAAATAAGAATATGCCCTCCTATGGTAAGTGTATGTTTTTTACACTTGTTCTCCCTGAGGCACAGAACTGTGAGGGTGAAAAATATTACATTTGGAGCCAGACTCTGCCTTTAACTTCTTCCATAGGAATTCACTAGCCATGCTGACAAATAGCTATTCCATCTATATGGGGTTTAATATTTTCATCTTTACAGTACAGCGCCCATTTTATAAGGTCATTCAAAGAGAAAGACTTCGATCTATGTAAGACATTAGAATAGAATCTGGCATGAGGCAAAAAACAGGAATGTTGTTTATTTTAGGCTTTATTACCACTGCTAAAGTTATTTCAAAGACACAGAAGATAACTTGCAAAGTATCACCCCACAGAAGAGGTGAAAGGATCCATGAAGGAGCAATTTCTTGAGGCACCAACCACAAAGATTTATTCTTCACCAACCAAATCTGCCTGCACTTATATACCAAGAACCTCCAGAAAATCATGAGATGGAAACTCAGATGATAGTATTTTTTGTTGTGTGTGTGTGTGTGTGTGTGTTTGCAGAAATAGCTATAACATTAAACATTGCTTCAGAGATATTAGATTTTTACTTTCCACAGAAGCTTAAAATAAGTGATAGACATGGCTCTGAATCTTCAGTTGGCCTTTAAAATTGTCAAGATGTGGTGTACTTGTATTAATATAAGAATTTTTAACAACTTAAGTAGAATACATTATACTTATCCTGCCCTCTAATTGCCAATAGTTTTTGAGCAAAGAAGGAAGCTCTCTGCAGAAATACCCTACTTCATATTCTGGAGAAACAGCTCAGCAAAAACAGATACATCGTCAGATCACTGTTAGCAGACCTTACCTTAATAAAAACAGGAAGAATAAAAGTGACGTGCCTATCATTTATTTTTCTATCCAAATATAGAGCAGTCATCATCAATGGTTCCCATCACTTCACAATAATAGAGGGTGTGTGGTAATTTAGGAAGGTATGCAGGACATAATTTACCTTATACTGCCCTTCTATATAATTACACTGTCCTTGTAGCTATCATGTCACCATTGGCAAATGAAAACATTATGATTAACTTGTATTTGGGAACATCTACATGTTCCTTTTAAATAATCCCAGAAGAAGGGGTAGATTAGCTTTGTCTGGCTGCTTCAGCTTCCTTCTTGATGAAAATAACATAATTCTCTTCTTACCACATCTGGTGGATTTTGCTCCTGCTCCTTAAATGTTCTGCCACTTTTTTTTAATCAGCCTCTTCCTTTGGTCTTTGTGTTACTGTTCTAACCTTGTTTCTGCAGTTCATGAATTACTCTCTCCCTCTTCCCTTCAGTAACTCCAGTTCTTCTTCTTGACCTCAACTATGCACTTTCTCTGGGGTACAATTACTGACTCTGCACCCTTTTACGACTTTCTCTGAAAGAGCCCATATATTTTCTTATTCATCTTGTATCCTTAAGCAAATTACCTCCCAATCCTTCTCTCTAGCCCCAGCTTCTTTCAAGGCCACCAAACCTAGTGGATATCTCTCCCTTGGCAATTTAATATCACCTTAACTTCATGATATTTATTACCACTTCACCTTGCTTCCCAAGATCACCCCATTTGAGCCAATGGGGATTATTTCTAGTCCATTGGAGTTGACATTTAAGAGAACTCTGACTCTTTCTCCATCTCACCCCAGCATCTAAATAGTCCACTATTTCTCTATATTTCCTTTTAATGTCTCTGTATTCTGTCACTAAACTTATCAAATTATATGCATTTTAATTTTGTGTTTCTACCTTATAGCTACTCATAGCTGCCTCCTTTCTGCATTGCCTCCATGTTACCTACATCATATAGCACTGACATTCTTTAAACACTTGGTTTTATTAAATCACTCTCCTAAATAAGAATTTACAGCACCTCTTTTTTGTCTTTCAGATCAAATATAAAGTCTTCATCCTGGCACGTTAAGCCCCATTGAAGCCTTACAGTCAGGTCTCTCAAAGCTCTCAGAGAAGATACATATTTCTCTGGTTAGTTTGCTTATATGCTAGACACATTCCTGCCCATACATCTCTCCTCAACCATTTCACCCATCTAGAATGCCCTCATCCTTTCTCTAAGTCAAACAAATGTTTGTCATGGACTTCCTTTATCTCTATCAATTCAGACTGCCTTCTCTTTTTCAAAAATGTCAGCATATTTTATTACTAGTACTCTGAGGTCTAATAACTTTAAGTAATCCTATTTCTAGATATCAATTTAAAAGAAACAAAGTCATTGTCTCAAAGAAGTATCTGGATTCCCATGTCCACACCAGCATTAGCCAAGGTGTTGGAACAACCTGTGTTTCTCAGTGAATTAATGGCTAAAGAAAATATATGTAATGCACAATAGACTGCTACTCAGTTTTTTGTTGTTGTTTGTTTTGTTTTTTAAAGAGGGAAATCTTGTCATTTTCTGACAACATGGGTGAACCTGGAGAGTGTTATGCTAACTGAGATAAGCTAGACAAACACAAATACCACATTATATCACTTACATGTGGATCTAAAAAAGAAGTCTAACCCATGGAAGCAGAATAAAAGTGTGGTTGCCAGGGGCTGTGGGGTGGGGAAACAGGAAGAGGCTGGAAAAGGGTACAAACTGTCAGTTATACAATGAATAAGGCCTGTGGATCTAACATATAACATTGTGACCACAGCTGATAACAACATTAACATTTGCTAAGTGAGTAGACTTTAAAGTGGACTTAAAAATAGCAAATAAGTGAAGTGATGAATGTGTTAATTAGCTTGCTGGGGAAGAATCCTTTCATAATGTATATACGTATTAAATCATCAGCTGTACACTTCAAATATCTTACAATTTTGTCAATTAAAGCTCTATAAAACTGGAGAAACATGATGGAAAGCAGGAAAGGTAGCTGACGGATCACTAGAGCCAGGAAAAAGTCCCAGATGTCAAGAAGGGAAAGTAGTAAATTTCCTAAGTTCATGCCGGAGTCCATTCATTGTCTTCACTAGCTGAGTTTAGACAGAGCACCCCCAGAAGCTGGTAGGTAAATTGCCTAAAGGTCATGCTATGACCTAGTCTGTGTGTCATTGAAACTTCCTTACCCTAGGCTACCCCAGACAAACCTCCTTAACCTAGGGCTACCCCATACCAAATAAAAGGTTGGAGCGGCCCGCTTGGCTCCCCAACATTGCAAAATTATCTCGTTTCTTTTTCTCTCATTTGTTGTGCGGCTCCTCTTTCAGATACCGAACCCTACTCCACACAGAACGTGGAGGGAGTGTTACTCAACAGTTCAGGCTGAAGAGATAGGCAATTTCTGGCAAAATTGTAGAAAAGAAAAACATAGAATAGATTACTTTTGGACCTTTATTTGTTAATGAATTCAACAAATGTTAATTAATATATCCCTGTGTTGCTGGGAACATAGTAGTAACAAAGAGACAAGCCATCTTTTCTGATGAAGACATTATATTGGGGGCAATTTAGAAAAAAAAAATTAGAAGTCAGTTAACACCAGGTGTTAATAGGTAGCTCAATGAAGTAATGTCAAACTTCAGAAATAAGACTTTCAAGCAGTAAAACAGGCCACTGCCACAAACAGTCCACTGTGCTACTGATTTCAGCAGAGAATTTGACTTTGTCTCCAATGATATTCCGAAAAAAAATAAGAGGTGAAATGTGACCTTTGACTCTAATTATACTCAAAAGAGGTTCTTCCCCATTCAACATTCAATACCTTGTCAAATTTGCAGGTGACACAAAGCTGAAAGCAATATCTAATGTAGCAGAAGACAGGAGCTAGAGTCAAAGTAATCCTGACAGGTTGGAATAGCAGCCTAAGCCAACAAAATGAAATGCAATAGGAGTAAGTATAATATTCTATATTTGGCTGTAGAAAAAGGTTGTTTTTTTTCAAAACAGGAAATTCAGAAAGCAACAACTTATAAAAAAATAACATGATAAATTAAAATTCATCAAATTTAGAAACTATGTTCATCAGAAGAAATCATTATGAAAATTAATAGGCAAATCAGAGATGGGGAGACAATATTCACATAGCAGCTACCTGATAAAGGATCGGTAACCATGATACAAAAAGAACATCTACAACTTAATAAAAAAAATTGCAACTTATTTGAAATTCTATCAGAAATGTATCAGAAAATGATCCATGGATAGAGGAATGAATAGAGAGGCGATAAAACAATTCTGCAGTGTTAATTACAGAAAGCAGGTAATAAGTATGTAGGTTTTTAATATACAGATTTTTCAACTTTTCTGTTGGAAAATTTTATAATATGTTGAGCAAAAAGAATCAGGTTATAATTATATAAGTTGCAGAAATTCTATGTTGCATATTTAATAGCAATACTAAATATAAGAAAGATCAGGTTATAAAAGTATATAAACATGCATGTGTACCTGTGTGTGCATGTGTGTGTGTCCCACTGTGGGTATCCCACAGTTATAGTAGAATGAATGGACAACAAATGCTTAACATTGGCTTTCTTGCAGTGCAAAGAGATGGAAGGAGGGCAGAAGTAATTTTATATTCTTATTTGTATTGTATTGTTTTATAATGAATGTGAATTGTATATTTTAAAAGTCATTATTTTTTAATAAGAGGTCCTATAATTTGAATGAAAAGATATTAAGCTCACAGGGTTTATCCAATTTTGGCAGAAGCGATGAACAGTAGAAGGAAGCAAAAGGAAGGATTGTTCGATCTTGGTGTCTCGCTATGGAGGAGTAAGCAAATGAACAACTCACAAATAAAAAAGATAATTATGTTGTCATGGATGTAGGTAATAAAGCCTGTCTCACCACTTACCCTTGGTCATCACAATCCAGACACATGACACTCCTTTTATTTCTTTGAACACAACAATTTTTTTCCTCTGTTTAGATCTTTATACATACTTTCCTCCTGCTCAATATATGCTTCCTCCTCTCTCTCTTCTCTAACTGTACTCATCCTTCAGATCTCACTCTCCCCGACCCCCGTGCTTGAAGAATTCCACAACTTCACAAATTAAATTATGGCTCCCAGTAACATTGCACTTCTGTAGCAGTTATGATCATTAATAAAAGCATCTTTATTGAAGGGTCATTTGTTTATCAAATCTTCCCTGTTAGAATGAATCTTTATCACTGTAAGATGAGTGTCCACAATAGTTTAGCACAGTGGCTGGCAAACTGCGGCTCATGAGCCACATGCAGCTCTTTGGCCCCTTGAGTGTGGCTCTTCCACAAAATACCGACTTCTGCACATGGGCCACGAAGTTTCAATTGCACTGTACGTGCGCGCCTGCATGTGGTATTTTGTGGAAGAGCCACACTCAAGGGGCCAACGAGCCGTATGTGGCTCGCGAGCCGCAGTTTGATGACCACTGCTTTAGCACATTAGAAGGTTCAATAAATACTATTAAATAAATGAAGTTTCTAAGTTCAGTTCCAGACCTATTAAGTCTCCATCAACACAGAGATTCCAGATGGTAATGTTCAGAAAAAAATTTAAGATATGTACCTGTGGTTAATAAGAAGAAATGGAACTGCCAGGCTAACATGACTCAGAGGCTGAGTGTTGACCTATGAACCAGGAGGTCATGGATCGATTCCCATTCAAGCCACTTGCCTGGGTTGTGGGCTCAATCCCCAATGTGGGGTGTGGAGGAGGCAGCCAATTGGTGATTCTCTCTCATCGCTGATGTTTCTCTCTCTCTCTCCCTCTCCCTTTCTCTTTGAAACCAATAAAAGTAATTTTTTTAAAAAAAGAAGAAGAAATGGAACTAAAGGTAAAGTTTTGGCAGCTTCCAAAAAAAGGACTTTGGAATTTTGAGAATGAAGGATCGCTTCCATAGGGAAATGTATATAAAGAAAAGAGCAGGTGAATGTAGATCAGGCCCATCTTGTTGATTTCTTTAATCATTTTCCCTTTATCCTCCTTTATCCTATCCTGTTTGAGTCTTTTTATCTTGTTCTTACTTGAACTGGAAACAGGGTGTCAGCTTAACTAGCACTAAATTAACTACAACCTTAACCGTGTGAAGTGACGATGGGCTCTAGGACAAGCTTGCTGTTTCCAATCTTGGCAGCTTACACTTGGCTTCTAGCTTCTCTACTTCTCTGCATGGCTGGGAAAGATAGGCAGCCAATGTAGGAGCAGATTCTTAGACAAAATATTTCCAATACCATGGAAATGCTGAGAACTCATAGGGCCCCCTTCTTTCACAGCCAGCATATTTATTATTTTGTTTAGGGTTCATTCAATAAGTATTTATTAAATGCCTATTCTATACCATCCCCTAAGCTTAGCAATAAAGGGTGCTACCCTAAATGGGACTCACAGTCTGGTGGGCTAAGAGAAAACAAATAGTTAATCAAACAATATTCAATGACTAATTCAAGATCCCTAGGGCCCCCTTCTTTCACAGCCAGCATATTTATTATTTTGTTTAGGGTTCATTCAATAAGTATTTATTAAATGCCTATTCTATACCATCCCCTAAGCTTAGCAATAAAGGGTGCTACCCTAAATGGGACTCACAGTCTGGTGGGCTAAGAGAAAACAAATAGTTAATCAAACAATATTCAATGACTAATTCAAGATCCCATTAAGGGATATGGGGGGGGGGGAGCGGGTGCAACCAAAACATGAGAGGGGTTGGTCAAGTGGGCACCTAGGGGGAGATGATATCTAAGCTGAAAACATGAGGATGGGGGGGGGGGGAGCAGTGCAACCAAAACATGAGAGGGGTTGGTCAAGTGGGCACCTAGGGGGAGATGATATCTAAGCTGAAAACATGAGGCAGAACAGCTATGCAAATGGAGGGGAGAAGAGTTTCAGGTAGAGGAAGCAGCTCTATGAAAGGTTTAAAGCAGAAAATTAATTAGGATAATCAAAGACCTAGTAAGGCAGGAGCAGAGTGGACAGGAAGAAGTGGATTTGTGATGGAGGCAGGGATCCAGTCCTGTAGAGCTCCATGGCTGTGTCAGGAACTTCAGATGCCTGTGAACACTAATGGGTTTAAGCACAGAAGCCACATGATCCCAGGGAGCAACCTCAGGTATTCTAACACTAGACATTCAAGAAGATGGACCTTTACAATTTGTACTCCAAGCCATTCCCCAAATTACAAGTTAGAAGAAACTGAAAAGAATTTGAACCCTGCAGTCATGATAAAATAAGAACCAATATGATAGTATTTAGTGCTTGCATTACTTTAATGAGTCATTTTAAAGAAAACAATCAAAAACCTGTTATTTATGTCCACCAATGGCCAAAAGAAAGGCAACACACTTTATATAATGAGCAGAAAAGAATGTAAGACATTACCTTGGTTTCAACATTTTCCTAACAGAGAAGGTTGTTCCATACAGAACAAATTCCCTAGAGCCTCTTCCTGAGGTCATTAGCAATTAGATACTCATTTGTCTGAAATAATTGCCATGTCTAAAGTAAAAAATAAAATTTAAAAAAAAGTATTGACTGGACTTTCTTTCAAGTTTCTTCTGAGATAAATAATCCAAGAATCTCCAAGAGGCTTCCCTAACTAACAAGTTGTCCAGTAAAGAGAATCTGGCCAATTTGTAGGTATTTGATAAATGTTAACTGATTTCTGGGCTTAGAGTAGATAGATAATATTGCTGGGGAGGGGAATATCTGAATAATGCTGAGAATCTGATTTTTAACAATCACCATTACACATAAGAAACATCCCAAGTAATAGTGTGAAATGTTCTCAGCAGCCCTTGAATCAGTCTAATTCAATTTGGTGTGATCTGAAGAACACAAAACACATGGGAGATGTGGTGAGTCAGCAGGTACCAGGAGGCAGCCAGTAGGGAAAAGGGAGGCCAGCCACAATCTGGAAGCAATTGAATGCTTGGGGTTAGCCTTGCCAAGTAGGGTGTAAAAAGCAATGAAAGGCCAGAGGATGTAGAAGATGGAGCCCAAGGTAGCAGAAGCCCCCTAGGAAGGAATGTGCCCACTGGCACAGGCACTAAATTGCCTGCCAAGCAGGAGATAGCTCAATGGAAAACATCTAAATCAGGTCAGGCCAGCCCACTGGCAGCAAAACAAGCCCATCTATGAGGTAGTAACAGCAGTGCCAAAGGTAAAATCAGTACATCCAGAGGAACATGAGATGGGCAATATCCTCAGCATGGGTTTAACGGAAGTCCACCAACTGGCAAGGACAATCCATTTCAGCAAAACAGGAGAGCAGTGTGCAAAAGCCAAGGGATATGATTTGAGCTGTGCCAAGTAAGAAAAATGGTCTCGGAGGAAATATCAGCTTCCTACCAACCAGAAGGCCTCTGGCAGTGTGAAATCTGCATACATAGCCAAGTGAGGCTGGGCAAGGACCATGACAGCAGGCACATAGGACACGCAGAGGGTGTAAAGCCAACAGGGCCCATCCATTCAGCTTCCCAGGGGCCAAGCATGGCCTGCAAGACTGGGACCACTGGACAGGAGTCTGAAAATTGAGCTTTGAACTCTGTCTTACCATTAACTGCAAGACCCTGACTTGAATCTCTGCCTCTCTTGAGAACCCATTCCTTATTGTCATCTAGAAACTTCAGGTCTCTCTCCCCAAACTGAATTCCAGCCCTGAGCTGAGAGTGAGGTGTCCCAAATGCTGATAGTTTTCCATAATGCCATCCTCCTACTCTAAGATTCCTGGTTGCTAACCATCTAAGAAACTGCTGGTTCTGTCTTCTTCCTTAATGCATGTTGCTCTTTCTGTGTTTCAGTCTCTGCTCCTGCATACTTTATCCCACAGCCTAAACTATTCTCCAACACCTTTGCCTCGGATACCCTTTTTCAGAACTTGTATCACTTCCATGAGCACCATCTCTACTAGTAAGTTGTGGTTTTTCCATATTGGCATATTTATTGAAAGTGCTGCAGGACAAAACACAACATGATAAAATTCTCCATTCTGACTTCCCACCAGGTAGCCTAAGACTTAAAGTAAACATAAGCAAAGTCATAGTCATATTACAGTTTAAACATCCATTTCCCCTTTTAAAACTACGTGCTATCGGGTCAGAAATCACCTCGTCCTTTAAATTCATAATGTAAAAAAAAAAAATCTATCTTAGAACATATCTTCTGCACCATAGTAAATGATGACATCAATTGCTTGACTATCAGCTCTATCTAGCACAAACGTTGAGGTGGGGGTACCAGGAAATCTCAGAGCTTGCCTTCCCTCCTACATTGATGTATAAGAATCAATTGCAGGGTGTTGCTTTGGTTGTTGAGAATATTGGGGAAAAGATAAAGGTGGCTGATGTGGTAAAAGAAAATGAGTGGTGCACAAGAATCTATAAAAACTCAGAAAGTCATGAATCAAAGGAAATACTTTATATACTTGCTATAAAAAGTAAAGTGTATCTGATAAGTTTATGCACATTTTGGTATTAATACAGCATCATGCTTTAATTCTTCCATGACTTTCACCCCCCTTAATAGTAGGTGAACATATTTTTAAAACGCTTTTCTTTCATAATATACTAGTTTGATCCTTTATATATCTACTAGAGGCCCAGTGCACAAATGCATGCACCAGTAGGGTCCCTTTGCCTGGACTGGGAGATTGGGCTGAAACTGGCTCTCCGATATACCCTGAGGTGTCCTGGTTTGTGAGAAGGTGCAAGCCAGGCCAAGGGACCCCACCAGTGCATGACGGGGATTAGGGAGGGTCACAGGAGGTTGGCCAGATGGGTAGGGATCATGGGAGGGCTCCAGGGTGTATCGGTCTCATCTCGCTCAGTCCTGATCATCCGGACCCCAGCAGCAAGCTAACCTACCGGTTGGAGTGTCTGCTCCCTGGTGGTCAGTACACCTCACAGTGAGCAGTTGAGTGGCCTTAGCATATCATTAGCATATTATGCTTTGATTGGTTGAACAGACAACTGGATGACCAGACATTTAGCATACTAGCCTTTTATTATATAGGATGATGTCTGTGGTGACTTCTCTGCTCTCATTTTAGATTATTTTTATATGGGTTTTTTCTCTTTTTTTCCTTAGTGAGTCTAGGCAGGAGGTTGTCAATTATATTAACCTTTACAAAAAAGTAGATCTTTGTTATTGTTGTTTTAATTTTTTTGCATAGCCTTTTTGTTCTCTATTTCATTCAATTCTGCTCCAATTTTTATTATTTACTTTATTCTGCTGATTTTGGGTTGCTTTGCTCTTCCTTTTCTAGTTCTTTAAGATGTGATGTTAGTTTGTTTACTTAAGATTTCACTTGTTTCTTGAGATAAGCCTGTAATGATATAAACATACCTCTTATTACTGATTTTGCTGCATCCCAGAAGTTTTGATATGTTATATCGTCATTCTCATTTGTCTCTATATTTATTAGATTTCATATTTTATTTCTTGACCCAGTCATTTTTAGTAGTATGTTGTTTAATCTCCACATATTCGTGGTGGCCAAGACATGGAAACAATCAATGTGTCCTGAGATAGAGGACTGGATAAAGAAGATGTAGTACATATACCCAATAAAATACTACTCAGCCATAAGAAAAAATGAAATAGTGCCATTTACAACAACATGGATGGACCTGGAGAACATTATGTTAAGTCAAAAAAGTCAATCAGAAAAAGCTAAGAACCATATGATTTCACTCATATGTAGGATATAAAATTTAAACTCATCAACACAAATAGCACTGTGGTGTTTGCCAGAGGGAAGTGGGTGGGGGTGAAGAATATCCTAATATATGGTGACAGGAGAAGATTTTACTTTGGGTGGTGAGCACATGATGCAATATACAGACCTTGTAACAAAGAAACTCACACCTGAAACCAATATGTTCATGTTGACTGATGTCACCCTAATACATTTAATAAAAATAATTATTTTAAAAATCTGCATTTAGATCAGGCAAAAATAAAAATAAAAATAAATAAATAAATTGTTTTTCTGATTGGATTTCCCATTATCTGAATCCAGATTTCTTCCCAGAGTTAGTTTTCTTACCTCTTCCAGATGTTTGGCCCTCTACCTATGTGTACCCTGGACTTACTGACCTTCATGCCATTCCTCAAATATACCACCCATTTATTTCTTCTGGGCACTTCCTTCTGAAACACTTATCCAAAAGCTTTCCTTTGATTGATCATATCCTTCTCATGCTTCTAAGTTCTTCTTAGAGGTCATTTTCCTGATTTCCCCCATAGGCTGCATGGTTTTTCCCTTTTGCTATCTACTCCCATAGTGCTTCCCCATTATACCACTAATAGCAAGCGCCACACTCATGCCTGCCCCTCTGGGGTAGAAATGAGAGATGATGTATGTCCTATGCACCTCTGTACCAGCTAGTTATTTGTGTTATTCTTAGTTGAGAATAGAAGTAGTCTTCCTCTACACGACTCAAATGCCTGAAAGATAATACTCATTGACTGGTCAGTGAAAACAGTCTAGGTTGGAGAAGCAAGACTCAGGCCACCAAGCTTGTTGGAACAGGATAAATTTGTGTTTGTGGAGCTTGATGCTTGTGAACTTTTTCCTCCACCTGTCCTAGAACAGTGGTGTATTTTCTCTATGGCTTGGACTTATGAAACAAATGAAAGGAACTGTACAAAATACCTAGAAATCAGTGTGGGGATAATCAGACTTCATTTAATCTTATTTTGAATAGAGAACACAAGGCATTATGTTGAAAATACCCTTATGTCTGAATGCTACCTGTCATTTCTGAATGTTTGGTCACTGTGCTGAAAAATAACTAATGGATTAGAGTGAGTATAGAGAATACTCTCTATTAAAACTAATTTTCTAAAATAGTCTAGTATCTACTATGGTATTTTGCACACAAAAGGCCCTCAGTAAATATTGGTTGATTGACTTATGCTGAAAGGTATGTCATAGGAGAAGTGTACCATACAGAATCAAAATTATCAATAAAGTTACTATATACTATATATATTATTCGTTTTACCTTAATGATACCATCACTTTTTCAGAATAAATACAGATTATTTTGATAATCAGTTTCTTCTTTAAATGTTTTCTTTCTAAGGCCTGTATTACTTTCCACCTCAAAACCAACTGTGGCCAATCATGATATACAAAGCACATGCCTCTTGATTCATGGTAACTACAAAATTCCTAAAATAATTTGGTATGTTAGGAACTTAGAAGTGAAATTGATATGATTCAAAATGTTGTTATTGGCTCTGGGAAGTAGAAAGGAGAAATTAAAAAAGAAGTGGCAGTGTTTGAGTAGTCATTAGCTTTGATCAACCTCAGAGTCCTCACAGTAAAGCAGTAAAAGGCAGCTAAACAATGCAGCATCATGTAAATGCCTACACACACACACACACACACACACTTTTTTAGTTGAAGAATTGCTACAGGGTAATAACCCTACTCCAGAGACCACAAGTACACACCAACCTGTGAGATGTCCCATACCAAGGGATAAACCAGTCCTTATCCTGATGCTCCATTCACACTTTGCATTCTGGTGCCTCCATCAAACTTATCTTACATGAGGACTCCAAACATTTGTAGGCCCTCTGCCCCAGGTTCAGAGTGGGATATATCAGTGTGAAACTCTCTCCCACCATTGCTGCCAGTTTTTGTGATTTACATTTCATCCATACAATGGTGCTCTCAGTGCAAAAGATTTTCAGCCATGGAAACCTGGGTTTAGCAGCCGTGGGCAAACTACAGCCCGTGGGCCGGATTCGGCCTGTTTGAAAAATAAAACTA
>NW_006297819.1:1240498-1253236 GCF_000327345.1 Myotis davidii | reverse complement strand
AAAAAAAAAAAGACCGTACCCTTTTATGTAATGATGTTTACTTTGAATTTATATTAGTTCACACAAACACTCCATCCATGCTTTTGTTCCGGCCCTCCGGTCCAGTTTAAGAACCCATTGTGGCCCTCGAGTCAAAAAGTTTGCCCACCCCTGGTTTAGAGTGTCACCGTGCATGGGATCTTTATTGTCATGAGTTTTGATGTTTTGTGCTATTACATGTTCTGCCCTGCAAGATCCGAGTCCCACCTGTGACAACCAGCATTATGCATACAAGAGCACTATGGCATGAGACAGCATGCACACACCTGAGTTGGTGGGCATTGCTAGCTTCCAGTCTCCAGGGAAGATTGCAACCAAATCAGTATCTTTGGTCCCCACAACCCAAAGCAGATTTCCTGCAGCTTCTTCTTAAGGGAGTGAAAGCTGCTTAGAGCAGCGTGTAAATTCATGGCAAGAAGCAATAAAGGTGAGTTTTATACATTCCCATTATTGCTTCCACGTCTTTGCAATAATGTTTATTGACATGTTTGAATGGAGCACAAGCTGCAGTTCGGTTCAACTGCCTGTGAAAATGGGACATTTGTCAAGAAACAAACTTCGCAGTTTTTAGTAGCTGTGACAGTGGGTATTAGAAAAGATATTGATGGGAAAAGAAGAGAGAGTAGGCAGGCCTAGGGGGAGAGTGTTAAGGAATATACTCAGACAAATGCCTACAGTGGAGGAAGAGGGGCTGACTGAGGATGGAAAA
Organism: Myotis davidii; assembly: GCF_000327345.1. Lineage (NCBI taxonomy): Eukaryota > Metazoa > Chordata > Mammalia > Chiroptera > Vespertilionidae > Myotis > Myotis davidii. Next base: position 1,252,488 of record NW_006297819.1, on the reverse strand, counting down.
TTGAACACTAAATACATTGAGGGACTACCGGTTGCTTGGAAGCATATGCACTTGGATGGGGAACACCAATAAAAGCTCTCTTTGTCTCCTCTACAGAGATGCTTTTCATGATTTGAGTCCCACTTTGTCCCTCCTCCCCCCAGTCTTTCTCCAGTGATAATCCAGTTCCTAAGAGCGTGTGTATCTGTTCTTCAGGATTCTCATGAACTAAACAGTGACTACAGAAACTACTTAGCATATAACCTGCCTTAGGCCATAAAGTCAGTCACTCTGCCATTCATAGGGAACATGCGTACTGTGAGTGTGAGGCACTGTGTTAGGTACCGGGGCTGTGAACAGACCTTCTGCCAGGATTCTTCAGTTTCATAACAAAGCATGTTGCACTCATTAACAATATAGAACCATTCACATATATCAAGGACAAAAATGGTCTAGTGGTATTATTTTTATTTTTCCCCTACCAATGACCTAAATGACTAATAAAATGTTGGGGACAATATACACATTAATAGATACCTATTCACTTCCCACTACAAATGTAATACAAATGTTCAAGGCAATAAAATAGGAGTTACTAATAGCTCTTTTCTTTCTCTTATTCAAATCAGCACTCTGGAGTTGCATTCCTCCAGACACTGAGGTAGGGCCCACTAAGCATCCAAATTTCTAGCACAGCTTTCAGGCCTCTGCTGCCCGGTCCTGGTTGGTCTGTCAGTCAGTGCTTCCTTCCTCCTAAAGCTCAGCAACAGGTAAGACAGTTTTGTTTTTGTTTTTTAACATGTTTTTATTGATTATTTTGAGAGAGAGAGAGAAACATCGATATGAGGGAGAAATCTCTATGAAAGAGAAACATTGATCGCCTGTCTCTTGTACATCCCCTACTAGGGATCCAGCCCATAACCTGGGCTTGTGCCGTGACCAGCAATCCAACTGGCAACCTTTTGGTGCATGGGACAATGCTCTGTCAACTAAGCCACCCCCTCTATAGTTTTGAACTATAGCTTTAACTCACTTCTTTGACATACAATACATGAAAGAAAGAGAGAGAGAGAATAATGCAAACTAATGGCAATTCATTTCTGAAAATAGACTACACAGTACAGGGATAAGATAGTTTTGTCCCAGGAATGTCATCACTGTCTTGAAAAAAAAGTCAGAGTCTAGCTGTGTTGCTGGGAATAGCACGTGTGAGGACCTTGACTGCAATTTGTCATTAGTTTCTGGCAACAATGTGTTAACAAAATCCCAAAGTTATAATTTCACCAAAATTCTTCTTTAATATACTTTTCCATCTGAATTTTTATCTTTTCTCTTTCTATGACCTCTCTAAACCTCAGCTTAGCATTTCATTTAAAACTTGCAAGAGCCCTGGATTCTTTGCTATCTTTTCCTTCCCAGAGCTCTTTGTAAGTAAATCAAACCTGTCTCCATTACACCAGACCTCCTACATTTGTGAGGCAGGCTTTCAGAGTGCAAGAGAGGTGTTAGTTTAACAGAGCTGTCATCATTATGTGGGTATCAAGACACTTATAAAGCATATTGTTTGCTATGGCATCCAAGATCCAGTTTCACCCATTTTTCATGGCCTGCAAGAATGTTATAGTGCTCATATGGTTTTAAACTCATTTTGATTACTGCAATATCACAGAGCCTGGTTTATCTTTACTTAATACCCATCCCATTCTTATAATGGACACTGTAACTTCTACCTATTTTGATGCAATTTACATTCAATTTTGACTCTGGCTTAGCAAATAGAAATGGCTTTTTTATTAATATATCGATGGCTCAACTAATGCTTACTTTGGAAGGTATATGTATTTGTGAGTATGTATGTATCTGTGTGGGTGTGTGGGAGAGAGAAGAGAAGGGGAGGGGGAGGAGAGGTGGGGAGGAATAGATGGCAGGAGATGAAGGGAGAGAATGAGAATGAACATGTTGATCAGGAATTACCTGGCTCAGAAAAGAAGTAATTTAGTGATAAATGATTATCCATTTAGAGGTAACCAGTATCAGCAAAAGCTGCCTTAAATTAATCTAGCTGCCAATCCTTTCAGATCTCTCATACAGGATAGCAGAAGGCAAGTCGAATCAGCCATGTCACAGAGACTCTCATAAACCATAATAAATTGGCATAAATTTCATTTCACATCTCAGCAGTTCTGGCCCTGACATCATAGACAGAAGAGGGTGGGAGTTGAGGGCCAACACTACCAAGGAACAGTGAGATAGAAATGTATCTGCCCTCACCCAGAAGGAATACCTTCCACCAAAGCTCAGAAACTCAGACAGCAGAGATTCACCAAGCTGAGGCTGCTCAGTAATAAGCACATGAGACAGGGAATCAGAAGTATGGTCCTACCAGGTACCAGCAGAGCCTCCTCGGCAAGTCACTTAACTGAGGAGATCATAGCTACCTACAGAGTAGCTGAAAATAAAATCAGATTATATGCATATGTCCACACTGTAAAGGTAAAGAACGTTACCTAAAGACAAGTCTGTTAGTGGACAACATGCCTCTCATGCACCAGCCACTATACAGACACCAAGCTCTCAAAGTGCTTATGATACAACGGGCATGTGAGAGGACCATAAGCATAACTTTAGGAAACATTTAAGTCCCCACCAGAGTAGAAACAAGTGCAAGGTACTCTAGAAATATAGAGAAAAATATAGTTTGTGATGAAGGGCTATTATCATGGCTCTCTGATAAATCATTTAGGTATCAATTTCCCTTAGAGATTTGTTAAATCACTTGCGCCCCAGCACTAAAAAACTTGTTTGCCTTTTAGCTACCCTAATGAACAGAATGTGGTGCCTGCAGTCTAGCTTTTCTATATAATAAAAGCCCAATATGCTAAGTGTCTGGTTGTCCAGTCAGTGGTTCAACCAATCAAAGGGTAATATGCTAATAATATGCTAAGGCTGCTCAACTGCTCGCTATGATATGTGCACTGACCACCAGGGGGCAGATGCTCTGATTGGTAGGTTAGCTTGCTGCTGGTGTCCTGCCGATCAGGACAGAGAGAGATGGGTCAGACATGCCCTGGAGCCCTTCCGCCGTCCCTCCCCAGATGGCCAACCTCTCGCGTCCCTCCCTGGCCCCAGTCATGCACCAGTGTGGTCCCTCAGCCTGGCCTGCACCCTCTCACAATCTGGGACCACTTGGGGGATGTCAGAGAGCCAGTTTCGGCCTGACAGAGGAATGACCAGTTGGTATGACAAACAATGCAAGAGCTGCTCCCTGGTGGTCAGTGCACTCCCACAGGGGAAGCGCTGCTCAGCCAGAAGCCAGGCTCACAGCTGGCAAGTGTAGTGGCAGTGGCAGGAGCCTCTCTGGCCTCCATGGCAGCGCTGAGCCATCAGTAGGACATCCCCCGAGGGCTCCCAGACTGCAAGAGGGCACAGGCTGGGCTGAGGGACCCCCACCCAAGTGCACAGAGTTCATGCACTGGGCCTCTAGTGTGTGTGTGTGCGTGTGTGTGTGTGCATGTGTGTGTGCGTGTGTGTGCATATATATATAGGCTAATATGCCAAGAGTTCTACCATCCCACCAGTGGCTATGATGTGCACTGACCACCAGGGGTCATCAAAGTCTATAGCTGGGATTGACCATTGGTACTGCTCTCAAAGAAAAGCTACATTTTCATATTTGTGAAGTTCCTAGAACAGTATCGTAAGTGCCTTAGATACTCAATAAACACTATTAGTGATTGAAGTTAGGAGATTTGATTCTTAAAATGAGCATACTCTACTTGATAATAGAAACCACTACTTCATAAAATCATTTTCATTAGATGTCTAAGAAAATATCGATGGACAGTATAAGGAAAAATAATAATTTATCTAAAGCATGCCAAATTACCTCAAATCCTATATAATAAAAGCCTAATATGCTAAGTATCTTATCATCTAATTGTCCGTTCAACCAATCAAAGAGTAGTATGCTAAAGATATGCTAAGGCAGCTCAACCGCTCACTATGACGTGCACTGACCACCAGGGGGCAGACAGTCTGACTGGTAGATTAGCTTGCTGTTGAGGTCCAGCCGGTGGGGCTTGAGTGAGACAGGCCAGACACTGGTTAACAAAATTATACAGGTCTCAGGTCCACAATTCTATACATAGCATCTGTACACTACATTATGTATTCACCACGCCACATCAAGTTTTCTTCCATCACCATTGATAGCCTCTATATCTTCCCCCACCTTTCTCCAATCCCCTCCCCTCAGCAATCACCATACTATTGTCCATGTCCATGAGTTATTTCTCTTTTACTCTTTTTTTTGCTCAAACCCTCCACCCTGCCAACCCAGCCCTCCAAGACCCCCCACCCAAGATGGCTGTCAGCCTGTTCTCTATCTATGAGTCTGAGAGTGAATAACAAACAAACAAACAAACAAAAACTATGGTACATTTACAGAATGGAATACTTCTCAGTTGTGAAGAAGAATGAGATTGTACGCTTTGTGACAGCACATGTGGATCTGGAGAGCATTCTGCTAAATGAAATATGGCAATCAGAGAAAGATGAGTACCATGCGATTTCACTCATATGTGGAATTTAATGAGTAAAATTAACTTACAAGCAAAACAGAGACACAAAACACTTTTAAAGTATTGATTAAAACAAACTTTTTCTAAGACATATAACATCTTAATAACTTATCTGACCCAGCTACACTGTTACTGACTCTTGGTAGTCTTCAAGATGTATTTTAAATACATGTCATTTGGCATCACTTAAGACTTGGTCCCATCCTTCCTCTTCAGATTTAACTTCGGCCACTCGCCAATAGGCTCCACGATCCCTAGAGCATCCACTCAGAGCTGCACTGCATTTTGCACTCATTGCAGCAGATAAACCTATATTGCTAACAGGAACAGCTTTGCAACTTTGCTGACTATTCAATTTTACTTAGTTACCAAGTCAAAAAAATAAAAAAGTGACCTAAATATAATTGGCCTTTTTTTCTGTCTTAGAGTGCATATAGTTGGCATCTAAAAGCATTCAGCTGAATGTGTTGATTGAAATGATTTTGGGGGCAATCAATTATAAAAGGGCCTTCTTCCCTTGCAAAAGAGAAACAACTGTTTTTACAAGGCTAAGTAAACATATTTTAAGTTGAACAACAAACTATGCTGAGGGAGGTATGAGAAATGTTATAAAACGTTGGAAGAAGTAGGATCAGCTGCACTTATTTTTCTGAGAAGATAACCACAACACTTCAGCACCCAACAGTCACTGACAAAGATGCACAGTTGCTTCTGGAAATATCACCTGGTGGTTAAGAAAAAAGCCAGGCACTTCATTCTACTCCATCTTCTGGTTTACAATGTTTGGATTTATAGTCACAGCCTCACCCATTGCCAAAGGCTCCATACTGCCCATTGTCATTCACTCTGCCAGACTGCAACTTCTGCCAGGATTCATAGCCACCATGCTGCTCTTTCATTGCTAAGAGCAGATGGCTGGGCTAAGGGGCAGGCGATTGCCAGGGGGCAGGGACAACCATGTGGGTGAAGAGAGAATGTGGTGTCCACAGTGACATACCTCATTCTCTACTGAGACTGGGAAGATGTCTTCCATGAACTTCTCCCTTTTAGGGCTTTAATTAGGTAAGCTAACATTCGCAGTAAGCTTCAGGAAGTTTGGGAGACTCCTAACATTGAATATGAAATAGTTTTCATAGTAGGTCATAGTTTTTTGTTTGTTTTTTTCATTTGTTTGTTTTTTCAGGGATATCTAACTCCATAGCTATCTTCAGAGAGTCTTGACCCCCCTCTTCCTACCTTAACATATAGCATATCTATCTAGAGTATTGCTTTATGATACTGAGAAGTCTGCTGAAAATTCTGAATTGTTTCAACTTACAGAATTAAATATTTAGGAGAAACCTATAAAACCAGTGATTTTGACTCAAGAACATACAGCAGTAAAATCTGAATCAAGGAAATTATAACAAGAAATTTTAAACAGGTTGAGGTAAATTATAACAAGACAACTAATTGGCTATGCCCATACTGGCTACTGTGGTGGTGCCATTTTTGTATAGTAAAGGATAAAGAGGGATTGGCATAACAGAGGAGAGGGGGGAAAAAGCTACCAATATCTATCCCTCCCACTAAACCTTCTGTTGCTAAACAGAGAGCATATGAGTAAAAGAGGAAAAGAGGAAAGGGATTTCAAAAAGAAGGTTTGAGTCAAGTTTCAAGTAAGTTAAAGCCCCACCCTATCATTTTTCCACATTGCCTCCACTGGGTGGCTTTCTCTGACTTTACCACCCAGAGGTATGATGGCTTGCCTTCCTCGGACACACAAAATCCCAACTCTAGCACATGCCAGGTCCTACTTATCTCTTTGCATGCCTATGCCCCCTCTAGATTGTGAGCTCCTTGAAGGTATGGATATTGTCTTCATTTTTTAAATTCATGGTCCCAAATATGTGATAGATTCAATAAATATCCTCTATAATAAAAGCCTAATATGCAAATCGACCAACTGGCAGAATGACTGATCACTATGACACACACTGACCACCAGGGGGCAGGTGTCCAATGCAGGAGCTTCCCCCAGCCCACAGGCCCCAGGCCAGCCAAGGCGGGTGTGAAGAGGGGCCCCCTGATTGCCCTGCTGGTTGCCCTCAGATCATCCCTGATTGCCCGCCAGGCCTAAGGACCCTACCCATGCATGGATTTCATGCGCCAGGCCTCTAGTGATTAAATAAATGTACAAAATAGGACCTTTCTAAGACTCTCGCTGCTATTTACTGATGAGGCCAGACTAGGACTATGAACAAGCTCAGTGTGTAATATACAACCAAAATTGCAGTCTCTGCATGTGCATTCATGTAAGACTTGGCTCTAGATTCAGGCAACACAGTCCATCATAGTTAAGCTAGGATGTTGGTAAGGTAAGGAAGAAAGGAAGAAAGAGACAGGCAATTTATGTTAATAGCTTGAGGTTCATTCTTTATTTTTTTAGGTTTTTTTCCCCCAATCCATTAAAGTATTATATATTTTTTATTTCAACATTAATAGAATCTATATACTCAAATTTCCAAAAGTCAAGTTCCATATTATTTTCCTTTGAGAAAATTAAAGCCCAGAGAAGGCAAGTGACTTGTCCAAAACTACCCAACTAGTTGGTGGCAGGACCCAGAACCCAAAAGCACAAGACTTAGGTCTCCACAGTCTCCGTCTCTCCACAATATCGAGTTGCTACAAATGTTAATGTACATCCCAATATTCAATAAAATAAATATCAGTGGTAACAAGAACACTAATATCACCAAGCCTTTTGAAGCAATCTAAACTGTGTCAGTTAATTGTACAAATCTTTCTGGTTTACATTTTCCCAGAGGACTTTAGAGGTTTTAACATTTCCAGGAATAGAATAAATCCAGGATAATAAAGATGTGACAGAAAAACAAACACTGTGCTTAGGGGGTTAGGGAACCAGATTGAATAGAGTAGAGGGTGCATTGAAGACAGTGGGTAATTGGAAAATCGGTATGACAAGCCTGGTGTTCCTCCCCAGCTGTGTCTGTTGGCATGGCTCCCCACACCGCCTCTCTGAATTGTCTGAGAAGGTCTACAGTGTGCTGGAAAATGCCTTTCACTCTTTTACCTGTAGATGCAAAGCCACTACATGGTGCAACCCTGGGGTGGGAATTCTACCACCTGTGTTAGCAACTAGAAAGAATGGAGGCTGGTTCAGTTATTCTAGTGTTTAAAACAAGAATTAGCCCCATTCCTCAGGAATGTATGAAAATGTGTTTGTGTGGGCGGGTGCATTTTTGATCATCACAGTAACTGAAGGTTTCTGCTGGGATTTAGTTACTAGGAATGCCAGATGCCCTGCAATTCAGGGGGACAGTCTTGTACAAAAAGAAATGTAGGTAAAAAATTGGCCTACTGTAAATGTCAAAAGCATCTCCCGCCCAGAGAGTCAATGAGAGTCGTCTGTGCTCCTGTGCCCTCTCGCAGCTCAAAGGAAAAGTTAGAAGCAAGCGACAAGCTTCCAATATGGGAGTTTTCCCAGGGCTTGCCTTCCACTTAAGTAAAGATTACGAATATGAAGGAGATCAAAGTATAAAATAGATTTATTTTTGGTGTACCCGAGGGTGTTATAAGTAGTTAGATAAAGGATGTCTAGACAAATTCACTCATTAACACAGGACCAATGAAAGCCTAAGGGTTTCCCTATTATTAACCTAAAAAGTCTAATGAGTCAAAATCTTTAAAGAAAGTAGGATAACCAGGTGCCATCTCTAAAACAAAGTTAAAGAATATAACCAGGATAATACATATATAGATATATGATATACGATATATGATATATGATATATGGTATATGATATGTATGACATATGACGCACTATGTAGGACAATTCCCTAGAGTAACCATAGGATACCTATGTGGAAATGAAAATGCCACCATATTTAAGGAAAGACCCCAGAGCAGCAGGTATATCCTTCACACAGGATACACTCCTTAGATATAAGCTATCTGCATGACCTGCCCTGCTTTTCCATGGAAGCATGCAGTGCCTCTCTAAGCTCAATGATCTCTGCTAGTCCTTCTTAGGTCTATGAGGACTATTTTCTGTTCCCAAACCCCACCTGCCAGACCAACTCTTGCACATGGCTCAGGAAAGTAATTAGGTGATTTTTCAACTCAATTCAGAAAACATTTATTAGGCAATCACTCTTTCTTGGACTACTCTGTGGGATATACAGTAACACAAATCATTCACCTGTAACTGTTTACTGAATGCCTGCCACTTGCCCAGTTCTGTGCAGTAGACAGTAGGGAATGTAAAATTTAGTAAAGCTGGAAGATAAACTGTCTTCAAAGAATTCAGACTCTAATAGAAAAACAATGGGTAAGACTTTTAGGGAAGGTTTATAAAGTATTGGGCTGGATTTAGAAATATCCATTGAACTAGATTGAGAACATGGAGAAGCAGAAGAAAATATGTTATGTAGAAAAAACACTCAGTTAAAGGTATATCTTGCACATGCCCTCTTCTCTATTACCACTCCCTAGTGCAGTGATGGCAAACCTTTTGAGCTCGGCATGTCAGCATTTTGCAAAACCCTAACTTAACTCTGGTGCCGTGTCACATATAGAATTTTTTTGATATTTGCAACCATAGTAAAACAAAGACTTATATTTTTAATATTTATTTTATATATTTAAATGCTATTTAACAAAGAAAAATCAACCAAAAAAAATGAGTTCGTGTGTCACCTCTGATATGCGTGTCATAGGTTCACTATCACTGCTCTAGTGGCTCCATTCATAATGTCCCTATTTCTGAAAACCTTTATATCTCCAATTCACCCTAGGCTGTACTGTATTGCTCAAACTTAGTCATATACTGTCATGTCCATAATGTAGTTTTATTATGTAACTCTCTCATCTCCTGGGCCACGTGGTAGTCACCTTAAATGTAAAAAACACACTGTCTCTATTATTTGCAACTTGCACAAAGACGTACATAGAACTAAGTATGCAGTTAACCATACATATTGCCTGAGGGCTTTTGACTTGCATAGAATAAATATGATAACCTAGGGATGCAGATATAGATTGATGAGTTTTTAAAGACTGCTGGGGCAGTTGATATTTGAAAGTCATCACAGTCACCATAATTCTTCAGCATCCAACATAATACCTTGCACAAACTGGGTATTAAATGAATAGTTATTGAAGTTAATTGACAGGAGAATTGGTATTTCTATGGAATTTCTGTGATCTTGGTATTTCTTTGATTTCCAGAAAGCTAGAATGCTTCTGGAAACATGTCATTTGTATGGGAGAGATCTGTAATTTTCTGCTCAAAGTTTGGCTCCCTAATAATGGAGGTCACAGGACCTCCATTACCTTGCCTTAAATTGACCCCTTTTAATGCCATGACAAAGGATTAAACAGGGTTGTTCTTTCTGGAACCACCATGAGTTGGTGAGAGAGAGTTTATCTTTGTCTCTTCTCTTAGAGTTTTAACCAGGCTGACACTGTCCAACCTGCTCTCTCTGGTCCCATTTCCAGTCGAGGTCAGGACACAGCTCTCTCTAACCCTGATCCACATGTTGTTGGCTTCTGTTCTTTAGGATCTGCTACTTCCTCATTTCATAGATCTTTACTCCCACTCATGGGAGTCTTATTTTATTTTCCAACATAACTACAGTACCCAGCACAGTTGCAGGCACATAGTAACCACTCAATAAATATTTGCTGAAAAAAATGACATGCCTTTTTATGAAACCACTTTTTTCGGATTCTATTGCTGCTGGCCTCCTGATCCAGCCATGGATTGGTGATGTGGATCCTGAATCTTCCCTTAGGTTCTTCTACACAGAAGCGCCAATCTCAGAATCATTGGTCTTGGACCTTTTAACACTCTGCATTTCAAATTCTGTTCACTGTCTGCATAGCTAAACATACACATGCTCTCATTGATTCACTATCAATAAAGTGGGTATTAATTTATAAAAGGGGCTTATTCTCTTTTACATCTGTAATATCTTCAACCAGAACATAGAAAAGTGGACAGAGGACCTTATGTAGTTGGTTCTGTTTTGTGAAGTGTGTGTCCATTTGAGGGAAAGGAACACAGAGGCCACTTAGATTAATAAAGTTTAAGTTTTGTTCCCTGCCACTCGGTTCTAGAATGTTCGGGGAATTCTGGAGATGACAGGTACAACACCAATTCCTTCTCTTTGAAGGAATAAGAGAAAAACTGCTACCCACAAAGACCAGAGTTCATACTCTTTTGAACCAATGCTCCCCCCTAAACCCCTGCCTCCCCCAACCAAGTCGCTGCTGGCAACCTGTTCAGGAGACAGACCTAGAGTGTGAGAGAGATAAAGCAGTGATTGTGTCATCTGCAATTTATCCTGGGGAACTGTGATGTGAGAGCACATACATTTAAATATTTGAAAAGCATCTTTTGAAATGAACATCAAAATGACAAATAATCTAAGTCAGAGAAAAATGCCCCCAGTGTTTTCCTATCTCCCTTTTCTCATTATGGAAATAAATCCCAGACGCATCTCCAGACAGCAGACAGGGTGGAAAAAGTACTAGTAATCACAGCACAATAGCAAAAGAAACGTTTGCTGAAACCTGCCCACCTGGAAGATCAGGGCGTGTGGTTTCACAGGCTGCTTGCACTGATGAGCTGAACACAAGAGGCTTCTGGGCTCCGGAGGAGCTGGTCTTGAGCCAGGAGGTGGCTGGGCTGGGTAAAGGGGCGGAGAGCGGCTTATTTAATTCAGGTTTTCTCTACTGATAGCTTGAACTTCAAGGGATTTGGAAGTTTGATTCGGATTAGTGTTCAAAAGCAAGGCAGTTTCTCACAACCTCATGCAGCCCACTTAAGTATGTAAAACTACAGGGGGAATTTCAGGAAAATAAGCTCTCTAGGGAGACTCCCAGCTTTGCTGCCAGTACACTGTGCAGAAGCCAGCCAGTCCGGAGAGATGCCAGCCCTAATGAATCTCCCCCGCATGATGACCAGAATCTCAAAGCACTGAGAACTGTGGAAAAGAGGGCCAAGGGCCAATGAGACTCAAGGGGTCTGAGCCTGGACTTAGGAGGCTGGGCTTGAGCTCACACAGAATTTGAGGAACTGCGTCTTCATCAGACAGACCTACAAAGTGCAGGGGGTGTGGGTTTGGAAATTCCAGAATCCTATCCAGCTAAGGAGCTGCCTACCTGGCCTGCTAGATTTGTCCAATGCCTAAAACCAGGGTAGTCCAGCTCTGTGTAGTGCCCAGTCACCAGCTGCAATGTTACTGCAAATGCAAGTCTGTGTGTTGCCTCTGAGAAGGGCTGTGAGAAGAACAGATGAAATGCAGCCATCACTTTGAGTACAGCATCTGCATAAATCACTGTCCACTGCATGCATTCCTAGTGACAGATTACATAATTCCTTTCTTGGGTTTTGCTTAAGAGTGTACCATAGAATATTAACAGAG
>NW_006297819.1:1221145-1240385 GCF_000327345.1 Myotis davidii | reverse complement strand
GAGAGAGAGAGAGAGAGAGAGAGAGGTGGAGGGTAGTGGAAGAGAGGAGAGGAGAGAAGAGGAACTCAAAAGTCTCTCTAAGCCAAGTGAAAGTAGGATGATAGCATGTTAAATGAGGACTGATTTCCAAGAGGAATTGTGTTGTAGGGTGGAGACTGTGGGGGAAATTATAGCCACTCCTGACATGTCCCTGCCTCTGAAAAGCTACAGGATGTGCTCGAACACAGCTAGCTATTCTGAGAGCTAGGCATTGGTCCATTCTCAGTCTCCCCTTTAGGCAGGGAGGAGGATAGTCCATGGGGGTACAATGAAGCATATGATTTAATGTCACTCAGTTATAAGGACGCAAAAAAAAATTATTCCCCAGAAGTATTCCCTTTAAAACAGCTCTGAGCCACATGCCAAGTTCATAGAAATGTAAGACAGAAGAAGGTAGCCAGGGAGGCAGGGGGACGTCTTACCTCCTGGGACTGGCTCCTTCCTGGGCATGTTGCTGAGCCTGCACCTGAAAAATGACTGTGATGGTATTTGCAGTTTATCAAGTCTTCCCGCAGAGGTGTCAGGCACAGAGAACTCACTTGTCACTCCAACATTTCCTGGCATTTGCTAACCACAACAAGGAATGGAGGGCAAAAGGATTACAGAATTAAGCGGCATCAGTACAGCAGCTGGCAAGGGGCTGAGATTTAGCTGTCACTTTGAAGAAAACTCCATTTCATTTTGTGATTTGGAAGGAGTGAAAGTTACAGGAGGGGGCCTGCACCTGCCTGGTGTGGTTCAGTTGGTTGGTCGTTGTGTCCTATGTACCAAAAGGCTGTGGGTTTGATTCCCAGTCAGGGAACTCCCCCCCCAAAAAAAAAGAGGGGGCCTAGTCCAATCTAGCTTTCAGCCAGGTCTGCTGGGAAACATCAGAGGGGTTTCCAGTGGCCAGTTTACTCCATCACCTTATTTCCCCTCTGGGTGTGCAGAGAAATCCACCGTATCCCAACAAAGCCCCATTTCATAACTACGCTTGCTGTGGGCCTTTGAATCTACTGAAAACTATGCCAGGATCTTTCATAAGTTCATGCTGCACTCCATCCTGGGTGCTACTGGTGAGCTTGTGTGCCTGATACATCTTTGCTTCTCCACTAAGACTCAGCGTAAACAGCACCTTCAAGAAGTCCCTCCATCGAATATGCTCTCACCATACCCACCTGTCACCTGGTCTGAAATTTCCTGTTATGTTTGCTTTGCCACAGGACTATATGTTTCTCAAGTGTATAGACATAGTTGTAATAGATATTCTACAAACTTTACTAAGAATAACTCTGTGCCCTGTATTGAGAATGGAGGCAAGGATGAATAGAACATTGCCCATAAAACTAATAAAGAGAGGGCATAACACATAGTGACTAATCAATATGTATGTTTAGAAAGTAAAAATGAAGGTATTTTTTTCTATGCTTGTTCTCTTAACCTGATGGAAATAAGGCCAGGGACATGTGGCTGTTGAAATCTATCTGCATAGCAGTAGCTGTAGCACTTGGCTTCTGTGTGGGGGCCATATGTATTAATTTGGTTCTCTGATCACTGAGTCGATACCACACACAATCTGAATTGTTACACATACTTTCATTCAACTGAGCTAGAAACAGGTGCTCAAGAAAATACTGGACATGCCCTACCCGGTTTTGCTCAGTTGATAGAGCATAGGCCTACTTACTGAAGGGTCCTGGGTTTGATTCCCAGTCAGGGTCCATGCCTGGGTTGTGGGATTGATCTCCAGTAGGGGGCATGCAGGAGGCAGCCGATCCATGATTCTCTCCCATCATTGATGCTTCTATCTCTCTCTCTCCCTCTCTGAAATCAATAAAATATTTTTTTTTAAAAAAAGACTGGGGCTCTAGCTGGCTTGGCTCAGTGGATAGAGTATCGGCCTGCGGACTGAAGGGTCCCAGGTTCGATTCCAGTCAAGGGCATGTACCTTGGTTGTGGGCACATCCCCAGTACGGGGTGTGCAGGAGGCAGCTGGTCGATGTTTCTCCCTCATCGATGTTTCTCTCTATCCCTCTCCCTTCCTCTCTGTAAAAAATCAATAAAATATATTTTTAAAAAAAGACTAGGACAGAAGAGTGAGTCAGTGTTTAAGGAACATACACAGAGGTCTGAAAGGCAAATTAGTAATGACAAATACAGGGAAGACTTCCTTGTTTTCTTTTTTTCATTATTATTATCATTACTATTATTATTATTATTATTATTATTATTCCTCACCCAAAGATACATTTTACTGATTTTAGAGAGAAGGGGAAGAAGGGAGAGTGAGGAAGAGTGAGAAGAAGGGAGGGAGGGAGGAAGGTAGGAAGGGAGAGGTAGAGATAGAGATAGAGAGAGAGAGAGAGAGAGAGAGAGAGAGAATGAATCACTGATGTGAAAGAGATACAGTGATGTGTCACCTCTTATACACACCCCCACCAAGGATCAAACCAGAATCCTAGGTATGTACCCTGACCAGAAATCCAATCTCCAACCACTTGGTGCATGGGAAGACTTTCTAAACATCTTAGCCATACTGAGCAGGGCCCCTTCCTTGCTACCTTTCTTCAGTTAATGATGACCATAAGATTAACCTTTTATTTTCTATAGAATTCCTGGGATAAAAAATAAATGGCCAAATGCAACTGGTTGATAATGCTTTCAACACAGGACTGATAATCTTGCTATTAGAAATCTATTTCACTTAGTAAATCCCTTATCCCTGTGTATGTAATTGTTATTCATGGTGATTTCATCCCTGTGACATTTGCATTTTGATTTGAATTTTTCATTAAATAGAAATTTTTCTCATGTTCAGATTTTAGAGGAAAAATGAATAATAATAAAAACTGGTTTTAGGGATTTATGTAAAAGATTAACTTTCAGGTATATATGGTTTATATTGGTAGAGATTGAACTCAACCCATTGGCATTTTCTCCATGAAAATTCAAACTGAAAGAGTTGATATTCACAATAAAACAAATCAGCACCTTCAATGCTTAAAAAATAAATCACTGTATTATATGTCATGTAGTGAAACAGGAAAATACACAAATTCTTTATTATAAACTAGAGGCCCGGTGTATGAAATTTGTGCTCTTGGGGGGTCCCTCAACCTGGCCTGAACCCTCTCACAGTCTGGGAGCCCTTGGGGGATGTCCAACTGATGGCTTAAGCCTTAGCACTGCCCCAGAGGCAGGAGAGGCTCCTGCCACCGCCACCGCTGCTGTGCTCACCAGCCTTGAGCCAGGCTTCTGGCTGAGTGGCGATCCCCCTGTGGGAGCACTCTGACCACCAGGGGGCAGCTCCTGCGTTGAGCATCTGCCCCCTAGTGGTCAAGGCACATTATAGCGACCGTTCGTTTCATTGTTCGGTAGATTTGCACATGAGCCTTTTATTATATAGGACGTTTTTATACCAAAGATTAAGATGAAAATGGATCCTCAGTTAATTACCAATCCTAATAAACTAGGTCATTTGACTTTCAAATTATCTTTTACATTATTTTAAAAATTTATATTTATTTATTAAATTGATTGGGGTGCCATTGGTCAGCATGAACATACAGATTTTCGGTGTGGGTTTCTATGTTATAAGATCTGTATAATGAACCATGTTCCCATCACCCAAAGTGAACTCTTCTGTCACCTTATATTAGGACCCGCTTCTCTATACCTCCTTCCCTCTAGCAAAAACCACACTGCTGTTTCTGTTCATGAATTTCAGTTTTATATCCCACATATAAGTGAAATCAAATTAATTAAAAATGGATCAAAGACAAAAATATAAGACCCAGTACAATAAGTGATATAGAAGAAAATACAGGTACCACTTTCACATTCATACGCTGATTCATTCAACCAACATTCCTTGGTGCTGTATGTCAAGAATGGGAGAACCACCATGATGCTACTACTCTCAGGACTTTCCCAGGCTGGGGAGGGAGAAGACATTACAACAAAAATATCAAGACATTGTATGTGAAATAAGACAATTCTGAGCAAAGTTTAGTGGTAGCATAAGAGACAGAAATCTTCTGGGGACAAGAAAAGTTTGGGAAACTTCACCAAAGTAGTATTTCAGTTGGACCTGAGAGATGAGGAGGACTCAAACATGCCAAGGACAGAATCAAGTAACAGCCTGGGCCTTTAGGAAACTGAAATCATATTTTATGGTTGGAGTATAGCAGACAAAGTGGATAGAAGTAGGTGGGTCCTGAAGCTGTAGAGGTGACAAGGACCAGAGCTCATAAAGAGGATTTTGTGAAAATGATTTGTGATTTAAAGTGGGTAATACACAATGTATCTTTTAATCATAGATTGGCTTTGTTGATTTCTAATTGATTCACCTATTCTCATGTGTTTCTACAGGTAGGTTATGTGCTCTGTCATAACAGAGGTTAGGCCCTAAACTTTCCCTGCAACCCCATGGTAATATACAGAGTAGCCACTTCAGAAATTCCTTCTGATTGACATTTAAAACAATAAAAATCATTATTTTCCACTAATGCACTGTAAGTGCTGATAGATGTTCAGAAAGATAACAGAACCCTGCATTCTGCTTTGAGTTCTGAAGTACCTAATCAATTCAAAACTTGTGAATCTTTTCCAAATACATCATGACAATTGATTAACCTCCTCTCTCTGTCTTCCCCGAGGCAGCCTTCAAAGCCATCATTTTCAAATTCCCTTTCCCCCACTTAGAAGAAGGATGAGCTCTTCTAAGCTGCTTCTTTAAAAGGGTTGATTTGAGATGACATATAAGCTAAATCACATTTATATTTGAAATGTGAAAGTAAATACTAGTTGTAATCATTTAAATATCAAAATATGTATTTTATTAGCTATAAAACTGTGTCTTTAAAAATACTCACATCAGCTCTTCTGTGCTGAGCTGTGACACTGAATGCCATCTGTTTCATCCCTAAAAGACAGGCAGATCTCAAGCAAAACAGGGTGTACTCTTACCCTAAGCAGACCTGTGAGGAGTTGATGATGGAGGACTCTAAAAAGGATCCCCACAAGTTGCTGCTCTGGATCAAAATGCAGTGAACCCACACCCTGTAAGAGCCCATAAACAGCCTGGTCAACTGCACAGAACAGTCACAGAACATTATATTCCAAGTCCCTTCCTCCTGACCCAAAGGGAGTGTCAAGTGGATGTTAGAAATGGTGTCCTCATGCAATGAAAATGAGCGAGTTAGTTACGGCATCAATAATGCTCAGCTGTCTCCCAACCGCCAACCTAGGCACTAAAGTATGTTCCCATAAATTTGCCTATTTCAGTGAGGCATCACAAGCTCCATAATGACCGCCTTGGTATACTTTGGAATACAGAGAGGTTGCCAAAAAGGTGGACATAAAAAGTAAAGTTTGTTGTTTCAAGAGAGACAAGTTTAGTTCCCACTAAACTAATGGGTCATTTTTAGACCATGCTTCCCCCACTAGTCCTCGTCTAAACCAAAGCATATAACCTTCTCCTTCAAGCCCCTGTCATCCCCTTATCTCTAAACATAACCTCTTCTCTTTGAGGCTTATATTCCTTAGAAAAATGGCCACTTTTACATTTTAGTAGTTTCGTAACATTTGGGTATGTGGATTTGACTATTAAGATCACAAGCTATTGTGTAACCTTAACTATGTAGCACAGGAAAGTTCAGAATGAAATATTTTACATGTGATAAAATCTGCTCTATGAAACTTTAAGACTTAGAGACCTTTGTTTGTTCAGAAATAAATACCAAATCTCTGTAAGAAATCTGTTCCTTTCATATCTGAACCAAGAAGATATAAAGGCAGACATCTTTCCCGACATCCTCAGGGGTGGCAGAAGCTTGGCCACAGCTCTGTGACTAATGAGGACCCCAAGATTGTGACATAAATTGCACAAAATGGAATTACAAGTGAAGCCTCTGTCATAAAGAGTCTTAGTCACTTTCAGAAGTAGATGTATTTTGAAGGTCTCTTCAATTTTTACCCATGACTCATTACTCCGGAGTCTGTTAAGATGTACTGGCTTGTTCAATAATGTATAGAAAGGACTGGATCCTGAGAAATATAAATTTTAGCAAGTGTTATTTATTCTACCTCTGGGTCCCAGTTTCCCTTCCCACCCTCCACCCCACCACACTCCACCTCACCCCACCAAGCTGTCTTGTTGAGATGCGTTCACCTTTCCTTAAGGAGAGACACATGACATAAGTGTTATCACACTATTTTGTATCACATATTGCCAACAATACCTCTGTAATATACCTAGGTGCCCCAGGGTTTTTTTTTTCATTCTGTTAATAAATATGTATCAAGAGTTTAGGTAATAAAACTACAGAAATAAGATAGACAGAGTGGCCTACACATCGATGTCACTTAAAAACCTACTCATACTCTTTACTCCTAAAGTTATAAGTTCAAATCTTCTTAACTCTGACTTAATACATAAGTAACTCTAAAAAGGTAAAAATATGCATTAACCTGGAAAAAGACCAATACATGGTTCTAAATACCTACCTCAAGGAAATTACTACTCGCATGTCAATGACAGATTTCCCCTAAAATTCCAAAATATCTTGAACCATGAACACTGCGGTAGGGACCAACAACTATAAAAGTTAACCCCAGCATTATAACACATAGTACAATAGCTGGGCTTTTGAGGGAAATAAATCTCCCCTACTCAAAGCCAATGCATATACTATTGCAAAGCTACAATTAGTTCTCTGAAGTTGTATTAACAGTTAGTTTCTGTTATTGATGAGGACAGAAAGATACTGGCATGTATAACTTAAACAGATACAAACCGAAGAGCTGGGGGTAGCGGGGGAGCCAGAGTGAGGATGAGGCAAAATGATTGGAGGAAAGAAGAGGGTGTCTATTTATTCTAGGAAGACTAGCAGATCCCTGAAATGGCCAAGCCTCTTGTCCTTGGCCTATGTCTTGAACTGTCTGAGTCTTAATGCAAGCTGTCGGATGCTCTGTGAGCCAGCTCTTTGGTCATCTTAAAGCTTTAATTTACAGGATGTGAAACCACAATATTAAAGCTCAAATTACAGAATTAACATTAAGAGTCTTCCTGCTTTATAAAATGGGTGATAATGCAAAGTGGAAATTGTTTAGTGGTTCCAACACATCAGCTTCCCACAAATGCCAAAGCTGGCTGCTTTTTAGTCAGCAGCAAACACTCCAATTCATTTATGTTCAAGGTCATATTGTGGTTTCACTCAGAGGACGGCTCTGAACCCAAAGGGTCACAGTTTCCCCCATTAAGGTGGTGAAAAGTAATTGGGTCTACCCACTGTACAGTGATTGTATTCTCTATTCAACTTGACTATAAATCATAAGAAAGAGAGTGTCTTTTCTATTATTTTGAAGTCTCCTTGATGTCTATGAAAACTATCTCCCCCAAAGCATTTATTCAACCATCTATTTATTACGAGGATTTGAGATCTTCAAAATACCAATAGTGGTTAGTAGATGATGATGTAAGATTCTGTTGAGCTGGGACAATATCTTAGCTAACTTTATATACTATGGCAACATCAAGCACAAACTTTTTCATGCAATAGGGACTCAATAATAAATACTTCTTGATTTGTATATCACTTTATAATCACAGACTCACCAGAATCCCCAGCATGGTTGAGAAGCCCTGTTATTAAGCAAATTGATCCATAATCCAGTGTCAGGAATGAACTATAGATATTCAGAAATAAAGGAAAGCACTACGAATTGGAGGCCCATAGAGAAGGTAGTGCCTAGATGGGTTTTGATATTCAGGAAGACAAAGAGAGAAGAAAGAGCATACCCCCCAACCCACCTACGCACACACTCTGTAGGAGAGCACAGGCCACACAAAGCCTTGGAGCTGAGATGAAGTAATGCATGTTGGTAGCAACATGGAGCTAGACTATAAAAGGCCTTGAAAAACAAGTTTTCTATGCCTCAGTTTCCTATTTATAACAGTACCTATTGTTATAGCCAACTATTGCCAGGTAAGCAATAGTCTTTGGAGTCTTCAATAGTATTTCATTAAGAAACAGACCAAGTTTCTATTTTAGTTCAAGCATTTGTGGTCACTGATTGGCTGTGTATCTTAGGGAAGTTTTATATTGTCCCAGGACCTTATATTCCTATTTGGTTTTTAGGGTTAAACAAGGTAATAAGTATAAAGCATTTAGGATAAGAAACATTCACATATAAGAATATCGAAAACACTTAATGTAAAATAGTAAATGTTCTTAAATAGTAAATGTTTTTAAAGGCATGGCATATTTGTATATTTCTTCATGAAAAACAGCAAATAAAAATAGGACATAGGTAAAATTAAGAGATGCAGTAGGAAGCCCCTACCCATTTTGGCCTCTGTGGCCCAGCCTACTTTCTAGAAAAAAGCATAAATACTTATTGATTATCTACTTTTTGCTAAGAATTTGGGAGGGCTGATTGAATCATTATAATAAATTTGTGGACCAAATATTGATTCTTTTTTTTAAATGTTATCTTTATTGTTGAAAGTATTACAGATGTCCCCTTTCTTCCCTCATTGACCCCTTCTGACCCCCTTCCCTCCCCTCCAGGCCTTTACCTTTATGCATATATGAATATAAGTTCTTTGGTTAATCTCTTACCACCCATCCTCCCCTATCTCTTATGACCCATCCTCTCCCAAATCCCAGATTTGTCAGTCTGTTCCATGTTTCTATACCTCTGGATCTATTTTGTCCATTAGTTTATTTTGTCCTTCGATTTCACATATGAGTAAGATCATGTGATACTTGTCTTTCTCTGGCTGGCTTATTGCACTTAGCATAATATTCTCTAGGTCCCTCCATGCTGTCTCAGATTCCCATTTTCAGACAATAAATTTGAGGCTTTGAAAAAGTCAGCGACTTACCGATCTACACACAGATTATAAACTGCTACAAGATGCAAGGTCAGATCTGTTTGGCTATGCTTCTCCCTAAGCAGCTCATAACCTTCCATCTGCTCAGATAGCTAGAAATCAACCTCTAGTTAGATGAGGAGTTTTCATATTTAAATAGTTATAGAAAGTTAGGTAGTGAGGGGCCTTCTTTTTACCTTTCCACTTCTACATATTTTTATTTACTCATACTTTTAATAAGTAAAAGTGACATAATATGGTTTATGAATAAAAAGAGAGGCCTTTTTCTGAATATTTTTGAAACAAAAACAAGATATTATAAAATATACATTTATAATAACTTGTCTCACCATGATCACCATGTTCCACTGTCCTAAGAAATTAGACCAGGTCTGCTTCTGCATAATGATGGTCCAAATCAGTCCAGCAACAAGCTGGTTAATGCATATAGCAACAATGCTTTGACTATTTTAGAAATAGAATTACCTGGGGTCTCTTGATACTCCATCACTTTAGATAGACCCTTAGACTCTCAAAGTTTCTAAAGCACCAAGTAGAATGTACACCCTGGAATTGAACAGCCCTAGGTTGAAATCCCAGATCTGCCACTTGCTGTGGGTGTGACATTCAGCAAGTCATTTAAGTTCTCTAAGTCTTGACATTTTCAATTGCATGGCAATACCCAGAACAACCATTCATGTTCAATTCAGCAACAGAGTGACTACGATGAGCCAAGTAATAATGGTGAACAACCCAGAGGTGCCTGTCCTCAGTAAGGAAGAAAGATATTAAACAATTTCAAAATACTTAATGAGTTCAAACAGTTAAAAAAAAAGAATAATAGAGGGCCTAGGGTGGGGATAGGAGAGAATTTGGGAGAATAGTTCATTATAGATTCTTACAGTGGTGCCATTTAAGATCAGATCTTATGGACATGAAAGGGCAAGGTGAAGAGTGAGGGAAAAGGATTATATGGACATTAACACAATGTGTAATGGATTCAAGGGGAGAGAGCTTTCATTTGGGGAAATTGAAAGAAATCCCAATGGTTTTCTCCTGCTGCAGTGGGAGAAAAGTACAAGTTGAGGTGGGAACGGGGGTGTAGCTGAAGGAAACTTCATAGCCTATTCTAAGGGGTATGGCATTTCTTCTAAGTGCATTGGGAAGTCATTAACGTGCTTTAAACAGATGGGATGAGATGTGTCAGATTTTTGCAGGGAGACGGGGTATAAGACAGTGTAAACTTGGCATTCACATCTAATTTTTCCCTAAGGTTTCTTATAATGCTCTCTCTATCAGTTCCTCTGAAGTTCTCAGGTTTGAAGAACCTAGAGCAGTGATGGCGAACCTATGACATGCATGTCAGAAGTGAAACACAAACTCATTTTTTTGGTTGATTTTTCTTTGTTAAATGGCATTTAAATATATAAAATAAATATCAAAAATATGTCTTTGTTTTACTATGGTTGCAAATATCAAAAAAGTTTTATATGTGACACAGCACCAGAGTTAAGTTAGGGTTTTGCAAAATGCTGACACACCAAGCTCAAAAGTTTTGCTATCACTGACCTAGAGTGTGCTCTTATGGTAATAAAATGCTCAAATATAATGGATTTCATTTTTAATTTCATTTAAGATACAACTATATAATATACATGTGTGTTTTCATAGATATATATGTATACACACACACACACACACACACACACACAAACAGACACACTAGAGGCCTGATGCATGGAGATTTGTGCAAGAATTGGCCTTCCTTCCCCTGGTTGCCGGCAGTATCTTCACTCTGGCTGGAGCCGCCTTTCTGCCTTAATTCTGGCCCAGAGCTGCCTCTCTGCCTTCCCATGCTTCCCAGAGGCCCGGAGCAACCTGGGCGGTGAGGAATGCCTGTGTCATTTCCATGGCAATAACACAAGCATCCTGCCCCACCCCTGGCCGCTCAGTGCAGGAAGGAAGGAAGGAAGGAAGGGAGGAAGCGGGGGGAGGGAGGGAGGAAGGAAGTCAAAAGAGAACAAAATTAAATTCAAGTTTGATTGGATTATCTTCTTCCTTTTGTTAAGTTCTATGAGTTCCCTATAAATGTTGGAGATTAAACCCTTACCGGAGATAACATTGGCAAATATGTTCTCCCATGCAGTGGGCTGTCTTGTTGTTTGTTGATGGTTTCATTTGCTGTGCAGAAGCTTTTTATTTTGATGTAGTCCCATTTGTTTATTTTCTCCTTAGTTTCCATTGTTCTAGGAGCTATATCAGTAAAAATATTACTGCGACATATGTCTGATATTTTGCTGCCTATGAATTCTTCTAAGATTTTTATGGTTTCTTGTCTTACCTTTAAGTCCTTTATCCATTTTGAGTTTATTTTTGTGAATGTTGTAAGTTGGTGATCTAGTTCCATTTCTTTGCATGTATCTGACCAATTTTACCAATACCATTTATTGAAGAGACTATCCTGACTCCATTGTATGTTCTTGCTTCCTTTGTCAAATATTAATTGAGCATAATGGTTTGGGTTGATTTCTGTGTTCTCTGTTCTGTTCCATTGGTCTATATGTCTGTTCTTGTGCCAGTACCAGGCAGTTTTGAGAACAGTGGCTTTGTAATATAGCTTGATATTTGATATTGTGATCCCTCCAACTTTGCTCTTCTTTCTCAGGACTGCTGCATCTATTCGGGTTTGTTTTTGTTTTATTCCAGATGAATTTTGAATTTTAGGAGAATTGTTCTAGATCCATAAAGTATGCCATTGGTATCTTAATGGAGATTGCAATATATATATGCATTAATATATATATTGCTTTGGGTAGTATGGACATTTTAATGATGTTGATTCTACCGATCCATGAGCATGGTATATTCTTCCAAAAGGACATACAGAAGGCCAAGAGACATTGAAAACACTAATCATTCAAGAGATGGAAATAAAAAGGGCAGGTGCCAGTGAGGATTTAGAGAAAAAGGAACCCTCTTGCACTGCTGGTGGGAATGCAGACTGGGGCAGCCACTGTGGAAAACAGTATGGAGTTTCCTCAAAAAATTAAAAATGGATCTCCCATTTGACCCAGTAATTCCACGTCTGGAATATATCTCAAGAAAACAGAAACACCAATCAAAAAGGACATAATGCATCCCTATGTACTTAGGAGCACAATTTACCATAGCTAAGATTTGGAAACAGCCTAAGTGCCCATCAGCAGATCCGTGGATTACAAAACGCTGGTACATCTATACAGTGGAATACTACACTGCTGTAAAAAAAGGAGGTACCATTTGCAACAGCATGGCTGAACCTGGAGAGCATTATGCTAAACGAAATAAGTCATTTGGAGAAAGATAATGATCTCACTCATTTGTGGAATATAATGAACAACATAAACTGATGAACAAAAATAGAACCAGAGGGGAAAACATATTATACAATATCAGTAATCCTGTTATTTGCAGATTTTTAATATTTCCTACAACTTTTGTGATATCATACTAGATTAGTACAGTTTTTAAATTATTATACTTAAAATATTTTTCTTGAAATATTAATGTTTATTGCACATATTATATTTAAGATCATTGTTCTTCAATAATTGGTGTTTATTGCATATAACATTATTACATTTAAGATTGTTTTTCTTGAAATGTTTATTGCATATAACATTTTTATATTTAAAATCATTTTTCTTGAAAAAAATAAATTTTCACTTCTAAAAAAAAAGAGGTTAGAGCACAGGCCTTCTTAAACTTTAGTGCACATAAAAATCACCTGGGGGACTTGTTTTAAACAGATTCCTCCCGGAGAGGTTCTGATTCTGTAGTCACTGCTTATTCCATGACTCTATGAGTGAAATAAGTCAATCAGAAAAAGAAAAATATCACATGATCTCACTCATTTGTGGAATATAATGAACAACATAAACTGATGAACAAAAATAGAACCAGAGGGGAAAACATATTATACAATATCAGTAATCCTGTTATTTGCAGATTTTTAATATTTCCTACAACTTTTGTGATATCATACTAGATTAGTACAGTTTTTAAATTATTATACTTAAAATATTTTTCTTGAAATATTAATGTTTATTGCACATATTATATTTAAGATCATTGTTCTTCAATAATTGGTGTTTATTGCATATAACATTATTACATTTAAGATTGTTTTTCTTGAAATGTTTATTGCATATAACATTTTTATATTTAAAATCGTTTTTCTTGAAAAAAATAAATTTTCACTTCTAAAAAAAAAGATAGGTTAGAGCAGGCCTTCTTAAACTTTAGTGCACATAAAAATCACCTGGGGGACTTGTTTTAAACAGATTCCTCCCGGAGAGGTTCTGATTCTGTAGTCACTGCTTATTCCATGACTCTATGGCTTTCACTTCATGGGGTTCTGAGAGTAGGTGTATTGGGTATGAGTGAGATCCAGGCAAACTCCTGATTCAAGTCTTGGCCCAAGGTGTGGCCCATGGTTTATAGTTGCCAGAGCCAGTAGATGAATAGGGGACTCAAGTTCAACCCAGATTTGCTAATTGGAGTCACTGGCAGCAGCGTCCTCCACTGCTTTGGGCAAAACTGCTGCCTTGGTAGGAAGGTACATCTCCCCGTGGATCCTTAAATCAGCCTCTCCAGCTCCCCTCCGCGACCCTGCCCTTGTGAACAACAGAGAAACGAAATTAATTTCTAACTTAAAACCCTTGTATCTGGCCTGAAAATATATCTTTCAATGAAAATTTTGACTGAGTGCTGGATCTGCAAAGAGCATTTTCTCCAAAATGGATATTTGTGTAACTTGACTGTGCTATCTGGTTAAATAGCAAGTAAATGCCTCAAGACTCCTTGGAACCTTCAAAGATTATTTGAAAAGTAAAATAATAATAATAATAATAATAATAATAATAAAATAGATACAGAGACAGTGAAGCATTGAACATACAGTCAAACCTCAGAGGGAAGGCAGGGGAGGGTTGGGTGTGGGGGTAAGAGATGCATGCATATAAGCATAAACCAATGGACACAGGTACTACGGGTGTGAGGGAATGTGCTGGGGTGTAGAGGTGGCTGGAGAGAAGTTAATGGGGGAAAAGTAGACATATTTAATACTACATTAAATCTTTAAACAATAAAGAATTAAAAATAAATAAATGTCTACTATATGGAAAAAAATAATTTAAAAAAATCAAGTTTGAATTTAGGCCAGAAATACATAACCAAAATAGTGCTGTATTATTAAAAAACTCAAAATTCCCTTGTTCATAATCTTATGTATTCTGAAATTATAAATACACTAAAGACCCAGTGCAAGGATTTGTAATCCTGGACCCCTTGGGGGATGTCAGACTGACAGTTTTTGTCTGATCCCCGCAGGCCAGGCCAAGGGACCCCACCAATGTATGAATCCATGCACTGGGCCTCTAGTATGCATATAAGATCTTTGGTTAACATCTTCCCACCCTCCCTCCTCGCCCCTTCCCTCTGAGATCCATCAGTCTGTTCCATGTTTCCATGTGTGTGTAGATGTTTCTATCTCTCTTTTCCTCTCCCTTCCTCTCTGAAATCAATTGTTTTAATAATAATAATAATAATAATAAAATAAAATAGGGGCAAGGCGGGGTGGGGGAGTGGGTAGTGGTTTGGATACACTAAAGACCCAGTGCAAGGATTTGTAATCCTGGACCCCTTGGGGGATGTCAGACTGACAGTTTTTGTCTGATCCCCGCAGGCCAGGCCAAGGGACCCCACCAATGTATGAATCCATGCACTGGGCCTCTAGTATGCATATAAGATCTTTGGTTAACATCTTCCCACCCTCCCTCCTCGCCCCTTCCCTCTGAGATCCATCAGTCTGTTCCATGTTTCCATGCCTGTGTGTAGAGTGTCTGCTTCCTGGTGGTCAGTGTGTGTCATAGCTACCAGTCAAAAGGTCAAACACTGGAATGGTTGCTTAGGCTTTTATATATATAGAAGATTGTTTTTTCTACCTCAGTTTTATCATCTGTGAAATTGGAATAATAGGGAAAATGCTAATGATTACTTGTTAATGTTTACTGCATTGTTTATTCTAATAAGTTCCCTAGAGGCTGGAAAAGTGTATGATAAATACAAAATGAAGTGAATAAAAAAATATAAATGAAATATTTACATATATAGTATATGTGTGCATAGAAAATAAATTACATGGGGGAGGGTCGTAAGATATTTTCTTAAGTGGAAAAAAAAACTGACCCTGAAAGTGTAAATTGGCTCATTGCTAATGGGCAAAAATATTCCATATAACATACTGCCCATCACCAAACAGTTCATTTATACCAGCCAGCTGCATTTTGAGTAAGTCTTTAAAGTGTATTTATATTTTTAAATGTCATGGTGACAATAGTCTGAAAAAAGTAGCATTTGCAGTTGTGTGAGCTTTAGAATTGTTTCCCAGTGAAATATCTGGGCTTGCCTAGAGTTTTAAAAATATGTTGTCTTCTTCTTAATGGTTATTTTTCTAATATGTCTCGACCTTGTAATGCTAAGTTGCCTAGAGTATATGTCCCTGGCCATCTAGAGAGTCAAACAGCCTGTCTTCATTTCTTCCATGGCAATGTCTGTCTCTACTTGGTGAAATTATATACTGGCAGCTGGGAAATTCAAGTACGTCTGGCAGGAAAATTCAAAAGGTAAGAAAATCTTAGCTGCCTTAGAAACCAGAGGGCACATTCAAAATTTATTAGCAGCCATTGAATTTACTCAGTTTATTCTTAATTTTTTGAACACCTATTTGGGATTTGGTACGATACATGACGGGTCATTAAGCAGTGGGCCAATTTGCTGCTCTCAACCACTGAGTTCCCCATGTCTCAGATGCTGTCAAATGGCTAAGAAGTTTTCATCCAGAGCCACTAAGAGACTATGAAGCTAATGTGTCTCAAATAGCTTTGGTAGATTTTATTTCTAAATGTTTCTGATTGTTTTCTGGCTGCTGTGAGTTAAAATAAAAACCTCTTGAAATGGGGTATTTTGAATATACTTGTGCCTGGCATCATGATCTATAAATTTGCAGATACATGTCTGAGAACAAACATGTGCAGTTCTGAAATCTTTCATTGTGCTAGAAGGGGAAACATTTCAAAAGTTCCTTCAACGCTGGTAGTAGATTTCTAGAATTCTGGAGCTTTATAGAGATGATTTCTCTAATAACATTTTTATATGTTGGCTAGGTTAATTTTCTAATTATTCAGGAGCCATGGTAATCAAAATGTCCAAAACAATTGAGTGATATAATTAATAATACACTGTAATAACTAAAAAATATGGACTTCTATGAAGAAGTTGTCACTTTTTTTCAGAAAAACAATTTTGATTTGGTAACCACTGGCTCATGACACTTCTTCATTCTTCCATTTTTATTTGGTGGACAGTTTAATTGATTTTGTTTGGTTGTGGGGAAGACAAAATAAGTGTTTCCCATTCTTGAATCATTGCCTAAACTACCCAAGATTTCCACTTGAGGGAACTTGGGTTAACGTCTCAAAATACTAGACTATTACTGTTAAGAGTGAAATTATATTACTAATTAAAGTAAGCTTAGAATTTTCAACAGACTCAATCAAGTTTATCCCTATAATGGTCTACATTCACACAGTTGGTTTTCAATACGTTTTCCTTAGGGGAAAGGCAGGAAAAGGGTATATCTCATCTATGTATATTGAAGATTTTCTATAGCTTAGTTACTTTTGGAGGAGATGTTTTTTAAACCCATAGGCGGGCGGGGAAAACAAATTGTGAGAACCTATCAACTATCAACTCCAATTCACAGGATGCTGTGTTAGGTTTGGGCTCTACTCCACTACTAACCTGAGCAGCAGACATTGCTATAAATTGCCACCAGAATGTATGAGAACAAGAGGCTTCAAAGTGACATTTTTAAGGGTAAGTTAAAAGTATAGTGTAAGTTTTAAAATATAAATCTTGCTGTTGCTCTTCTTTTAACTATGCAACTTGTCCTGGGAGTGAAGTACAGGTGGAAAGAGAATGTCCCTGGTCTCTGTGGACAGGGCTCTGAGGGCTTCATGCACCTTCCCTGGACACTGCCTGTGATGGGAGCAGGCCAATTGTTAACAAGGGGCTCAACAATGTATAAAAAAGCAAGAATGAAAATCATTTTAAAATTTGTCCAATATTATCACTAAGACATCCAGTAGGTGGATAAATCTATGCAGAATAAACTGAAAAAATGGTATCTCATTGTGACTCCATGGTAAAGGGAATCAAATATGAAAATACATACAAGTACCCTTTATAACATGCACAGTGGTTGCAAACATGATAATGAGCATTACCTGTAGTGCTGAATCATTAGTGAAAAAACAAAACAAAACAATAGTCTCTTGGATAAAACCATTCAGGCTGAAAAACAAGACTCACCAACATGAAAATATTTTAAATTCCCTGAAAGCCAGGGCCATTGTCTATGTATCTTGATATTCTTCAAAGTTCCTGAAAAGTATTTTGGTTGGAGCCTAAGCCTTAATAAATGTGTTGATTTGGTTGATTATACAATAAAGTGTAGCAATACACAGATATGCTAAACTACTGATTCCAACAAGGGACACGATGAGGAAGAGAGGGTGATATGAAGTCTATACAATAATATTGTAAAAATGTTAAAGTCTCTGTTAGAAAGAGAAAGATAAGAAAATAAGATTCTAGGGTACAGAGCTTATAAAGCTTAAAAATGACAGAAAGGAACAGCACAATTTAAATTTGATTTAAAGTTTAACTTATTGGGATGACATTGGTTAACAAAACCATAAAGTTTCAAGTGTACAACTTTGTAAAACATCATCTGCATACTACATAGTGCACTCACCACTCAAAGTAAAGTCTCTTTCCTCCCTCACTAATCCCCAGTTTGCCCACTTCCATCTCCTCCCAACTCCTCCTTTTCCTCTGGTTGTTACCCTACTGTTGTCCAAGTCATGTGTCATATAAATTTTAGTGGCTTCTTTGTTAAAGAGAATGCTTTCTTTTTGAGAAGCAAAGATTAAAATAAACATTAGTCAGAGGGAAATGAAGCTCAAGATAGGTGAAGAAATTGGGTAAAAATATGTAATTGCTTTAAATGATGTTAAGTCTTACTGCTGAGACAAATTACAACCTTGAGGTACTGATAAACCTCATAATGAAAGTAAATTAATTACTGAGAGTGGTTTAAAAATAATGGAGGAGTACAAGGATGACAAAAAACAAAGGTAGGTAAAGTACTTCAGTTTCAGAATAGAAAATGTGAATCATGTGAACCAAGAATTTAATGCTGATTCCTAGAAACTAATGGAACTATCATTAAGAAACATCATATAGCCGAAACCGGTTTGGCTCAGTGGATAGAGCATTGGCCTGCGGACTCAAGGGTCCCGGGTTCGATTCCGGTCAAGGGCATGTACCTGGGTTACATCCCCAGTGGGAGATGTGCAGGAGGCAGCTGATTGATGTTTCTCTCTCATCGATGTTTCTAACTCTCTATCTCTCTCCCTTCCTCTGTGTAAAAAATCAATCAAATATATTTTTTAAAAAAGACCCTTATGTCAAAAATACTTTAAAAAAAAAAAAACATCATATATTAACTAAGGACATACCAATTTAAAGTTTTCACAACTCCTTTTCCCCCTCCACACAATTGTTAAGATTTTATACATGTGAGAAATGCAGTAAGTATGACTTATCTAGATTTTAGTAAGGTGCTCCTCGCCATACTCATAGTTTCATTATTGTTAAAGGTCAAAATATAAAGAATAGATTGTAATATTAGCTGTATTAACTGATTAATCAATGACAACCATAGGTTGTATCTGATGAATGAATCGGTATTAACTAAGAAGTAACTAGAAGTTTGACATTAGGCTCTGTTTTTTTACCCTAATCTAGTGCACATCATAAACAAATAATTCAATTAAGTGAAGATCATATTTGTACATAGATAACCATGGGGATAAGAATAATGAATTATCTACATGATAGAATTTGGGTTTTAACTCAATACAACAGAAAGGTGAGACAAATCTAAATCAATGAAATATATGTTAGACATGATGTTAATCTTGTTTGTGAATATAAGGGAGGGAGTACAGGAATAATAGCCTGTGGAGTAAATGGTCTAGGTTTCTAACCCCACGAAATGAGTTTCCAAAAATATCTGATGCAAAGTTAGGCAGCAATAAACATCAAGGAATTATCTAGAAAGTGTAAGGAGATAATTTCACTTTACTCTGCATCATTTACATCATTCCTAGAGAATTACACACAATGCTGAGTGCAGCAGAAATATAAATAAACTAAAATACATTCTGAAGAGAGGAT
>NW_006297819.1:1209982-1219126 GCF_000327345.1 Myotis davidii | reverse complement strand
TAGAGAGAGTTATAGGTTGTGCACATTTTGCCAGGTTAAGAGTTTGACCTTTTCCTCCAGGCCACTTCAAATCCATTTTTGAAAAGGTAGGGAGCAAATAAACCAACAAACCAGTTTTCACCTCTCAGAAAACCTTCCAATAGATTAACATGCTCAATAGAAAAGATCTTGCCTGTTTATCCATGATCTTATGGAGTGTTTTTACTGAAAGTTTCTAAACAGCTTTGGGGTGGGGGTCATAGAAAACACTGTAGTAGAAGGACTGACTTTTTTTTAATGATAGACTAGACTATCCACAAAAAAAAAATGAAGAAAACATGCTCTTCTGACTTTAATATAATCCTGGAAAAGTTCCATTCCAACAGAAGGGACAGAGGGTGCTGCAATTCTCTACTGAAAAGTCTAATATCTGCCCTAGAGATCTCTCAAGCTGGTCCCCACCCCACCACCCATTCACAGGCATATCTGGTTATATTGTTCCTTGATTTATTATGCTTCACAGATGTTGTGTTTTTTACAAACTGAAGGTGAGACCATCTACCAGCAAAAAGGTCACAAATCATTTATTGCAATATTTGGTTTATTGTGGAAATTGCAGTATGTCTAAGATATGCCCATATACCTCCAAGCCAAAAATGTTAGCATACGTGCATGTGTCTCTGTGTGTATGCATTGACTCATTTAATTTCTCAAATCCCAATTCAGGACACTCAATTCTATCTTTAAAAATATATTTGTATTGATTCTAGTAAGGAAGGGAGAGGGAGAGAAAGAGAAACATCAATGATGGCAGAGTATCATTGATCAGCTGCCTCCTGCACACCCCCTACTGGGGATTGAGCCTACAACCTGGGCATGTGCCCTGCCTGGGAATTGAACTGTGATCTCCTGGTTGATAGGTCGATGCTGAACCACTGAGATGCACCAGCTGGGCTCAATCCTATTTTTAAAGGTAAGTAATTCTAATTATTTAAATACTAGTAGCTCTGCGCACAAATCCGTGTGCCAGTAGGTTGCTGCTGCCCTCCTGTAGCTCCTGCTGACCCCATCCTCCCTACCCCCCTCATAGCTTGCTGCCCTTCCCCGTCCTGTAGCTCTTTGCAGCCTGCTTGTACCTCACTGGCCCACCCTACTGCTGATTCATGATCTGGCCATGATGCACTTGGTCATTACACCTCAGGGAGGAATGGCTAATTAGCATATTCCTTATTATATAGGATGACAACACAGGAATTCTACTCTTTTGTGCTTTTGGTTCAAGAACCAGGAATGCTAGGGCAATTAGAATCCAGCCTACTGTAATCTAAGCATATAGTGACTGGACAGTGGCTGTGTAACAATCTTCTCTCAAAAATGAAACAATGCCGAAACCGGTTTGGCTCAGTGGATAGAGCATCGGCCTGCGGACTGAAAGGTCCCAGGTTCGATTCCAGTCAAGGGCATGTACCTGGGTTGCGGGCACATCGCCAGTGGGAGATGTGCAGGAGGCAGCTGATCAATGTTTCTCTCTCATCGATGTTTCTAACTCTCTATCTCTCTCTATCTCTCTGTGTAAAATCAATAAAATATATTTAAAAAAATGAAACAAAAAATTCATCTAATGAACCTTTTAAAATCAATAAAATATATTTTAAAAAATGAAACAAAAAAATTCATCTAATGAACCTTTCTTCAGACATTTGAAAGGAATAGAGAACACATACCTTAAAATATATTGTTTTTAAGTAGAAAGGGAAAATTAAAATCTGTTCACTGAAAAACAGATTAAAGGCCACAGAAAGTGACTTTATTTAGTGTTGCTTAAAAGAATTTGGCCACAACTAGAAGATTTAAGTGAAAATTATATGCAGTGATATCCCAACCTATTATGGCATCAGAAGAGACCCAGAGCCCTCTCTGTGCAGGCAAAGAGAAGCTTTGCATCCTGTCCTTCCGAATGCTGAAGCCAAGAATGGCATAGCTTCCTGGGAGCTGGGATGCAGCCTCAGATTTTGCCTTGGCTTAGATCCCGAAACCTGGACCCTTTAGAAGCTAAACACATGATGCTGTGCCCAGGCAGGCACAGGAATAAACCACGGCTTTCTCTAAGGCAGCACTGCTACACAATCCAAAGGGCTGGAGATTGGGTTTTGTTATTTCGAATGGAATTAGGATCTACTTGATCACAAAAGGAGATGCATTAAGTGAACACTATTAAAGAGCAGCTGTATGAGGTCCCTGACACAGTATAAGATCCAGAGGCAGAAATGCGGGTTTAGGTCTTGACTTGATTATAAGTGATCCTAGCCGAAGCACACAGTGTCATTGGAAACCAAGCTTCTTTGCCTATAAAATGGAAACAATATTGGCTAAGAAATTTCAAATGCTTACTATATTCCAGATACCTGAGTGTTGTGAGGTCAGGAAGGTACAATAATCCATGAAGGTCACCTGTTAAGAGAATGTGCCACAGGGAGACCATGTTGACCAGGAGGTACCAACTGCCACGTTTTTTGATCCACTGGCACTTGCCCTGAGGCAATGTTTCACCCAGGCTTTTCACAGATATGACTTAGTAGGGATACTGTGTCAGGCTATTTGATGGACTGCTTCTTTCTTAGAATTGCACTGTAGTCTGAGGTCTTCCAACCCAACCCTCCAGCCATTCACAGGTGTCCGACCATCACTGCACTTCGAAGCCCCCTTCACCTGCTCTGTTCCCTCCTCCATCCTGCACAAGGGTTTCCTCCAATGAATCACTTGCACTTCTCCTCACATCTTGGTGTCTGCTTCTCCATGACCCAAACTGAAACACATACTAAGCATCTGGCATAATCTCATTTCATTGTCATAACAAACTTACGAAATTAATATGATTTTTCTCACTTCACTAATATGGAAACAAGGGCATATATAAATTAAGTTAAAAAAAACAAACCAGTTCTTATTTTAAAAGGTCGCTGTATAAATTTAATAAGACAGTATATATGGAAGGGCTTTATAACTATTTTTGTGTATTTTTTTAAGGGAAGAAGAAATAAAACACAAACAGAATATCCAAGCACAGTTTCCAATTACTCATTTTGTGTGTGTATCTTGACTTTCCACCAGTCTCATGTGCTTATTGCAGAAAACTTTGTTTATCCCTCAAAAGTGCCCTGGAAAGGAACATATTACTGGTATCTTTACCCCACCATTGGTCCACACACCCTTTTCTACCAGTATCATTTGAAGACAGAGAAGAGTAAAGTTTGCCATTCTGATCTTTAAAACCAGAGTTCTATTCTCCTAACCATCCCAAATCAATATAATAGCACACATTTCACTAACCAGAGAGGGAGGCAAAACTACAGGAAATACAAGTCTTTTTTAATTAATGTTCTTCCCGAGCTTCTAGACATCTTAACAAAAATCCTGGCATCCAAATGTGCAATATTTGGTGTGCATGGTCAAACTATCTTTTTTGTTGTTGTTGTTCCTGATCATTGAGCCTGATCTGATAAAAGGCTAATTTCCTGTTCCTTTGGTGAAAACAGATGCCATTATTAATTTCCTCACACATATATACCTCCTCACCCAACTAATCTCTTCCTTTGCTTCCCATTTTGTGCCCTTGACCCCCAACTCCTTCAGGGGTATAGTTATAAGCCTGCTGAGATAACAGTCTGGACCACAAAACTCACCTCCTTTTTAGAGACCAGTGAGTGTTTGGCAGAAAGTCAGTGTAGAAGGGTAATTCTGAACCTGGAATTCTTCTCAAGTTCCCAGATGTTAAGAACTGTCCAGACATCTTGAGGATGGCTTTTTCTGACAGATGTGGAGAAAGGGGCAAAAAAGATCAAGAGGAAAGAGAACAATTGTGGTGAGGCTGAGCAGAGAGCCACACTGAGAACTACAAGTGTCTAAGAGACAAAGGACAAGGCACAGCTCCCGAAGGGAGCCAGCAGGTTTGTGTGTTCTCCTCAGCTTCCGTTTGCATCGAAAGCAACAACGGTGGTACTGTTGCTTTTGTGGAGGTCCTGATGTAGGTTTGTGTGTTCTCCTCAGCTTCCGTTTGCATTGAACAGTACCGGAAAGCAACAACGGTGGTACTGTTGCATTTGTGGAGGTCCTGATGGGTGCTTGTAAGGGAGATATCCCAATTAGCCTGATTGATGAGTTTAGAATTTTTTGGGGAATCAAAAATCCCAACTTCTCAAGCTTCCTGTGTATTAGCCTCTAAGGGATTCAACAATGTCAGAGAATCCCAGGGAGCTTAGAATATGATCAGGGAACAACACCTCCTCCTCCCTGCTAATTCTAACAGCTCCTTCCCTGACTGAGATGCATTCCTCTGCATGGAGTGCCAGCTGGCTTCTCCCACAGGGGCTCGAGGCAGCAGGAAACTGAGCCCCCTGTGTGGGTCACACTGGCTTCTCCATTTGTTTGCTTTTTGCCACCAGACATATCTATTTAAACAACTTGGAAAGATATCTCAATGATCCTTTTGCTGAGCTCCAGAAGGTAGGAGATGACAATCCATCTGCTGTCTTCTCTGCATCGGATTTCAATCCAGGCTGATGATACAGAGATTACAAAAGACATTCAACTGAAGAGTTGTCTTTAGGTTCTTATCAGGTTAACAAATAGGACAGATGGCTGCTGAGCACTGTCTGAGTGACATTGGTAAGAATGCATTGAAACGATTAGTTCGCATGCATTGATCACAATGAGACTCCATTATAGACCAAAAATTACACGCGCACTCCAAAAAGTAAATCTCTGGCCCATTTCCATTCCAATCCAAACCAATCTTCTGAAAAGCCAAATAGTACCTCCGGTAGAACAAATCTTGCTGAATATTTACCAAGCTTTGTTTTAAATGAGGACAGGCTATATAGTTCCTTGGCCCAGATCTTTCAGAATATTTTGTGATTAAAGGATCAGTTAGGCAAATACATTGTAAGAGAGGGTTGTCTTTACTCTGTTCCTCATTTCCACATGGGGAAATTCTCCCTAAGCACACTCCTAGCTTCTCTCCATCCTTTCACTTCAAGGCCCTGGGTAGGTGTTGTGTTAAATTTGGGTAAAATAACATACACTTGGCTCAGATTCCCACTTCCCCTTTTGGGAAGGGGCCTAATCTCCTTGGAGTCTCTTTGTTCTTAGTCATGCAGGAGCACACCTTCATAGGACAGGCTGCCAAGGTCCAGTCCTGCTATGCTCAACAGGCATATGTCTCCTAAACCAGGACTCGGGACCCACATTGCTAACAGATTCAACACCACAGACAATAACTTAGCCGTTATTAGTTATTACTAAGATGAAATTCTAGCGCCCATTTTCCTTTCATTTTCTTCTTAAATTGTTCTGACCCCAGGCCAATATGAGAGATTCTATTGACTAGAAGTCCTTGGAGACACAAATAATTATAGTACCAATAGTCTTGTTATCATGTGAATAAAATGGCATGTGTATCCTTTAGGAATAAATTCTGTACTATTGTGAAGAAAACTATAACTCACAAACATGAGGATAAGCGATTAGGTGAGAGGACAGCAGGAGCATAATTCCCTGGGTCAATGTGTTCTGAATACTGAAAATAAGACAATACATGGGAGTGTTTTTTAACAAATAGAATTATAAAATATATAGATAATAAAACACACTCATTTTTAGAAAACTTACATGAACTTGCTGTTTGACTAGTGACCAAACACTCATTTCTAACATATATTTACACACACACACACACACACACACACACACACACACACGCACACTCACTAGGCAAGTAAGATTGGATAAAGTATGGGGGGAAAGGGTCCTTGGAATAGTAAAGTGCTATAGAAAGGTTTGGTTACTTTTCTGAGATGCTCACATTCAGAAGAGACTGAGAAATTGGTGGTGGTGTGGGAGGGGGGAGGGCTAAATGGAGAATAATAGCAAAATGTTTACTCAGGCTCATAAAGTTTATTTCAAGTACCTGTAAGATGTTATTCATGGGTGAGTAAAAGGTCCATATTATTTTGATAATAATAAAGGTATATAGTATGACACTTGGCTACTTTGTATTATTATAATTTTTACATTTTTAAAAATCATACTGCCATACATATGTTTGGTGTGCTATACATATTTTATTAGGAACAAACATGTTCATTTGGGGTACATTCCACCACAGACGTGCCTATTGGCAGCATTCTGTTCTGTCTGTTTGTGCCAGGCATCTGTGGAGAGTGCCAATGGCCCTCCTACATAAAATACCTCCACGTTTGTGAGTCACAGATGAAATGAACCTGGATATAACTCCTTATAAGAAATGAACTGGACACATACTGTCTTATTCAGAGGAGAGGGTCCTCGCCCCTGCGTGCTACAGGTACTCCAGGAAGACATGCAAATGTCCTTGCACCCACCCCCAAAAGGCTCACTTCTTTGTGTCACCCAGTGATTTCCAAAAGGAGGGAGACAGAGACACCAGTTAAAAAGTTTCACCCAAAAAGTTGCATAGCCTACCTGAAGTTGAATTCTCAGAAAGTACCTGTGGAATGTAACTAAAAATTTAAGAGCAACTCTCCTAAGCACTAGAATTAGCAATATTCCT
This sequence comes from Myotis davidii, assembly GCF_000327345.1. NCBI lineage: Eukaryota > Metazoa > Chordata > Mammalia > Chiroptera > Vespertilionidae > Myotis > Myotis davidii. Next base: position 1,212,561 of record NW_006297819.1, on the reverse strand, counting down.
GAAGTACATATGGAATATAAACTACCTAAGTCTCTAATCCATAAGTTAGTTCTAAGGGTTTATTCCTCCCTATAGAATACTTACTTCTTTAAATATGTCTACATTTATTTATAATTTATACTGTCTTGCATTCAAAAGGGATTCAAAAGACCAATATGTCTACTGAAGTGACTTATATCCAGCTACTGGTTCATTTTGATCTCTATATAAGTGTCTCTAATTGAAAGTTATCACTGAGATTGGTAATATAGATTATTTGGTTTTGGAAGCATAGATATTTGTTATAATACTAATTCTATATATTTCAGTCACAATCTTAACTATAATTTTTTATGTGTTTACCTAGTTACATCTATTGATGTACATGAAAAAATGATAATACATGAATCAAACACTGTGTTTGGTGACCTTGTAGCTCTGAAAAGATAAATATGTGTATGTGTGTGTGTATGTCTGTACACAAATAATTTTTTTTACTATGAAAATCTTAAATGTTTTAAGAAATATAGGTTTATAGAAACAGAAAATCTTGTGTGTCATGTGAACTTAATGGTTGAATTGTTACTTATTTTTATTTTGTATTTACATCCAAATGGGTCACTAGTGTTCCCTTCTATCAACCTATAAAATTTGGTTTTAGCCTACTCAGTCCAATGAGATGCCATTAATGGAGATGGGGGATAGAGACTTAAAGATAAAAGAAATCAAGGATCAGCCTTACAAGAGTTTCCAAAAAGGAAAACAACATTGGAAGAGAAAGCGGGGAGGAACAGATGGGCTGACAGAGTTTTGCTTTCTATGTGACATTGTGCACTTATTATTCGCATGAGGACTAATTTATAAACCCGAATAGTGTTTATAAACTCCAACGTCCTAATGGAAATGAAAGCATTAATACAACCAGAGGATTCTTTACTTTCCAGGTTTTAATTAAAATCACAGGCGTTAAGGAGCGAAAGTGTCTTCGTGGAATACAAGTCTAATGAAATATTTCTTTGCCTCGCTCAGAGCTCTGTGTGCAGTCCCAGCTTTCTGGCATGAGCCATTTGAAAATCCTACCCCCATGTAACCAGGAGAGCGCTCTCTGAAAATTAGAAAAGCAAATTACACCACATTGTGTTTCACATAAATATAGTTGCCAAGGCAGAATCAGGAAAAATTATAGCAAGTCATAATGAAAATACACACACACACACACACACACACACACACACACCCCACATGCAGACTTAAAACTGGGTATCTTTTAAAAAAAATATCTTTATTGTTGAAAATATTACAGATGTCCCCTTTTATTTCCCCACTGACCCCCTTCAGCCCATCCCCCCACAGACCTCTGGCCTCCACCACATAAATCATGGTATCTTAATTGACTAACTAGAGAACCAGAGGAAAAAAGTGTGTGTGCTACACTTCCAGAGAAAACTTGCAAGAGAGACAGGTATCAGGATGGGAAAGAGGAAACATGGTGATCTAAGAAGGGAGATGGAAGGGGAAAAGACAAAGAGGAATCATTTAGAAGAACTGCACACCAACATAGAAAGACTGAACATTAGTTTTACTACCAATGAAGAAAAAATATACAGTCCTGGGAAGCAACTTGACTAAAATGTCCACTGTGGAACTGTTAGCCCACACACTGTTTATGTCTTAAAGGCATCACCTATTTTATTAAGCTTGTTTCCCTGTAACTGAGGCTGCTACAAAGAACAGAACACTATATATAACAAACATATTTATAGCTGCTTTGTTAGGTGATGATGATGGTGATAATGATGACAGCATATGTAACATATTAAGTACTAAAGTTATGTTAGGCCATGAGTTCTGTGTTTTATAAAATATCTTCTAATTCATATAACAACTCTAAGAGGTAGGTGGTATGATCCCTTTAATAATACATATAATAAATCCCAAAAGTATGCAACTATTGAGTGATAGAGCTGTGTTTAAAATAGTGCTTTAAAAGATTAGGATTTTACAAATCAGTATTCTGGCTGTCCCTGAAGATTAAGATACACACACACACACACACACACACGTATAAATACATATATTTATATACATATATATATATATACACACATATATATATATTCATATTCATGTATGTATATATGTATGCATGTAGGGGATGGATGTGAAAGGAACTAACATTTATTGAATGCTGGCTTTTTTTCTAGACACCTGCTGGATTCATATATCACACTAGGGGCCTGGTGCATGAAATTCGTGCACTGGGTGTGTGTGTGGGGGGGTGTCCCTCAGCCTAGCCTGCCCCATCTCACATACTGGGAGCCCTCAGGCGTTGACCCCCATCACCCTCCAATCGCAGATTGGCCCCTGGCCAGGGGACCCTGGGCAGAGGTGTCAGGCCTGGGCAGGGGACCCTCTTTTCCCCCCATCACTGGTTCTGCCCCCAGCCCTCGCCTGATGCCTCGGCCAGAGGCGTAGACCCCCATCACCCTCCAATCGCCTGATCGGCCCCTTGCCCAGGCCTGACGCCTCCACCAGAGGTGTCAGGCTTGGACAGGGGACCCCCATCTCCCCCTGGTCACTGGCTCTGACCCACGCCCCGG
>NW_006297819.1:1185840-1209209 GCF_000327345.1 Myotis davidii | reverse complement strand
GGCTTCTTCCTGCTTTCCCTTTCACCTCCCTGCATAGTGCCTACATATGCAAATTAACCACCATCTTTGTTGTCAGTTAACTGCCATCTGAGTTGGCAGTTAATTTGCATATACCCCTGATTAGCCAATGAAAAGGGTAGTGTTGTATGCCAATTACCATTTTTCTCTTTTATTAGTGTAGATTATCTCAATAAATTCCCACAATTTCATAAAAATAGGATTTTATAATTCTTTTTTTATATGTGGGAAACTGAGCCTCTGATTTTAAGTTTTGATGAATTCACTAGGCAATGGCAGATTAGTATTCTAATTCAAGTTGGCCTGAATTTAGGAGATCAAGTGCAGACCCTGGTGGGAGTCACATGTGATTTCAATGTTTTAGTGTCCACATGTGTTAAGAGTCAAAAGAAACAGACACTGCTACACTCAGCCATCATGACCTTCATCAACGTTGACTGCTCTCAGTTCCTGGATTGGACCAGATTCAAGGGCTTTAATTTTGTATGTCTCTTGGTATGACAGACACCTCAGGAAAAACCCAACAGCAGTCTGTACTAGGCACTGCAGAGAAAGGCATGAGTTCTCAGGGCCTGTTGTTTCTGCAACACAATCCAAACTAGGCACAGTCACAGGCAGCACAACTAGACCCACAGAGACAGACTTCCTCTTTCCTGGCCTGAACCTGGGAAGGCATTTCTAGCCCTTCTTATTATAACTTCATCTGAACTTCCACTCACAGAAATAAAATTCCTATGAGAAATTGGGTTATAGGAATTGAAAATATATATAGGGTGTCCCAAAACTGTTATACACACTTTAACAGCTGATAGCTCAATTTTGACAATGAAATGTATTTTCATAAACACTGCCTTTATAATTATGCAAAGTGTGTGTATACATTCTTGGGATATCCTATATATGCCAACTACATCCATTTAAAAATATGGTGTGAGGATGAGGAGTTACTGCCATGAAAATGTGCAACAATGGCCGTTGTGATGATGCAGCTGAATGGCACAGCCATCGCTCACTTCAACACTGTAACTGTAATTTTAGAAGTGTTTGTTTTAAATACCACATGGACACTGCAATGTGTCTTGAGAATATAAACATTGACTCCTGATATTCTTGTAAATTTAAAGTGACACACATTTGGATTTCTAAAAGTGGGGTCAATCCTCTCAGGAATTGTAGGCAAAGAATGAATTTATCCCAAATCCCTTTAATTTACTGTGGGCAATCAGAACTTAGAGTGATTGATTAATTATTTGTCTATTAATCCAGCAAGGTTATTGAAAGGATTGCAGTAGCCAGGCATTTGTAAAGATGTTCTAGAAAAACATGATTTCAAATAAATGGCCAGAATAGAAGGTTTACTAAAATACATCCACAGTAGGTTCTACACTTGGCACTATGCATAGAAAAATGTCGTCCTATTCTTGAAGGGTTTTCAATTTTAAAATAGACACATTGATTATAAAACATTAAAATGTACAACACACATTTTAAGAAGTAGTAAATCATAATTATTTTATTTTCATCATCATGTTCTTCACATATGCATTCTGAAATTTTCCAGCCAATTCTACTCTAAATATATCTACAGCCATAAAATCAGTCAACCACTCTTGTTATTGCCCACCTGGCATATGCTTTATGAGTCTAATCAGCTATAAACTAATAGAAGGGAATTCTTAACCAAGCAGATATTTTTCTAATCAAATCAGACCCCTTCATATTATGAATGTGTTATATCTTTTTAAAAAAATCGCTTAGAAATTTCTCATTTCTCTAGATATTGATTTAAATAATCTATTGTATAGTCTTTGGATTTTTTTGCTATCAAAATGCTACTTTTTTAAAGCAAAGAAACTGGGATTTATTTAAGCCCTACTATATATATATTGGGCACTATGCTAAATATGTAAGATATATTACATAATATCATTTTAAACCTGATAGTATCCTATAATATAGATATCACTATTTTATAGTTGAGAAAACTGGGAGCCAAAGATGCTACCCAATGGATCAAAAATACACAAATAGTAAGTGGTTAAGCCAAAATATAAATTCTAGAACACTTTGATTTCCATGCCCAGAATTTCCTTATAAAAACGTAATCTTGAATCAGGCCTTGAAAACTGTGAGGGCTCAATCTGAGTAACTTTGTTTGGGTCAAAAATAAAGGGTGATGGTAAAATGCTCAGAATGAATTTGTCTAATTCTTAATATGACTCTATCCCCCCAAAACTATAAGCAATGTCAACAGAACAGCTTGCTACTGGAACACATAAATTCCCATAATCTGAGTACTAGTAGCATTATTAGAATAATGACCTAGAAATCCACAATAGTGAATTCTATGTATGCATTCTAGAGTACTCATTAACTCATCATTTGATAGTCTATCTTCTTACTCTCTGAGCTGGGAAGAGACTGAGCATTAAACCTGAAATTTCTGAAAGTGAATCCAAAAGTCATTGGCCCTCACGTATCTTCCGAAAGGATGACAGAAGCATTAATGTAGCAGGCACACCATGCTTGAAGAGTGAAAGGAGATGACATGCAGTAAGTAAAGGCATCACTACATGAAAGTAGAGTTCATAGGTGAGCTGGGATCAGAGTTGCTACTTGCTGTCTCTGTAGTCAATGCCCAGAAGTCACCTTGCACATGTGTAAGATTGAATTGGGCATTATCATTGCCCACAGATAGTATAAGGATAAAAAAAAACATGTGAAAATCCTATCAGTCATTGTCTGAATAAGCAAGCATACAGTGTAAATGTCTCCCCTTAGTCCTCACTGAAGCTGACCCATGTCTTGTTTGCAAGGAAAAAACAAAAATCTAAGAGTAAAGACAAATGTAAATACACAAACAGCTAATCTGTACTGAAGAGCCAGCCTATCCCAGACCAAGAATTCATATCAATCTGAGAGACTGGGTACTTATTGTTTCTAATTTAGAGAAAAACGGAACCAGGATTAAGGACCATGCTGAAGAAAAGGGATGGTGTCTTTACAGAGTTGCTTCATCATTTTGCTCTAAACTGACACGGCATATTTCCATCATTGTGTTTTAAGTGGCATGATGTTCCTTCATAGCAGAGATAGCAAGATCAAATGGAAACATACATGCTCTCTCTCTCTCATACATTTCAAAATTAAACCATGTGATTTTTGTAGCCACCCACAGGTATGTGCCTGAATGCTATGCTATTAAGCCGCTTGGAGAATAAACGGTGTCAACAGAACACTTTCCTACAACAAATTCTGTTATGTACAAAGAGGCCTCTCTCCTAACAACTGTGTCTTGTCAGGTATGTTTTCTCCAGCCTAAGCAGACAAGGTGGGAGAAAGGGACTGAACAGGAGGCACATTAAGAGTGAGCCCCGAAACAGATGACAGATATAAATGACTTTGCAAAAACACTTTCTTCATCTTTCCATTTCACACTCGGATGGCTTCAAGATTTTTATAGACCCTCCCAAACCCTACCTCACCTCCTGTAAATGGTTTATGTAATGTCAGTCTATCAGTTGTACTGGCACAATGAACATGACAGGCATGGTGCCAACATTTGCCCTAGGAGGGACTGGCAAGGCCACATCCTGAGAGAATGGTAGGAATGATATAAACACACTTTCCTACGGTAAACAGGAATAGACACATCAAGCAATAAGACACTGAACCTCAGACTTTTTGTGCTGGGGCTGAATATGCCTTTGCTATGAAAGGATTGTGGACAAGGGACTGTCTGTCACAGTTACAGATTTTCTGTTGGGCAGGATGGAGGTAGGAGTGACAGACCACCTATCAGCCACAATGGAGATGATTGATGAGCCCCCAAAACCAGGCAGCGAAGCCCAGCCTCTCCCCCGAATCCATTTGTTATTTCCGATCTCTTTCTGTCTCTGTCTCTGCCTCTCTCAGACTGCAGCTAATCAGTAGTGATAGATGAGGGTAGATATTCACTCCTTCCTTCAGGCACCCAATTGCATTTTCTCTCGTTTGTCACCAGGTCTATCATCCATTTCTCAGTGAGTCCTTTATTCAAATAAGAAAGGAGCAGTACTTTTCCTAGAAAATTGACTGTTGATGCAAGAGTCCTGAAGTGTTCAGAAAAAGGCAGGAAAGGAAGGGAAAGATCAAAAGGTTCATTGTTTTACTCATAAAGGGACAGAGAGAAATATTTCCAGGAGGAGAGCACTGAGTAATTAGGCATGAGTGCTGCAAAGGAAGTTCAGATAAAAATGCAGCAAAATTAGAGAGCATGATTTGGCAAGAGACTAACCCTCAACCCTGTGTCTCCATCTGAATTGGATGTAGTCACTCCAGCTGACTCATTAAGGCAGCCCAGTCACCAGCATGGCTGGCATATACAGGACTTTGCCATTAGCCTGGCTGTATTGATGACCCATGCAAATAGAAATGGACAAGTTTTGCTCATATCTCATTTTTATTTACCATCTTCAACAAGTATGAGCCAGTGAATAAAGCTGTGAAATTCAGACTATGGCTGAGTCTGTGTAAATATGGCGATGCCAGAACATTCAGTGCTTCATATTGGCTGGGATTCATCTTGATTCTAATCAAGCCACATGGTGGATACTCAAAATACTGGACCCAGCATCTGCATTGAAGCCAAAACAACCTCACAAGAAACAGCCAGACTGGATATTTGGGTCATAATCGATGTGGCTGTGCACATGGAAATCATCTTTAATCAAAGGGTGTAAGGTCTAAGGATGGTGATTTTGCTGAAAATAGTAATGATGATGACAAGAAAGATCATATGATAACGATGACAACCACAATGAAGACAGACTTGAAAAATGGGATGTAGAAGAGTCTTCACTTCCACATGTAACTCTTCTAAATTGATTCAGGCCTTAATAACCACCTTTCCTAAAAAGGACTCTATGCCTCCAAGCCTTAAAAACAGGACTTCCTGATAACCAAACTAAAATCTGCTTCCCCTTTGCAAAACTGCCTTTTCAATAGACACTTTGCAACAAGTATTGCTGTTGGAAATAATCCTTCCTACATTAAAAGCATGTGTTCTTCTATCCTATACAATAAAAAGCTAATATGCAAACTGACCGAAGAGCGGAACAACCAGCCGCTATGATGCGCACTGACCTCTAGGAGGAAGACTCTCAATGCAGGAGCTGTCAGTGTGCTCCCACAGGGGTAGTGCCATTCAGCCAGAAGCCCTGAGCTGGGCTCACGGCTGGCAAGCACAGCACCGGTAAGATGTCAGTCAGACATCCCCAGAGGGCTCCTGGACTGCAAGAGGGCACAGGCCGGGCTGCCACAGTGCATGAATTTCATGGGCCTCTAGTTTACATATAAGCTTTTCTGTTGGTCAGAAAAGCATTGCTAAATTAAACATGGAAAGAATATGGCCATCCTAATTGATACTACCTCATTAAGATAATCTCATAAAAGTCATACAAAGATGTCCCTACTGCATATTGAGGTACTGATTTATTATCAGGTTAGCAAAAAGACCAAAATTTTAAATGTTTATATTTGGAAAAAATTAAAATAGAGGAAAACATTATACATATGTCCTTACCTTGCACCAAACTAAAATATACATTTCCAAATTCCAGAATTTATAACCGTCTGTATACAATTTATATTTCTGTAATCCCAGTACATATCTATTATAAATATGATATGAAGCCTGGTAGCTAAATAGACCAAGATGCTAGGGATAGTTGTGAGGTGTTTTCTCATGCCTAACACTATTTATAAACTTGTGTTGCATTATTATCATTAGTATATAAAATGCTTGAAATGGTTCCCTTGATAACTGTAATATTCCTGTTCACTTAGACTGTCAATTTGGCAGTATTAATAATGCTTTAAAAATAATACTTTTCAAAAAGTACACAGAACTTATTAAAAAGTAATATTGTAAGTAATCAATTCTGTGCCACAAATTAAAAACATGAATGAAGCCCATTGGGGATTTGAAATTATCAGCACGTGACCCTCTCTTAGCCTAGAGTCAGCATCATCTTCTTTACCTAGGTGTGAAATAGGTGCTGTAAATATTACTCTGACAATAGGTATGATTATGCTGTTGAAAAAACTAGGTGAAGTTCTCTTTGGTAGTTATTTCAAATGCTCCAGCAGCCACATTTAGAGCTCAAATTATTTTGTAGCAATGGACCTTTATAAAAGAAGAGAAAGAACCCACGATGGTGCTTACAATTTGATTACTACCTATCTTCTAATCCATGTTCATGAACGACCTGCAAGTCTCATATAAATTGACTCTTTGGGTTGAGAAATCTCTTTGTGTTTTTATTATTGATGCTATTAAATATATAAACAAATAATTTAACATTTGGGCCCTTGATTATGAAATGGTTTTCCAATTTTTAACTCAATAGATTATTATTCAACCCTAAATTTTGCTGTAATTATTTAAGATATAATCGGATAATTATTTCTCTGAGTGAGGATTCAGGAATTGCTGCTACACAGTGATTTTCTTTCCTTGTGCTATCAGAGTGGCCCTCTCTCCTGAGAAGAGTAGATAACCAACCCAATCAGCACCAACCTATGAAGACGCTATCTTTCAGCTGTTGTACCCTGAAGGCACAAATGTTTGGATAAGTATCAACATTTCACCCTTCATCAATGCTAAAATTTAGCACTGAGTTCCTACAATAAAGGCTTATGTCTTCCTTTGCCTTTTTCTTATTAATCCTATTACGCTTGTCTTTATGAGCTCTCCTAGTTCCTTTTGCTCCTCCAGGGCTTAGCTGCAAATGAGATTTCACATCTCAGTGTAAAATAACGTGAACATTTTTCTATAAAATTAAATAAAAGTCCTCTATCCTGGCACTGCATGCCTAGAATCCAATTTCTGGAACCAATGTCTTTCCCAACGCCTCATTGTCTCCTTGCCATCTCACTTTTCTTAGCACGAAGTAGCATTTTTTTTCTTTTGCATTCATATGATATATTGGTGTGGGAAGGAAAAGGGAGCAGTATCAGATGGTGAAAGTAAAGTAGTGGATAACAGAACCCTGGAGTTCCATGCCCACTTTTCTGAAGATGCCACATGAGTAAGATTCTAAACTGGCATCTCTTACAGCTCCTGCAGTTGATCAACAGCCCCTTCTTCTCCTACACCTTTATACCATTCTGTTCCCTCTGCCAGCCTTTCAGTAGTGGGGGAAATAATCCTGCAAAGTTTCTCCTTGAAAAGGGACTAGAGTTTCTTAAAAAGAAGGCAACTCAGGGGGAAAGCAAGCTCTGGCACTCTCTGAAAGGCTTGGCCCTTTCAAGGAGTCTCAAGTACCAGAAGCTTCTCATCCTAACAGAACTAAATCCAAACACATAAGCCAACCAAATAGCAGACACCTCAGGAGTCCCTTAGAGCAGTACATCCAGGGGTGATTATAGGTAAATAGAATCATTCACTTCCTTTTTCTAATCCCAGGTAGACTTAAGTTCTTATAAATAGTAGTTAAAAAATAACAAAAGAAAATAATTCATCCAATATTTTGCATCACTTTCAAGATCTTGTTTAAAGTTAGATCATAGGTACAATGTTAATAAAATGCAAATTTTCAGAAATTTTCCTTGTGTATAATTTGGCAATGGATGACAATGAATTGTGCACATGGAAAATATCAGGTAAATGATAATTGGGTGGAAAGTATGTTACATTGTCATCCTAGATATTTTCGGAGCCAAGGAGAGACTCCATATTTTTGGATTTCAGAAATTACTCTATAGAATATCTTTTACTCACTGTGAGCCTAATATTCTTAATCACTTAAACAAAGAGGAGAATCTATACAGAGAAATGAAGGCAAATGTGTTAAGTAGGTAACATCAGGTAGGTAAAGGCTGAGCGATAGGCAGCAGGGGGTGATCAGGATTGAAGTAACCCAGGTCATATATTTCCATCTAACCTAAAGACATTTACAAGCTCAAACAGAATTATAAAAAAATGTATGGTTGTACAAAGTGTATGGCAAACAACTTGCCATTGCTGGCTTCCTTTTAGGAAACCTTGCCAGGAATAAAGCTTAAAACTTCTAACATCCTATGATTCTACTATGAACTGAAACAGTCTTCTGGAATTAAGTAATAACTACTGAACGGGCACTGGGTGATATAAACATTAGACTTCCCCAAAGTATTTCAATAGGGTTAAAATAACCCCATTAATATTGGGCTATTCTTACTAGATTCTTTTTCTTTGAGAACGTAATCTAAAATTGTGTATGTTTTTGTTTGATATAATACCTTAATCAATAATAATAATAAACAATAATAATAGTAATAATAAATTCTCACTGAAAAAATCCCCTTCTCTAATAGAATCCCATTTGGAAAAGTACCATCATTCATTAGGGGGAGTTATTTTAGCTTCTTCCACTATATGAAGAGGATAAATGTGTGTTTGTGTACAAGTTATAAAAGATAAATTTAATAGACCACATATATAGAAGGATTAGAAAGAGTACTTGGAAATATGAATATATCTACTACTGATATTAGTTTTAATATCATACTACAAGTGAAGTGAAGTACATTGAGAATTCATTATGGAGAAGAGATTCCAGTTCCTTTTTAAATGACCATATTAAACAGGAAATCTATTTTGATGGCACAACTTCCAGAGACAGTTTACTTTTGATTATGCAATTTAATAAACATGCACCAGGACTAAAATTGAGAGAAATCTAATAAATAGTGATCATCTTCAAAGTATCACAGCCAAAGGTTTCTAGGCATCATTGATAGGATGATATATAAGGGTATTACCTTTTGGAATTTCAAAGATAGTCTTCCAAAAGGCTTGGGTAAAAATAAAACTTAAAGAAGATATTTTATCAGTTTCTTCTTTTAGTATTTTTCTTGGAAGGAACAAGAAGCTTCTAACACTGCTGATGGATTTGCGAATATTCAGTGATTATTATACTAACCTACCATGATTCTGTGTCCCCTCAACAGAACAGAATATGCTCTTAACTATGTTGATTTCCCCTTTAGACAAGAGGCACTTTAGAGAAGCCAACGTGTACTCTTGAGCCTAGAACCCATGTGTCAAGTGGGTGCAAAGATGAATTTATATCTCAAAATTGACATCTTATACTGTTGCCAAGTGAATCCATGCATTCTATGTGCCATCTCTCTGAAGGAAGCATAATTTCCAGGACCTTCAGATCAACTGGCACAGGACATCTGTTTTATCTAACCTTTTTAAAAATCCTTCATCATCTGACCTTACCCTATCTACCTAAGTCAATTTCTAAACAAACCAGGCTCATATTCTCATCTGTGGCACATACTATATTTATAGTCCAAAGCCTTTCTTCATATTGTTTCTCTGGATTAGTATTCTCTTTCCCGTCCTTTCATTCGTCTAAATACCAGTCGCCTCCAGCCCAAGTTCAAATTCAAACTCTTATATACCCCAAGCTTAGTTAATCTCCTCTGAATTTCTATGGCACACAGAATCTATATGTTCCAAACTAGCTATAAATTGTATTTCATCTCTTTGAATGCTTTCATCTTTTCTCCCCAAGCAAATTGTGATCGCTCTCAATATGAATATATATACTTTAGGTTAAAAAAAGGTAACTGAACAGGAAATGATGATTTTTAGGAAACTGATTTTTTCAAACAATTAGATGAGAATATGCACATTTATACTATTAGAGGCCCAGTGCACAAAATTTGTGCATGGAGCAGATGGATTGCTCAGCCCGGCCTGCATCCTCTCCAATCCAGGACCCCTCAGGGTATGTCTGACTGCCTGTGTGGGATGGAGCCTAAACCAGCAGTTGGACATCCCTCTCACAGTCTGGGACCACTGGCTCCTAACCACTTGCCTGCCTGCCTGCCTGATTGCCCCTAACCACTCTACCTGCCTGCCTGGTTGCCCATAACTGCCTCTGCTTGCCAGCCTGGTCGCCCCCTAATTGCCCCCCTGTTGGCCTGGTCACCCTATAACTGCCCCCCCTGCCAGCCTGGTCATACCCTAACATCCCTCCTGCCAGCCTGGTGGCCCCCTAACTTCTCCCCTGCTGGCCTGCCTGTTTGCCCCTAACCACTCTACTTGCCTGCCTGATCGCCCCTAACTGCCTCTGCTTGCCAGCCTGATTTCCCCCTAACTGGTCCCCTGCCAGCCTGGCCACTGCCTAACTGCCCCCCTACCAGCCTGGTTGCCCCCTAACTGCCAACCCTGCCAGCCTGGCCACCCCCTAACTGATCACCTGCCGGCCTGACTGTGGCTTTGTCTAGAGGGAAGTCAGACGTGAAGATGTCTGTTTGACCTGTTCTAATTAGCATATTACCCTTTTATTAGCATAGATGTGGAGCACTCCAATTTCTGGGAGATATTAAAAGTGAACAACAGCTTTCCTGGGAATTGTGCAGGAGTTTAAGTGGTGATATTCTGAGTCATGTTTAGACTGACTGACTACTTCCTAGCTAGAGATGGTCATCTCCTTAGAATGGATTGATATGAACCGTTGGAATGAGAACTGACTGACAAATATCAGGCAGCAACCATTGTCTTAGAGAGAGTTTGCACTATAGTCAGACAATACCCTTGCTTTGATTGTAATAAACACCTGAGAAATCAAAAAAGTGGGTATTAATTATATGCAAAATAGAGGCATTTTCCTGACTGAAGCAGAAAGATAAAATATCACCTCTCACAGTAAAATTGGTAACTCTTTTTTGTTGTTGTTGTTAAGCCTCACAGGAGGATATTTTTCCATTTATTTTTAGAGAGAGTGAAAGGGAGGTGGAGAGACACAGAGAGAGAAACGTTGATCACAGGGGGAAAAGCTTGCAACCAAGGTACATGCCCTTAACTTGAATTGAACCAGGGACCTTTCAGTCTGCGGGCCGACACTCTGTCCACTGAGCCAAACCGGCTAGGGCTAAACTTGATAACTCTTGCCTAGGCACTAACATGACTCCTATTTGTTCTTCAATTATATCCAGTTCTGAAGAAGGTGTTGAGGTTTATATACTTTTGAAATACAACTGTACATTCACCAAATTTAGCAAAAGTACACAACTTCCAAAATAAACACATTTTAGGGTTCACAAATAAAAATGCATTACAATATCTACATTTCTGAACATCTATCTTGCTTTGGGGAAAAAGAATAGCACCTTTCTAGATTACATGACCTCCTGAGTTTCCATGTTAATGAAGACTGAAGCCACCTCCTCTCAATGGATACCTATTTGCACTCCTGCTGATTAAAGATCTCCTCAACTTAATTATCATAGACTTCTCTGTTACTGAAATGGAAAGTATAAGGTGATATTTGTTTAAACCATCCCTGTGGGAGTCCTTCAAACTTGCTATAGCTAACACACAACTGACTTGAACAGAAGCCAGACCCAGTTTCACTAATTTTACATGTAGGTATTAATAATGCATGATAAGCCATGTCTGATGTGACAAATTGCAATAACTATTAAACCATTTGCCCATCCAATATATCTGATTAATCATGACATACCATGTGACAAAGACAAACCTCTCCATTTTTAAAGAAGAAAGCGAAGTGAATTGAAAAATAGACTAAACTCAATTACTTCTCATTGGTATTAATGAAGCAGATTCCAGCTTCGGGTATTGCCTTGGTAGGGAGAGCAGAAGAAACCCTGCTACTTCCTCCCTTCATTTCTTCTTTGTGTCCAGCCAGCTTAGGACTGAAAGCCAATACTATCTTACAATCATGTTTGTGTTGGAGGCACTTTGCTCCATGAAAGCAGGGAGCTGAAAAGATTGAGCCTAAAAACAACCTAGAGAAAAAGCAAGTGGAGTCTGTCATCGGTTTCACACTTTAAAGGATCTCCTATACTGGGGCTTACTCACAGAGTTCCACAGGAACAAATGAAGAACAAATCCTCAAGCATTCAAAAGGAGTGTCCAATATGGTACCCAAGGTTGTCAGACACAAAGAGTGCAAATGTTCACATTGGAGCATGGGTAAATAGCCCTGACACAATATAAGTCTACACCTCTTTCTTCTTACACTTTGCTGTAAGCACACTAGAATTTGCCACGGAAAGATCTATATAGTCCAGCACTTGAGCACACATGCCCCCCACAAATTTCCCCAATGTCATCTTGCCCCTCATTTCTGTGTGTATAAAAATAATTTGATATCTTAAAATATATATATACTACTTTCTTATATTTTTACTACTATTTCTAGGAGAGCTTAGCTATTTGGACAAAGAAATCACATAATCAAAGTACACTCAGCCATTTAGTAATAGCTTCACTAACTGTATGTGTAATAGAAGAATATAAACAGTTCCCATAGACAAGTTTTGGAAGCCCAAACACAGCAAGATGAAAAATATTCTCATTCTGGGTAACCTTGGGCAAGTTACCCACCCTCTTTAAAACTCAGTTTTCATGTAGACAAAATGAAGATATTAATAGTTTCATATATGTTTGTCAAGATTAAAAAGTGCTGTCACAAAATGAAGGTTCATAAATATTATTCATTATTAATATCTTTGTGGTATATAGAAGATGATCCCAATGATCCCTGCCTGCTGGTGTTCACTCCTTTGTGTAATCCTCTTCCCTTGACTTTGAGCAGGACTGGCAACTTGCTTATAACCAATAGAATATAGCTGAGGTAGTGGAATGTCATCTTTGTCATTACATGACACTGAATAGAAAAGGTGATCAGAGATGTCACTTTCATGATTACATTACATTATATAAGACCTCATTTTAGAAAACTGATGCCACAGACTCTTCTTTTATGCTCAATGAAGTAAGGGGTCATGCTGGGAAAGCCCATATGGCAAGGAACTGTAGCCAGCTGCTAGGACCTAAGGGTAGCCCTCTAGCCAATAGTTAGCAAGAAGCTGGGACCCTAGATCCTATAGCTGTAAGGAAATGAGTTTTGAAGTGACCTAAATAAGCTGGTGTGTAGATTCTTTACAGGTCAAGCCTCCAGAAGAGGGCACAGTCCACATGGTAACATGATTACAGGCTTGGGAGATTCAGAGTAAAGGATGCCCAGCCAAGCCATGTTCAGGCTTCTGACCCACAGAAACTGAGATGATTAATATGTTGTTTTAAGCTGCTACATCTTTGGTGCTTTATTATATAGTAATATTTAAATAGTATAATTATGTATGGCAAAATGGTAGGCAACACGAAGAGAATGCTTCTGAAATGAAATGAAAAAAAAAAAAAAAACACTGCCTAAGACTTTGGGATTCATAGTAAACAGAGTTGAGAAATCTTGAATTCTCTTAAACTTTTCACAGAACTTCATAAGGGAAGAGATTGATCTGGGAAGTGATTAGGTACCACCCCTCTCCCCCATCACCCTGCAGGATAAACAACCAAACTCTAAAAAGGTTGTATAACTGGCTCCAAGTCATGAGGTCAGCTAATTGTAGAGCGGGAATTTGAACTCAACTCTTTTGACCTAATGATTCATATCAGAAAACTATATCCAGAGCTATGACTTACCATTTGGGTGAGATTGTTGTTGATTCTGACTTAATATCATTTAAATCAAACATAGAGTATTTATCAATGTTGAATATATTATTGATGATTATTTGACAATAATTACTCAACTTCATCTGCAAGTCACTTACTGACATTCTGATGTGGCTTGTTTTGAAGGTTACATTGGACTGATGTAGTACCTGTCAAGCCCCAAATGTATAAGAAACACTGTAAACACCTGGAAAATGCAGAGCAACCAAGGCTCTGACAGAGAGTATAAAAGCATTGACATAGAGGGTAAAAGGCTCAGTTAATCCATGAAAATGTCACCATACACTTGGGGTCTTTGTCTGAAGGTTAAGTGTCACAAAGTGTCAGATGTTGCCAGCAGCCAGAATGGCTGAATCAACCCGGGTGATGAGCATGGTAACAGATGCTACAATCACATTGCCTGTGTTCCCAAGTCAGATAATGTGACCATATTAAAATGAGAATCTAATTCCAAAAAGCACGTTTTCTTCCAATATTTACAGTGGTTGATTAACCAGATTCTTCCTATTATAAGTAAAAAAATCCATCACTCCATTTCCCCTTCACCAACATCTCCAAGATGAACAAGTTCTAGAAATGTAATGTACAGCAATATAACTATAGTTAACAATATTGTATTGCACTGTATACTTAAAATTTGCTCAGAGGGTAGATCTTCAGTGTTCTCACCATGGTGGGGTGGAGAGTAGAGGAAATTACTTGAATAATGGATGTATTAATTAGCTTGATTGTGGTAATTACTTCACAATGTAAATATGTATCGATACATAAAGTGTCATACCTTAAATATATACAATTTTTAATTTCATAAAATACATTAATAAAACTGTAGGTAAAGTGGTATAAGAAATGTGATATCCAGGTTATATATGATAATTTTTACATATAACATATTTTTAAAATATATTTGAGTATATATTCTGACAATGAGGCACAGTTTTAGAAATAAGAATTATCCTGGAAATATTTTTTTATACTTGTTCTATATTTGTTTTTCCTTCTCTTCCTCTTCTTCTCTTTAATAATTTAAATCTTTTGAATTCTTTTATTTACTATCTGAGTAATTTTGAAGAGTCACTTAATTACCTGACTTCAAACTTCTTCGTGTATATTGTGCTTGCTAAATAATGGTCTTGTGGTATAAATGGGATCATATGTATATATATATATACAGGGACCCCTCGAGGGATGTCCAAATGCTTGTTTAGGGCAGTCAAACATCCCTCTCACAATCCAGGACTGCTGGCTCCCAACCGCTCACCTGCCTGGTTGCCCTCCCCTGCTGGCCTGATCCCACCCAACTGTCCTCCCCTGTAGGTCTGGTCCCCCCCAACTATCCTCCACTGCAGGCCTGGTCGCCCCCAACTGCCCTTCCCTGCTGGCCATCCTGTGTCCACATGGGGACGCCCATCTTGTGTGTTGGAGTGATGGTCAATTTACATATTACCTCATTATTATATAGGATATATGCAAAATATTTAGCATAGTACTTATTGCACAAATTATTACCTTTGTCTTTCTTACAATTTTCCCCATGGGAAACAACTTTCTTTTTCCCTAAAGGTTTTTTTAGACCTTTGAAAAAGAAGAGAACAGAAATTCCAAACTTAATAAGGTTAATTTACATTGTTTAGGTTGCTGGTTTATAGAGAACCATTGTTATTGGTATGAAATTTCAACTCCAATCCAGGCCCTGTCTAAGGCTTATATGGTGCCTCTGTGGACAGCACCAAATCAAGCATAGATTCATAATGTCTGTTTTGTCCAAGCATGGTGAAGGGCAAAGATTCATTCCATGCTTTGAGACAGCCAACCTTTTAGCAAATGAAGGGGAAAATTGAACTTAAGTCAGAAAGGGAAAACAAATGCACTTATCCAGTAAATTTCTTTAATCAACAAAGTGGTTTTTCAAGACTCTCATTCAATGTCACAAAGTTTGCTAGGTATTTTTACCCAGGTACACAAGGTCACAGTAAGTCCTTATTTCAAAAATTTCAGAATAGAACCTCTTGGAAAACATAAGAAAGTACACTGGCAAAAGAAGATGCCAAGTTGGCACAAAGGTGTTTAGAAAAATTTAATGTACCCTCATTTTTCTTTGGATCAGGTTTAAAAAAGAATCAGAACCAATACAAAAGAAATATTATTAGTAGACCTGTCAACTATTAAGAACTTCATAGACTGTAATTCTTCAGCTTTCTCCCACAGTCTAAATATATGAATGTTTGAAAAAACAGGGTGAAAGCACATGTAATTTACCCAGTCATGTATCACAGCATGCTCTGCCAGAAAAGGTAAGTAAATGAGCAAATCTGTCAGCAACTCAGAATGAAATGAGGGTGAAACTGGGATCACCCAGTAGATATGTCACATTCAAGCCCTTTAAGAAAAATACTAGTAATAGAAAAATTTAAATACGAAAAAAGCTTCTATTCACACATATTTTATTTTAATACAATTTTCACTTTATACCTTTCCTAATGTGTTTCTTTTTTTTTATTTTGCACTGTCTGTATGTACAATACTCAGAAATTTGACTGAGGATAAACAAATAATTTAAATATCTTGATGTTTTGTCTACTCATTTATAAGCATGTAAATAATCAGGAGTATCTTAATATGCAGAAACATCTAGCTCTTTCATGACATTTAGAGGAAACAGTCATATATTAAACTAAATATAAAACATCAGTATCATACAGTAAAATGAATACCTCTATTTTTTTTTAAATATACACTAGTGGTCAATTTCCTACTTAGAATATGCATTTTTTTTTCCTGATTAAAAACTATCTTTTTCACCGTTACATTGATTTTCTTTTAATTTTGTATTTATTTTTCTCTTCTTTTCCCATAAATATTCTGTTTCTAGATATTGTTCTCTACCTTTGCAGAATGAATATATTGTTTAGTTTCTTTATCTTCTGGAAACATTTGCAGAAAGCAATTTTTTCTTTCCATAACTGTTATTGCAAGACTGGGAAGGAGAAAAAGGGAAGAGGACATGTATCTCTGCAATAAGTACTGCTGAGTCTTCAGGGAATGTTTCTCCCTTTTACTTAGCAGAAAGTGAGGGTGAAGTAGATGTGGCCAGTTCAGGGTACATTTTTACCCATTCACCAAACTCTACAATTGCTGTTGTTTTATTTCTCTTGTAAGTGCAGGTATATCACCTGCCAAAGGTGGCAGAGTAGTTTACATAATCTGTGGATCAAATGTCATGGGAATGCATCATTTATGGGGCATTTTAATAAATTATGCCTTTGTTTATAGACCATATAAACAGACGTAAATCAGTATTTTCTAATCAATTAAACAATTAAGCACAATTCATGTGTAAGTGATTATTTTATATCCAGAGTAATTTCTGTACACTTAATTTTTCAGAGTATGTGCTTTCTGCACATTAAATTTTCTCAAATGGATTTTCACAATTTCCAGACTCTGAAGCATAAATCAGAAATCTGTTCTTCTATTCCAATGCTTCAAGAACATCCCGTGACTGTCAGATTTCTCTGCTAGCAGCTTTAGTTACCATAGCTTCTCAAGCCATTCATTTTTTTTCCATGCTCCACCACAGAGAAATGCACAATAGACCTTCTGTTCCCTTTTATATTCCATCACTAATTTAAGGTTGACTTACAAAATGTTAAGTGTTTATTTCTGAGTCAGGTACTCAATATATGCTTAAGGAAGAGAGGTGAGCTCAGGTGAAATTCATGTTGGCTGAGTCCACACACATAAAATGAAGGAATGAGACAGCATCTAGACATATTAAGGCAAAAACCATATGTCTGAAATATCTTGAGGACTAAGGCCAGACTTTTCAAAACGTCTTTTTGGTAGGACTGAAATGTAACCATATGGATTTTCCATTTCACTTCTCATGAGCAGAGGAAACCTGTGATAATTATGTTTTATCTAGTATTTTCTCTCTTCACAGAACTTAACAGATTTAGCAGTCACTAATTTAATCTTCTCTTGTAAGTTATTTTGCTTGTTTGTTTAGCTTTTCTCTCTTGTCATTGGGACTTTTAAAAAAAACAGTAAAATTAATTTTTCATTAACTTATTGTGACACTAGACTCAAAGTAGTAAAATTTCTTAGTAGTAAAAAGGTAGAAAACATTAGTAGAATTTCGCTGGTACGATCAGAGCTAGTTTTAGGTGATGCACTGCTGGCCTAAATGTTAGGATGCCCAGATCTCCTTTTTGGTTTTGTATTGATGATTTATCTTAATCCCTATCTCCTAATGCACACAAAGACACACAACGCTCTCTGGAATATATGCTTTAAGCTCTCTGTATTTATGAGACTCAGGCAAAACAAAGTTCAGGAAAGGTTTTTATAAGCCCATTTATACCAAGGTTGAAGGGCTGAAATAGTTAACTCACTTTACTAGGAGAAATTCCCAGGCATTTCTAAGTGTTAATTTAGGGTGAAGAGTAGATGCTTTCTTTGTTCCAGAGTTTAAGATAATATCATTTATCTTTCCCATCTTCAATCCAGCCTTTTGCTCAGAGTTTAATATGTTTTAAATAACCTAAAAGTCTATGTTTTACCGTTGTAGATTATGATGATTTAATCTCTAAATAAGTAATCTTACATCCTGAATGACACCTGTAATTATTGATACTTATTACTAGTTTCTTGTTTGACTCTATATGGTACTTCATATTGAACAGTATATTCAATGTCAACCTAAAATAAGAGAAAAGTTTAGTTATGTGTGGTCATCAGATGCCTTCCCTTTTCATCCTTGCTCTCTCCTGCATAAAAAGGTGATTTATTTGAGGAAGTGTCTCACATCTCTTGTACCACATCTTCTAACCACAAAACCCCTTACCTTCTTCTTCCTTGGTTATGACATTCTTTCATCTTATGATAGACATTCTCATCTCTCAGTTCCTCCTCTGATCCCAAACAACCAGGACAAAACAGAAGATAGAGAAAGAAGGTTCATAGAGAAGACATTGCACTACAAAACTCTAAAAATGATTGAACATTTTACAGGCATTTTGTGTCTCCCCTATCCTGTTTGGTACCTAATATTCTACCCCCAATCCAATCTGCTTTCAAAAAAGTATGACATACAATTAATTTTTCATATTACTATTCACTTAAGTACCAAATACTATACTATTTAAGTAAATAAGGTTGGCATACATAGTGGGGTTTTTCTGGCATATGATATAAACTATAAATATATAAAGAGGTCCGGTGCATGAAATTTGTGCACTGGGGGGGGGGTGTCCCTCAGCCAAGTTTGCACCCTCTCCAATCTGGGACCCCTCAGGGGATGTCCGACTGCCAGTTTAGGACTGATCCCTTTGGGAGTGGGCCTAAACTGGCAGTCGGACATCCCTCTCACAATCCAGGAATGCTGGCTCCTAACAACTTGCCTGCCTGCCTGATTGCTCCCTAACCACTCCCCTGCCAGACTGATACTTAATTGCTACCCTGCTGGCCCAATTGCCCCCTACTGCCCTCCCCTACAGGCTTGGTTGCCCTCAACTGCCCTACCATACAGGCTTGGTTGCCCTCAACTGCCCTACCATGCCAGCCATCTTGTGATGACATGGGAGTGTCCATCTTGTGGCATGATGATGTGGAGGTGGCCATCTTGTGACAATGTGGGGTAGCCATATTGTGACAACATGGCAGCGGCCATCTTGTGATGATGTTGGGGCGGCCATCTTGTGATGACATAGGACAGCCATCTTGTGATGTGAGGGTATGAGGGTCAATTTGCATATTACCTCTTTATTATATAGGATATTATATAGGCTATATAAATTTATGGGGAAATGAAACTAGTTATTACTCTCCAAATATATCCATGCTTGGTTGTTTCTATGCCAATTAAATAATGATAAAAGAGTAATAGATACATTTAATTTTTAGCTCATTTTATTTTCTACCATTTTGATTTAGCATAGAGAAAGTAAGCAAGTACTTTAAGGTTGATTCCAGAAGGGGAGGAGAAGCACTCTCTGTTCCTTCCAATGAACAGTCAAAATTGGTAGGGGGGAAAAAGTAAGCCAAGGCATAGCGTTATACCCAACTATTCAGGCAAACTTACCTTGTCCTGAAACTTGTAAGGGTAGAAAGAGAAATCCCAGCTAAATCACTGTTTCATCCTAAGAAGCTACACATGCTTACATTCCCATATAATTTTCACTCCATGCTAATACCAGGTACCAGGCACCTTGGTGTTTCCAATGCACCTCACATATTGTATCTGAGTCTTGTCCCTTTTCCACAATCTCTCAGAGGGTTCTAATTGGGTCAATCTGCAACTGTAGCCTTACTGATAAACTCTCTGTGATAATAGGGACCCTCTAAATTTTATTTATCCTGAGTGAATAACCTTTTTAATGTTATGAACCATATGTTAATTACTAATTGTCAATGCTTGGACAAAAGAGGATTCAAGTCTTCCTCTAACACCCCCCCCCCAAAAAAAAATAAAAAGAGATAACATGTTTTTTGGATCAAGGAAACAGTGCAGGCTTTACAACTGGAAGGAGGAAACATTTAGGGGAAAAACAGATGAGAATATTGGGAGATATCCTCTCAGATAGCCTATGTAGAATAATTACATGGATTTGGAGGAAAGGTACAAAAAAGTTGGCATTCTTTAATTTATCTATTGAGAATCTACTAGATGTCAGCATTTTTCTAGTTGATGGGGATTCACCAATGAATAAGATTGTCAAGGACCTGTTGGAAGAGTCAGACTACACAATAAGATCAGATGGTGATACATTCTGTAAGAAGAAGACAATAAGATAGAATAAAAAGTGCTGGGATAGAATAAAAAGTGCTGGGTTCATTTTGATTAGTTGATTAGTAAAGGCCTCTTTGGGAAAGAGGTATTTGAGCTGAAACCTAAATGACAATTAAAAAAATCAGTCATGAGGTGATCCAGGTAAAGATTTAAGGCAGAAAAATAAGATTGTAGAAAAGAAAGATGATTTGGGGAACACAGAAGTCCAGGCACAGGAATCCTTTGCAGAATTGACCATTCTTGGCAACTAGAGAGAATCGGCTAGGTCAAAGTTCCTTAGTAGGTTCTGAGTACTAAGATGAACAAAATCAGTTGCATAAACTCTACATTACCAATTCCAAGAAAAACAAATCCAAACGTTTAATTATTCTGATTGCTATTAAAAATATTGACTTGAAGACATGAGATCTGGGAAAGATAAGAAAATGAGCTAATCTTGAGACTATAGCTAACTAGAACAAACCTCAAATATTCAGGTTGCAGCAGGAGGCAGCATTTTCACTACCCAGCAACAAAACAGAGTTCAATTATTTGGCTGAAGACCCAGCTTGGACCCATTCTCTGCTGATCCCTGGGTTTGCTACCTGCCTCCTTTATTTTCCTTTTTGTTGTTGTTGTTGTTGTTAATCCTCACCAGAGGATATTTTTCCCATTGATTTTTTAGAGAGAATGGAAGGAAGGGAAGGAGGTAGAAGGGAGAATGAGAGGGAAAAAGAGAGAAGAGCGAAATATCAATGTCACACACACACACACACACACACACACACACACACACACAGGCACTCTAACCACTGAGCACACAAGCCAGGGCACCACCAGCCTCCTTTCTGACCACTTTCTCCTCCCAAGAATTTTCCCAGGTCTTTCTTTCTCAAGCACTCTGTTCCAGTGATTCTATTTTTTCCCTTCCCTATTTCTGCCTCTCCCAAACTTGTTTGTCCTAAAGGTTTATACCATTTCCATATTCAGGAATATTTGTACACATCTGTTTTATAGTAATTTTCTTTTCAAAATATTGTTTTTATCCATATCAGCAAAATATAATATGTAAGGGTTGTCAGGAGGACTTGAAAACAATGATGTTATACAGAACCAGATGTTCAAATGGTACCTGTGAAAATTGAATTCTACTTGTGTAGAACTTATATTTCCCATAAAGAAAACAGGAAGCAAAGGAGAGAACCTAGGTGTCCTGACTCATGAAACGGGAGAAAAGAATTATGTTCAATGCATAAGGAAACAAGTCTTTTGGGTTCTGGAAGATCGTCAGCCAACCAAGTTTTATCAGACATAATCTTACATGTGGTAGTAAATTAGAGTCAAACTGTTGAAAGAATAAGAGAGTACTGTTTGTACTATGCTTCTGATTCATACTATATAAAAATAATTTTGTGAGGTTTGGGAATGTAACGTGGAATATAATTTCTATTGGGAAAATGCATTCCAAATTTCAAACCACCTTCCAAATTAATTTGTGCTATGAAATGGATTTGCAAATTGGAGGCTTACAAGGACAGAATGTGTCTTTATTCTTCCTCCTCTCATTTCAGATGCTTTTTCTATCCCTTATTTGTTCATTAAGCATCTCCTCACTAAAGTTAGCCCATTATTAATCTGGTTAGGCCAGATTTCATCTACTAATATGTGCATTTGAATACGGTATTTGGTACCATTCACCTTTTCTATTTTTAGTCATACTATTATATACTAGTGACTGGGTGCACAAATTCATGCACATTGAAAGGAAATTAATTAGAAGATGGCCGGTGGGACAAGACTGGGCAAGGCGGGCTATGCATGCCCTGGAGCCAAGCATCTGCAGAGTGAGTGGGGTCCCTCCAGAAGGTGGGGGCCCTTGGCCTGGCCTGCAGGGATTGAAGCAAAACCAGCTCTCAGATATCCCCTGAGGGGTCCCAGAGTGTGAGAGGGAACTCTTAAAAGTTGCTGTTGTACACGGTTTGGAACACAAAGGCAAGTGTGCAGTAAACCAGATTCGGTGCCAACAGTGCCCCAGCAACAACATAATCCACGGCCAAAGGTGGAATCGCATGGCCCCGCAAGTAATTGGGCTCCTTTCTCTCTAGTTTCGGGGTGCATCACCGGAGAACCACCCCTGCCAAGTCACTGCAGCTTGGCAGTTCCTGTGTTGAGCGTCTGCCCCCTGGTGGTCAGTGTGCATCACAGTGACCAGTTGGATGGTTGGACACTTAGCATATTAGCCTTTTATACATAGGGATTTCTCATTATGTATGGTTTGCAAGTTTCTTATGAATGACATATATTTCTGTGCTTTATTTAAACATTTTATATAATGGTATACCTACATGGCTCTATAATTAAACTTTATTTATTTTGGTTCAGCTTGTGTTTTGGTCCCCCCTCTTTCCCACTCTCCCTCCCATTCCCTTTGCGTCCCTCCTTCTGTCACTCTGTCTCTCCTCCTCTCCCCCTTCTCAACTTCCCTCTCTCTCTTACACACACCACCCACACATGTGAGAAGATCAGCACATATTTTTGTAGATGCACTTATTTCACGTGAGTGGTTAAATATAGACTTCTGGACTTAGTTAGAATAACAGAACTCCTGGGATTATAGTAAAGAAACTAGAGCATTGCTTGGGCTCAGCCTGCCTTTCTGTTTTTCCTGCCTGACATTCTCAGTCCTGTGCTGCTGTTTCCTTGCCCAACATTCCCACTGTCCCAGCATCCCATCATTTGACTAATGTGTCCCTGCTCCCTATACCATCATGAATCCTCAATAAACTACTCATCTCTTATATCTGCAGGAAAGTAGGTCTAGCTGGCCATAAACTTCCATTTAGTAGACACTCTTTTGTCAAACAGAACAAAAAATATGTAAGCATATTTTAAAAAATCGTATCCTAATACACATTCCCCCCACAATTTACCTTATGAAAATGAAATCTGGAACTACTTCCTAGATCAGGGGTGGGCAACTCCTGGCACGCGTGACAAACATGGCACGCCAGTAACTTTTGCTGGCACGCGAAAACCTCTCATAATCTTCCATTT
>NW_006297819.1:1184993-1185728 GCF_000327345.1 Myotis davidii | reverse complement strand
GATACATTAAAAAATAAATGTATTTTTCATCATCATATACTGTGTTTTTGTTGCTCAAATGAATTTTATTATTTCTTCAAGGTTCTTCACACACATACACCTTAAGAGATATCAAGTAGGCGTAACATGTTCTCAAAAAATTAGGGTTGGCACGCAGAAGAATTTTGAGTCAGAGATTTTGCTGGTTTTGGCACGCACTCACAAAAAAGGTTGCCCAACCCTGTCCTAGATCATTTTACTAAAACTAAATATGCAATAGCCTAATATTCTTTTATTTTTCTGTTTCCCTGGATACCATTCAGGGACATGACTGATCTTCCACTCTCTAATATACTCTTATATTCTCTCTTTCCATTAATTTCTCTAGCTGAATTTCTCCTTCTCTTTAGAAACCACAAGGTCTTAAAATGTCATCACTTTTCCTTCTACTTCTACTTATCACATACTCTATTTCATAACACTTGTTTTATGTTTGAAATTTCTATATATACAGCGTGCTTATACTTTGCTTTTCCTGTATTATTCAGTTTACCATTATAATCATTTTCTCATCCTGACGTTCTGTCTAAGAGAATATAAAACAATCTTTACATATATTCCTTAGTGGTTCAGTGTCTACCTACTCTGTGCTCTGTATTGTATGACGTTCTGTGGGGAGTGAATGACACAAGCTAATATAGCTCCTGTCTTGAAAAAAAATTATAACTTGGGAAAAATTACATATTTAATATAATT
>NW_006297819.1:1182657-1183537 GCF_000327345.1 Myotis davidii | reverse complement strand
AAAAAAAACAATAAAAATGTTACTTGAAATTATGAATATAAAAATCAACTTTAATAATTTATTTTTACTTAGAATCATTGGCATTTTTAAGATTGCAATATCTGGATGAGAGTAGATCTTGTAGATCTTGATTGGAGAACAGCAGATAGAAACAAGCACATTTCTCAGATCATTCTATTCTGTGCATAAAATAAGGAATGTGGGGTTTAGTGTAATAATATGGGTTTTAAATTTAGCTTATTAAAGGATTAATATAATAATAGTGAAAACAAATATCAAAAAATATTTGGCAAATATATGAAGTGTTGAATATTAGTTCATGAATTTATATATTACTAGAGGCCGGATGCACAAAAATTCATGCAGGAGTAGGCCTTCCTTCCCCCGGCTGCAGGCACTGGCTTCCCTCTAGCACCCGGGACCCAGGCTGGCTTCCCTTGGGCCACCTGCAGGCACTGAGGACCTGGGCTGGCTTCCCTCTGGCCCTGGCTTCATCAGGAAAAACGTCTGAAATGACGTCCAGAAGGATGAACAGTTTAATTAGCATATTACCCTTTTATTATAATATACTAGAGGCCCAGTGCACAAAAATTTGTGCACTCGGGGGGAAGGGAGGGTCCCTCAGCCCGGCCTGTGCCTTCTAGCAGTCTGGGACCCCTCGGGAGATAACGACCTGCTGGCTTAGGCCTGCTCCCAGGTGGCAGAGGGCAGGCCCAATCCCTAGGTGCAGCCCCTGGTCGGGCTCAGAGCAAGGCCGATTGGGGTGTTGGGGAACCGCCACTCTCACACTCAGGGCAGGGCCGATGGGGAGGTAGCATGGCGCTACCCCCTGTCACACACAGAGCAGGGCCCGCGGGGGGTGTGGACAGAGCTGGGCAGC
>NW_006297819.1:1153056-1182013 GCF_000327345.1 Myotis davidii | reverse complement strand
GTGTTTCTGGAGTTTTTTTTAGCTTCTATATGTTACTATGTTTCAAACTGCTCGCTCAGAGGTCTGCAACGGCAGGCGGGGAATGTTGGAGTCTGCCGTCACTGAAGCAAGCAAGCCTCATGTTCAGTTTAAGCTGCCTGGCTGCCGGTCACCATCTTGGCTGTCAGTTAATTTGCATATCACACTGATTAGCCAATGAGAAGGGTAGCGGTCGTACACCAATTACCATGTTTCTCTTTTATTAGTGTAGATTGTAGTTCTGTTAATTAAAAGTTTGAAAGTTTCTTGAAGCAATGGCTTCCAGGTATAATAAACACACCTAGAATTCAGATCTTAGTTTCTAAATATAATTCCTCAATAAAAGGAAATAGGGTTATTTATAAAAATGACGGATTCCTGATCTGAGTCATAGAAAGTGCAAAGTAAGTCCAGAATCATTTTCTGAATAGTAAAAATGTTCTTGGAGATCATCAGGGACACATGGAAAAGACATAGGAGCCAGTTTGAAGAGGCCTTTACTATCTAAATTTTAATCAATTTGGGTATCAGAAAAAACCAATAGGCATAAGTTGTAATATTACACTGAATAAATAAAAATGCATCCATTTTGATACTAGAGATGAAGAGAGAGAACATGAAATATATATCCTCACTATAATCAGAGGTGACTTTTACATCAATTTTGTACTCTGAAAATTGATATTTGAAAGAAAAAAAAATGAAGTAGTTACCTTTCCTTTTTAGGAAAAACCTGAGTTCATTCCTACATTTTGAGGAGAAAATAAAATTGCAGAAGAATGCCAGAAAATAAATGTAGAAGGAATGAAATTGCTAGAAAGTCACCATTCACCAACCGTGAATATAATAATTGGTTCAGAGAGCCAGAGTCATCAATGGATATAAAAATCGGTCAATGTTCTCTGGGAACAGCATATGCACATAATTCTAAAGCATCACTTCCAAGTCTGTTTTACTAATGTTGAAGGGGGAACTGTTCCAGTGTAATGGAGAGATCTAGGAGTCACCATCTTACCCAAATAAACAATCTTGTGTCATTGAAAGTGGTTTAATCTGACATTACGGACCCCTTAGTTGGGTGTAATATGATGTATCTAGCATCATCTCTGAAATTCTTGCCAAAGAAAGTATTATATAAATATACTTAAGCTTGGAGATTGAGCATCCGGTTTATAGAAAATATAGAAGATAAATAATTAAGTTAAAAACAAAACAAAACACTACTAGGAAACAGACAAGTTGATAATGTGTTACATGTCACAATAAAATTAAGCTGGTTTCTAAAAAAAAAAAAAAAAAATACCCTGGAGAGAATAAAAAGGAAGTTTGAAGCCTTTCCCATACTAAAAGATACAAAATAAATAGAATAAAGGAAAATTGCTTGGATATTAATTGAAAAAAGAGTTATAAATGATATTGATGAAACAACTGGAAAACATGAATACAGATGTCATAACGATTTACTATTTATTTTCTGAGATAGGATAATGGTATTGTGGTTCTGTATGAATTTGCCTTTATTAAGAGGTGTTTGATAAGTATGTGGTGGAGTCTATTTGGATAAGCAACATTAGTGGTAATTAATTTCAGTGGTAAGTACACAGGTAATCATTCAATTCTTTCAACGAGTCTGTATTTTGGATAATAATATTTTTTAAAAAAAATCAATGTAATGTTAGCATCTTAAAATGGATAAAAAAGCCTCAAGCTAAAAGAAAAGAAAAATATTTAGGCTCTCAGCAGAACCCAAAGCCGAGTATACAGCACAAGATTTTTTTAGGATTCTCTATTCCTCAATGACTCCTTCCATTTATATGCCAGTGATAAAATATTAGGGGCTTTAATCCCTGCCTCATTAAATAGAGCATATTCTCACTTCACTCTGACCTGTGCTGGGGCCAGTTTAAGGAGCAATCAGTCATGAGATCATTAATACAGCAACTGGCTAAGAAGGTGAAGATATTCATCTAAAATTAATTTCTTGACCTTTTCCATGAGAACCTAGAAAGGAATATTTTAGTGTTCATAACTGGGGAGCTGCTCCACTTATAACCTATGTTTCCCAAATGTGGTCATTACAGAAACAGAGACAAGAATTGGAGATGTGGGGAGCAAATAATGTGTCAGGGTTACTCTCACAGATGGAGCACCTCAAGCTACCTAGAAAGGATCTGTTTGGAAAGAAGCAAGGAGGTTATTCACCAATATCTAATGTAAGGCCTTAAACAACTCTACCGGGCTCGGGAGAGGACAGGTAAAAACACAACATAATGAAAACAGGTTGTAGCTAAAAAAAATTTCAGAAGATTCCAGCTATTGTAGGAGCCAATGTCAAATGATTCAACCTTAATTCAGCACAGGAAGTGCTATCTAATAAAAGAGACAAAGCCGTACTTTTATCATGATCAAAGACAAAGATGAATACAAAGCTAAACATTTAGCAAATGCCAGTAAACTCTGAATCAGAAAGGCAAATCTTCAGATTCATGAGTAACCTTTACTGAGAACTCAGCTATGCCATTTTGAAGGTGAAATAGATATCATAAGAAATCCTCTGATCCTCAAAAAATGCAATTTGAAATAAAAGCCAATACTTTTCTACACCCTACTTGTGCCCCCACCCCTGATTTCTTTATAAGTTATAGAAAACTCTGGGAGTACATTTAGGGACCACTGAAGATTCATTTTATTATTATTTATTTTAATTTATTTTTTATTGTTGAAAGTACTGCGGACGTTCCCCTTCCTCCCTATTGACCCCCCTTTTAGCCCATCTCCATCCCTCACCCCAGGCCTTCACCGCACTTTTCTCATTGTTTTTAAACTTCAACCTTTCCAATGGTTGCTAATTTGGAATGAAATCCTAACTTCACAACATCTTTTCCACAAAGTCAATGAGGCACACTGGGGAGGAAACAAGAATTCACAGAGGTGGCAATTTGAATAACCTAAAGTGGCTTTTGAAGAATGTATAGCCTAAGGACTCTGTTTTTCAGATCAAAAATAAAACAAACATGGACTTCCAGATATTGGCCAGTCACCAGGCCAAATATAAATTATAAAAATGTAAATAAATAAATTAAATAAATGAATATGACTTAGTATACAGTAAATGTTCTATAAGGGTTAAATAAATTCATTTAATGTAACCTGAAGGGAGTAGGCCTTTGGATCTCTGATAGTTCATGAGACAGATGAGCTAGGGCTGGGTTATAATGATGCACTAACTCTACCATTGCTATCATG
Organism: Myotis davidii; assembly: GCF_000327345.1. Classification (NCBI taxonomy): domain Eukaryota; kingdom Metazoa; phylum Chordata; class Mammalia; order Chiroptera; family Vespertilionidae; genus Myotis; species Myotis davidii. The sequence goes on along the minus strand of NW_006297819.1, from coordinate 1,178,749 downwards.
ATACCTATCTCCTCCATTTGTAGTGGAATAACAGGTAGAGTCAATACAGTTCATATAAACTAATTTACTAATCCTCATAAGAAACAGTTAAATATTGATTTCTCCGTTGTAATTATGAGAAAACAGGCTGAGAAAAGACAGGCTAGCAACTTGTCCAAGATTATACAACTATGAAGTGATAGAAGTAGGATTTAGGTCCAGATCTCTGTGAATTCAAATTTAGGTCTAAATTCTTCATTTACTAAAAAAAAATTCCTCAGAGATTTCTTATAATATCTTAAATTCTTAACATGATAAAAGGGAACTACCATATCATCCATTAATATTAGCTTATTGTATGAGCTGCAGGTAAGTGTTGCTCCTGAGTAGATATTTTAGAAGGATCTCTATGTTCATAAGGATGGAAAGATTAGAAGTTTTTTGCAGAAAGAGATCTTGGAAGTTTGAGATAGATCATTGGTTGAGGGGGACAATGGTGGTGATAATGAGGATGGAAATGCGGGAAGTGACGGAAAGAATGCAACGTGTTCTGAAGATAGTGCTTAAATTATTGTTCAGTTTCTTATTTTTTACTCTGAATCCTTATAAGGCTGATGAATCACTAATCAAGTCACAACTACTGTCACTAAATTGTATCTTTTTATATTATAAAAGTTGGCCAAACTCATTTAAAATTTTTAAAAATAAAATTTTTATAAAAACATGATGTGGGGATAAGGACACATATGTAATAACTTAATAAAGAAAAAAAATATAAAATAAAAAACATGAAGTGTATATATATATATATTCTCTGCCAAAATATATGACAGTTGTTAACATTCCTGTCTATTTATTTCCAGCTGTTTTTTTTCCCCTCCCTGTGCCTATAATTGGGACTCTTGGAAAACAGTTGAGATGACAAAACATTGCACACGTGGGAATCCTGTTTTATGTTACATGATAAGCATTTCCAATGTTATTTTTCTATAGGACTTAACAGTCTAAAATCATGTTTCAAGTCCCCACCCATCCAATATAACTTGCTTCTCTCTCTTTTACTCATTCTCTGTTGCCTCCCCAACCCCTACAAACAGCAGTTACAACATAGCAAACTATTATTAAAAAAATATATACAAACCTATATCACAAAGGTTTTATGACTCTGTGCAAGAGGTCACTTTGGACTAAACACCCATTTTTCTTTACCTTCCCCTTCTAAAGACAAAACAGGGAATGAATCAAATAGAAGAATAACAAGATGACAATTTCTGGGGTCATATAACTGACATATTACATTTAGCTCCCTCTAGGGATGAAGTACATTATCTAATCTACTAAAACCACATGGGCTATCTGGGCCATGATCTGCTGGAATGTGAACAGCAGGTCAAAATGTTATAGACCAATCATTACTCAACCTTTGGAATGAGAGAGGATTATAAATCCATTTTTATATTAGTAGTGTATGGCAAAAGTTGCCTCCAATGATCTATTTACCAATTCAATCTGTGTTCCTCATCACAGGTGAATACTAAATAAACAAATAAGCACAAAGCAATTATAAGATTGGTGTTACTTCTTACACACTGAAAAAGTTGATTTCAATACTAAGAGAAAGATGCAAATTTCATAGGTTAAAATGACCGATTTATCTTAGATTTAGTATAGGTCTTATAAAAGAAACCAACAGTGTTGACATGTTTTGTTGTCACTGTTGTTTGCTTTTGGTTTTAGTTTTGTTTTTTGAAGGTGACAGAAAAAGAACACAATGCAAAGTAAATATTCATATTTCATGCTGGCCTTTTCAGGATATATGAAAGAGACCCTTAGCTGTTCCAATTGCATACAAGATGAGATAAGAAAAGTTACCAAGTGTTCTATGAATTAATCTTAATTTAATTGTTCAAACTTATAAGCATGAATGTGGAAGAAGATATCCAAATGCATTTTATGAACATGTAGATTCACAAAGTACATGGTTTAGAAATGTTATTCATTTTGTGAATATCTACCTTTTAGAAGAGAATATTTCTTTAAATATCATTCTCCATTGAAAATATAATCATATATATATATACTTCCTGGCTCTCTAAGTTTGTTTTTCTGGATATCTATATATATAGAAGGCCAATATGCAAAGTGTCCTCTTGGGAGTTCAACCAGGGGACTGAGAGTTCAATCACTCACTATGATGTGCACTGACCACTAGGGGGTGGCACAGAATGAAGGAAGGCCCCAGCCAGCAGCAGGGAAATGGAGGCCTGGCCAGCACCTGGCAGCCACTAGGGACCCTACCTGTGAACAAATTTCGTGCACTGAGCCTCTAGTATAATATATGAAAACATAAAGTATGAATCTCAAGAATATGTCTTGTGAGAAAAAGCAAGTTCCACATGCAGCCTATGTAACCTGCCATAACTTGGATAGATTAGTAGAATTATGTCCATGTGACCCAAAGATCATATTGTAAAAAACCCTACTTTTACCTTTTCATTCAAGATTATCCCTATAAATTTCATGGTATGACATTAGTAGCCAATGTATGATCCATATAACACAACCTTATGCAAGGACACCATTTTTTGGTTGTTATCAGTGCCCAGGTGCATACTCACAGGATATAGCACCCTCTAGCCCAGAATAGTTATTTTGCCACATCTGCTAGCAACATACTTCTATGGCCCATTAATATCAACAATAAATAAATCATTTCAGAACTGATTACAAACCCAATGGATGTCAACTGTCATGTGTTTAAGAGTAGTGGAGTGTGATGGTGAAGGAGAAAAGAGGGACACATCAGAACTAGCAAAACATTTAAAGAACTCTTCTGGGTCCTGCTGCCCTGCTTTGATAGGCAGGTAAAGAAGAAGGGGTTATGAATATACATTTCATATATAATGTTAAAAGCTTCAGAGATAATGATGATTAATGTTCATTTCCTTTACCAACTATGCAGTCATTCCAATGGACAATTAATGCTGTGACATTTATGCATTTGGCTAAACTACAGATATATATTTGTACTTTCTACAGCCTCCTGAGGAAAATGATTATTGTTTTGTTTGTGTGGGTTTTTGGGGAGTTTCATTATTCATAGAGATGTTCTGATACTCACTTGTATATTGTGTTTTAAGGGATGAACTATAATGTGAAATTCTTGGATTTGGAGAGCAAGGTAATCTTCTTATCCTTACTTTAGTTGGTTTAAAATATTTTTGTTATAAAAGCAATATAGTAACATTCTAATAGTACACAAAATAGGGGAAAATAACTATATTTATGAGCATGAACAGGTGCACAGAAGGCTATACGCTGTAGTATTGATGGTAAGAATGAACATTAGAAAAGAAATTAAATGTCTACCAATAAGAAAACAGTTACATAAATGTTGCCATAAACAAATTATGGAACATATGAATTAGCTGTTAACAAACAAGGTAGATATTTGTGTACTGACATAGAAATTTATTTTTCCAAAACCCATTTTAATGGGAAAAAATAAAATCACAGAATAATACATTAAGTGTTACAACAACAACAAAGTTGTTATATAGTGAAAAAAGAAAAGGCTTCAAATTTCTTCCAAAATATCCCATTTCTCAAATACAAATCTTTATTTCAATTTTCTCTAATGAGCTCGAGGCTTCAAAATCATACCAACTGACTCATGAATGTCTTGGATGTCTCACTGGCCCCATAAACTGAACTTAATCTCTGTCTATTCTTAATCACAATAGTTGTTCTTCCTATATCTTGAAGGGACCACTAGTCTTCTAGTTGCCCAAGCCAGAGTCCTGAGATTCTCCTGAATGTTTCCTTCTCCCTCACTGAATTAAAATATTTAATGTCACTAAGTTCTCTTAATTTTGACTCCTAAATATCTATTGAATATATGCCTTCACCACTTTTTATGCTACCATGGAGTTAAGCCATCACTTTTTCCACTTGAATTTTAGTCTTGTACCTTCAACTTGGATTTTACACAGCTGAAGACTTCTCTGTTTAAGCCATATTTGTCAGGGGTCAGGCAAAGGGGTTGGGGCTGAGTACAAAGAGGTAACATGAAGTAATGTGATGTGTAGAAGGGCTGTTAAAATTGATCTGTACCTTGATTGTGCATGTAGCTTAACATGCCTCTATGCACTTGTCAAACTGAATAACAAAAAGAGTGAATTTTATTGTAAAGTTTAAAAATCCAAATAGAATAAAACACATGAAGAGACCCCAAAATTCCATTCTCTTACTTCCCAATGCTTATATAATAAGAAGCAGTATCCGAACGTGGCCACAAGCACCCTCAGCATGTGGGTTCTGCCTACTTCTCCAGGTACATCTTACACCCATCTCCTCTCCTCTTTCTACCTATGAGCTGCATCCCCTCATGTTCTGTTCATCTCAATCTAGAGTCCTCATGTCTGCCCAGAATTCTCTTCTCTGGTTCCTTCCACTTTTGGCTAGTTGACTATTACACTTTCATTAGACCTCAGTTCAAATAGCACATTCTCAGGGATGTCAGGCAAAGAAATCTCAAAGAACACAAGGCATGCAGAACAGATTTGCACTCCAATAAGAATTAAAAAACAAAAACCTTGGGGAAGGTGCTGAAGAAAGAATGGACTAGGTAATATCCTTAATATAGAATACTAGAGGTCTGGTGCAGGAAATTTGTGCATGGGGGGTGGGGTGTCCTTCAGCCCAGCCTGTACCCTCTCCAATCTGCCATATCCCTCTTACAATCTGGGACTGCTGGCTCCCAACCACTCGCCTGCCTGCCTGCCTGACTGTCCTTATCCGCTTCTGCCTGCCAGTCTGATTACCCCCTAACCATTCTCCTGCCAGCCTGATTGATGCCTAACTTCTCCTCTGCTGTCCCAATTACCCCCAACTGCCTTCCCCTGCTGGCCTGGTCACCCCTAACTGCCCTCGCCTTCTGGCCTGGTCGCCCCTAACTGCCCTCCCCTGCTGGCCTGATTGCTCACAACTGCCCTCCCCTGCCGGACATCTTGTGGCGGTCATCTTGTAACAACATAGGGGTGGCTGTCTTGTGTGAGGGTGTGATGGTCAATTTGCATATTGCATCTTTAATTTATAGGATGTACCAATATGCAATATTGTTATTACTTGTTGTACCACTTTCCCCCGCTTTTGTCAGTTCCAATGGCATCCTGTATTTACCTTCATGTCTGTAAGGTAATCTATCACGCTTTCTAATCACATATTTGTGTGAATTTTAAAAATTGTGATCATGGCCTGTTTCTACCACTAGATTGCAAGAGCCACAGAGACCGGAAATGTGCCTATCATTCCTCTGTTATATTCTCCCAATTTCTAGCACAAAAATTAACCAAATACATACTGAATAATGGAATGAATAGTGAGTGATAATTCCAAAATGCATTGCAAAGCCAACAGCTTTCATTATCCTCTCTCGGACTCCTTCTGTTTCTCAATTTGAATAAAATGCTTGGTGATTTAAGCCCTCCAAAGATATGCTTTATCTTTTCCTCTAAATGATATTTAATTTAACCCTTTCTAAAATGACCCTCTAATGCAGGGGTCCTCAAACTATGGCCCGCGGGCCACATGCGGCCCGCCAAAAACATTTGTTTTTTTACTTCAAAATAAGATATGTGCAGTGTGCATAGGAATTTGTTCATAGTTTTTTTTAAAACTCTAGTCCGGCCCTCCAATGGTCTGAGGGACAGTGAACTGGCGCCCTGTTTAAAAAGTTTGAGGACCCCTGCTCTAATGGATATCCACACCCTTACCTCTAGAACATATAAACGTACCTTATATAAGTGGGGGGTCCTTTCAGATATAAATTAAGGATCTTGACCTGAGAAAATTATTCTGGTCTATCCAGGTGGGCCCTGAGTGCAATTACATATATCTTAATAAGTAAAAGGCAGAGGGAAATGTCACACATACGTGTGAAGAGGGCGGTAGAGGATGAAGCAGGGTAGCTACACGTTAAGGTGTGCCATCAGCCATTGGAGGCTGGAAGAGGAAAGGAAACAGATTTTCCCAAGGAGCCCCTAGCGGGAGGTTGGCCCTTAGACATTCTCAATTCAGTCCAGTGATACTGATTTCAGACTTCTGGCCTCTAGAACTATGACAGAATAGGTCCTGTTGTTTTAAAACACCCACTTTGTGGTTAATTTGTTATAGCAGCCAGAAGTAACTACTACAAGCCCTGACCCTTTACTCCCCATAACTTTATGAGTCTGAATTGGACAATTATCACCTCTACTAGTACTATGCTCCCCTCTTGTCTCCTTTTCACCTTCAAGGTTACAATCCTATCTGTTCTCACAGAGAGAACTCAGTGCAATGGAAAGAACATGGTTTCTAAAATCAGACAGACCCTCACTCAATTAGAAAGTGTATGATCGTGGGGAAATTAGTGTTTCTGAATATCAGATTCCTCAGCTTTACAATGAGTTTAACGGCCCTTATACTGTTGTGCAATGATAAATATTGCTTGAAATACTGTGTGAAGAATACTTTTGCAAAACACTTGGTGTCGACTAAGTGGCCAATAACCTCTTCTTCCTTCTCACTTCCTATTAGCTAATTAATCTTACCTAAAAGTCACCTTTGCACCAGAACCGGTTTGGCTCAATGGATAGAGTGTCAGCCTGCGGACTCAGGGGTCCTGGGTTTGATTCCAGTCAAGGGCATGTACGTTGGTTGCAGGCACATCCCCAGTGAGGGGCATGCAGGAGGCATCTGATCAATGTTTCTCTCTCATTGATGTTTCTGGCTCTCTATCCCTCTCCCTTCCTCTCTATAAAAAAACAATAATATATATTTAAAAAATAAAAATAAAAAAATAAAAGTCACCTTTGCAGGAGACAGTTCTGAGTATGCTGCACAAATTAATATCCCTCTGACTCTTCATTCCCTGGCACCCTCTCACCCTTTTTTAAAAGCTCTTATCAAACATAAATCGCATATTATGTATGTGTGTACATGTGTGTTTATAGAATGCCCCTCCCAACCCCAAGTTCGATGAGAGCAAGGGCTCTTCTACAATTTTTCATGTCTGTGTCCTCAGTCTAGAAGAGAACCAAATACATACAGGTGGCTTAATAAATGTTTTTGAATGTGTAGATGAATTTTTCTCAGCTAGTTGTTCATAGTTCCACTTCACTTTCCTGTGAAGACCCATGTTAATAATTTGAAAGGGTCTAATTAGAAGCTGCCATTGTGTTATTATAGAACTAAGCCCAGAAATGAACAATGGAAACAGATTTTACAAAATGAAACCAAAGGGTATGATAAAGCTAGTTCAAAAAGTCATGACTATGTCTTCGTTACACATAACCTTAACTATGGACCTTACAAATAGGCAACTGCAAGCCTGCCTATGCAAAACCACATTACACTAACTTTGATAAAGACCTAGATGCCAGCTGATATACTTCACCATTACTTCAAACCATCAGCATAATAGAGTATTATGTTTCATTTTGCCTTTCTAACAAATGACTTCTATGTTTTTGTTTCTTTTAATTGTTTTGGTCTTGGTCACATGGCGTAGTTGGTTAGAGCATCATCCTACTACTCCAAGGTTGCGGTTCGGATCCCTGGTCAGGGAACATACAAGAATCAACCACTGAATGCATAAATAAGTGGGACATCAAATCTCTCTCTGTGTGTCTCTCTCATTCTCTGTCTCTCCCTACCTCTCTCTCTCTAAAATTAATAAATAAAAAAATTAAAAACTTTAAATTATGGTTTACATTAAATATTATTTTATACTAGAAGCCCATTGCACATTGCACGAAGATTCACACAATAGGCCTTCCTTCCCCTGGCTGCTGGCACTGGTTTTCCTCTGGCACCCGGGACCCAGGCCTTTGGTCTGGCCGCAGTGGAGAAGCCAAGCTTCTTCAGCCTTCAGTCTTCGCTCCATGCCTGTGTAAGCAAATTAACTGCCATCTTTGTTGGGTTAATTTGCATAGTCGCTCTGATTGGCTGGTGGGCATAGTGGAGTGACACTAACTTGCATGTTTCTCTTTTATTTGTGTAGATTAGTTTCAGTTGTACAATATGAACTTTAAACAATGTTCTTTCAAGTCCTCTCATTTTGTCCTCTAGCCAGCCCCACTTTTTAAAAAATACATATTATACTATTGCTACAAACTTGTGCTAAAATTATATTTTATGCTAAATCATATCAATCCTTTTGCAACCTCCTAGAAATTTTCTCAACAACCAATATCCCCATAACTCCTAAATATGTCACATGTAGCATTTTGCAGGCATTAGCTCAATGTTTAGGAACCAGAGTATTTTAAGTTAATGGAGATACATTTTTCCTTGACTAAATTCTAAAAATTTAAGTTATAGTGCATTCATTTTTTTCAAACAAATGTTGAAACCATTTTCTCTTTATTATTGTGATTTGCTCCCACATGCTTTCTTCTTTATGCACAAGAAATACTAGCTAAATATCCTGCTGATTTTGGAAAATAGTTTACCTTATATTCCTTTTTAGCATTCTTTAATCTTTCCTCCGAACTAGGGGGAAAGGGATATAACTGGCTTGAAATGGTTTCTTTGAATTTTTTTTAACTATCTCATGTTTAGGACAATGAGAGTAAGTTAAGGGGAAGAAAGAAAATAAGAAAGAGTGGAGGAAGTGTAACTGAGAGGGAAGGAGTGAGGAGGAGAGTAATCTTGTAAAATAAGTATGAAACTTGGAGCCACAAAAACCTGTGTTTTAGTCATGGCTGTGATGCTTGTTATTATGTAATTGTGGGCACTTTGTCTCTGAGGATATGATTTCTCCTCAACTCTCAGAGGAAAGGAGAGGGCAGGGATTAATCAAAGAACTTATATGCAGATATGCATAACCCATGACAGAGACAATACTGTGGTGAAGGTCTGTGGAAGGGGCAGGAGCAGGTTGGAGGGGGATCAATGTGGGGTGTGAGATATCTGTAATACCCTCAACAATAAAGTTATTTTTTTTAAAGAAGAAGACAATGGTAGCTGCCCATCAAAGTCTTCCTTGTCCACAGCAGTAGAATTGAGCCTGGAAGCACCTGCTCAGCCTGGAACTACTTTTTCCAGCAGGCCCTGCAGTCATATGTGAACAGTGATTTATTTTTGCCAATAAAATAAGAGGGTGAAAGAAAGATTTCTTCTCTAACAAAATAAACAATACTGACAGCATCATAGGGAGGCTCTCATTAATGTTGATTCTATCCTTCCTGTCTCTTCTTTGGAGTCATTCTTGCCTCCTTCAACAGTTTGCCTCTCCACTGCTCACCACAGTAAACCTAAGTAATCTAAAAGGTGCATGCTGATTCATCCCCCGTCATCTTGGTTCCACACCTCATGTACTTCATGAATTCCCATGACATGCCACTTCAGAAGCTTTATCTTAGCCCTCATGATCTCTACCTCAGCTCTCCTCAAAGATCTACATCTCTAACCCTCAGCTCTTTAATTCTAAATGTATGTCTGCCCTCCTATATCCTTCCTGTTATTTCCCCTTTCCTCATGTTTACCTCTAATGAGAATTCAACTTTTCTGCACTCTTACAGTCAGTCTGAGATTATTTACCTGTCACTTTGAAATAAATATTGCCATTCAGTAACTATTTAGTGGATCCACTGATCCAAACACAAGAAATATAAAAATGAACAAAACTAATCAAGACCCTGCCCTCAAAAAGCTTTGCTTACATTTTAATAGTGAAGTAAATAAAAACACAAATATAAATATAGTGCTGAGTAGTTATTAAGGGTGTAAAAAGCTATACCAGGGCCCCTAACTGGTTTGGCTCAGTAAATAGAGTGTCAGCCAGAGAACTGAAGGATTCCAGGTTCAATTCTGGTCAAGGGCACATGAGTCTCTCTCATTATTGATGTTTCTCTATCTCTCTCTCTCACTCTCCCTTCCTCTCTGAAATCAATTTTAAAAAGCTGCACAGGTGACAGAGAATGTGGTGCATTCTCTGCTAGATTGGGTTCCATATGAAAGTCTCTCTGGGAGAAGTAGGTGATGGGAGAACGCATCATGGAAATGTCTGGAGGAAGAATGTTCTAGGTCAGGACAAGGAATAGCCACTTCCATCATGCACATTCCTTGTTCTGGAATCCATTGCTTTTTCATTCTCCTGCACATCTTCTCAATCTTGGGTAATGCCACAGTTGCTTTTCCCTATATCTGGGCTTCTGAGTTCAGCTTGAGAAAAATCACAAAACTGGTTGGCCTTACTGCAAATTATTACCAAGAGCATCTGGAAACTCTGACCAAGCACTCAACACAATGTTGACTCCTGTGCCTGAGCACACTTTGTCCCAAGGCAATTGTTACTATAAATATTTTTTTTAACTCAAGCGAACAGCTTTCATAAAGGTTGTAGATCCCTAAGATTCTCTTATAACTCGTTTTTTTCTGTTACATAAGTTACTCACCTTTATACACATTTAAAAAGAAGGGGGGAAAAAGAGGTTTTTGAGAGGCAGTTTTCCAAAACAGAAAAACATTATTATAAATTATTCAAGTTCAATTTTGAATAAATCCCTTGAGGTTCCTATGAAATCTATGCTGAATAAGTTCACAATTCTGGGAGTCCCATTTTTAGTATAATCTGCTCTTGACTTACGTGGTAATTCTGCTCTCTGAAATAGGAGGGTGTGAAGATTAAGCAAAAAAATGTTCTACTTAGCAAAAAAAAATGTTCTACTTGGATTTAAAAAAAAGTCTGGTAAGACTTATCCTTTGTTACACATTAAGGTTGAGGAAAAATACTTTTCTGTGCTTATGGCAGTGATGTCTGCAGAACAGTTGAGGATCATTAACTGCCTGATGAATCCAAAATGCCTCCAAATAACACAGATCCTAACACTTCCCTAAGTAAAGTGCTTTCCAAGTATTTAGAAAAACTGATACGGTCATTGAGAACCAAAAATTCTAGAGAATTTTCTTATTAAAGTCCTCAATGGCAAAATCTGAGACTAAAAAAAGAATTTAAACATCCTTTCTTTCTTATTGAAAGTTTTATTGAATCCTACAAAGGGATATTCACATTCATAATGAATTTTAGAACAACTTTATATGGCAAAATGATCGCTGCATTGATGGGATATATGCTTAGAATTGCTTTCCTGGTACTGTGCTAGAAGAAACCAGAGGCATTCCAGTGTATGGTACTGTGTCCTTAGTCGGGATGGAGACTTTGGTCCAAATATTTCAGAACAAAGTTTAGGAAAGTGGAGACTACACCACTTTCTCCCTCAGTTTCACCCCATCAAATCACCCCTATCTTGAACCTAGTTAATTATGTGACCAAGGCATGTGTTTTTAGGATGGTTAAAGAATATTCAGAGGTATATCTATGGTCCTGAAACAGAGCTTTGTTAGCTAATTCATTCATTCATTCATTTTGCTTGCAAACATTCTTGCCTGACATTGAATAAGCTTTGTTGCCACACATAAACCACTCTGGCGCTGCTCCATAATCCAAGTCTTAAGTCTCTGCTCTAAGTTTCCCCATTTTGCTGGGTTTCCTCTTAAGGAGTTGTTCTTCCTGTTTTCTCCACTGTCTGATCATACACTCAGTGGGAGGAGGTTCAAATTGTCTCTCTGCAACTCTATTTCCATGCTCTTTTGCATAGCTGATTACATTCAGTTTGAATTTTGCTGATAAGACAATTGCTTACCAGTATTTATTTATTTATTTATTTATTTATTTATTTATTTATTTATTTACTGACATCTTTATGGGCTCAAAACACTCTGGTCCCTGTTGCATCTGTGTACTCTTCACCTCCACCTCCAATTATGGCATTGCCCTAAGCAATAACACATATGGAGCTTAAACCAATTTTATGCCAGCCCTTAAGAAGCCTGTGATCTAAAGGGAAAATAGACTTATAAAAAGTGAAACTACTGTGATGTTAAATTCCAACTTATATATTTACCATGATGTTTAGAGAACACAGAGGAAAACCAACTTACTTAGAAACCACTTAATAGTTTAGATGGAAGCTAATTATTTGATTCAGATCCAGGAGTTTTGGCCTAAGACATGCAGATTATTTGGCCAAATATTAGGCCATGTGTTTCCTATTGGCCTCATGCATACAAGAGGATTTCTGCTTTGGCTTACTAAAGAACTGAGGATATGGCTGAAGCCCAGTTGAACTATATGATTCTTTGAAACCCTCTCTCCCATTAGATGTCCCCTACACTTCCATTAGCAGTTCATGGCTAGGTTCCTCCTTAGAGATATTTGATCCCCCTGAAAATACCCATACTTTCAGGCTGACTCCAGTGTGACTTCAAGCATATTACAATGCCAACCAAGGCCTTCCTTGGACATACAAATAGATGCTGGCTCAAAGGCATATACACTGGCTGAAACCTAGCTTGAATTCATTACCCCTCTTTGTATGCTTTACATATTATACTGCTGAATATCCACCTTAACCCCCACCATGGGAACCATTCCTATATTACATCCCTGCCCCTCATGGTCTCAGACCCTTCATTGTCTGCACCAGCTGTACTTGTGAGATCCAGCACCTTTGATATCAGATTTACATGAGCTGCAAAATATTTACAGAATGTCACGAAAACACACCGATCTTATTACATTTGACAATTGGCATTTATAATGGAACCCCATGCATAGGGTATTGGAAATCAATAAGGACTTAGATAAATTATACCTTCTTCAAGATTGAGCATATAGTAGGAATAAAATCTTATACTCCAACCCCTATCTTCTAACTCCAAGTTCACTTGTTTTTTTTCCCTACCACACAATATGGTTCAGGAGAAGAGGAAGTATAATGGAGTTCATCTTATTGAGATTATAACCCTAGATTAAAAAAAAAAAGAACTTCATGAGAGGAAATCAACATAATAATCAATATCTAAATTAAAAGAAAAGGCAAAAAGCATGAATTGAGGTCAAATGATTAGGATAAGCAAGATTAACTTAGAAGTCAAGAATATAGCATATTCAAGAGGAGCATAGTAGCTTGGACTAAATGTTTGAAGCAGCCTGGGAGATCACTTAACAGTCCCACCTTAGGGTTCTAAATAGTAAGCCAACTTTATCATCCATCCAGAAGCAACAGTTCTACAAACAGATATGGCTGGGATGAAATGGCATATTTTCTACAATGATTAATGGTGGTCAAGAAGTCAAGAGAGCCCAGCAGGCATGGCTCAGTGGTTGAGCGTCGACCTATGAACCTGGAGGTAATGGGTTCGATTCTTGGTCAGGGCATATGCTTGGGCTATGGGATCAATACCCAGTGTGGGACATGCAGGAGGCAGCAGATCAATGATTCTCTCTCATCATTGATGTTTCTATCTCTCTCCCTCTCCCTTCTATTTGAAATAAACTCAATTAAAAATTTAAAAAAAAAAACAGTGGTGAAACTTAGAGTAATTTAAATATTTTTTAAAAAAAAAAGCAGTTGAGAAAAATATTTATTAGAAATTTTAGACAGAACATGAAAGGATAGAACTTATGATTATTTTAAATTATCTCAATTTCAGTAAACTGAGAGAATAGCACTTCATACTTAGGAAACTGCATGGACAATGACACTTCGTTTTGAAACAGTTAAATAATATGGCATATAAAGTATATGTGTAGGTGTCTATTTCGATTTGGGCCAAAATCTCCTAACCCAGAAATAATTTATTAGCATATTTGTGAATTATGCCTCATTGTCACCTAAAAACATGTTGTTTTAAAATGAGGTCACTTGATTACACGCATTACTATAAAAAATAGATAATACACTTGAATATCCTCAAGTATTTATAAATTATACAAATATTACCTCACAGGGGTCTACCTCAATCAATATTTTCTCAGAATGACAGTTCTCAGGAAGGAAGAGGGTCATAGTTAAGCTACAAAATTATTATCCTTCACAGGATAACTTCAGTCAGGACCCTAATTAATGAATTGACTAATAGCAGTTCCTTGTTTAAAAGTCATAGCAAACCCACACTTATAAACAGTGGGAAGCAGGAATAAAAAAAAAATAGCCTTGGGAAGTGAGTGTAAAGAGAAGAGAGTGCAATGCAAAAAATTTAACTACACAAAGGAGTATCTTATGTCAAAGTTACGGCAACAAAACCACCTAAGAGGCTCCATGTCATACAACTGGACTCTGCCTGTATTATATGAAAGGAGAGAGACTCAAAGAGAAGAAAATCTTTTTCCTTGTAATCACGAATGCCATTTATGGCTGCTTTGATTCATTTCATGTTCCTAATAATTAATTGGCCTTCATTTCTAAAGGTTCTCCTTAAAACAAAAGACTTATGAGTAAAAGGTTCATTTATTTCCTAGTAGCAAAATACATTAATTTGGAGTGCGTTTTTTTTTCTATTAGGTGTAATTTCAAATTACTTCCAATCTACTACAATGCAATTTTTTCAGTTGATAATGTATGTTTCAATTCATTTTTAGCTGCCTTGCCAAATTAATACAGAAAAGTTATTTTTTATTCATAAATAATAATGATGTTATTTGAGAAAAATAATGAAATGGTACCATAGTTGTTATTTATACGGGGCTTATTAAGATTAACATACTGTTCTTTTTCACAATCATTTTGCATTTTTGTCATTAATTCCATCAACTCATTTCAGATTCTTTCACAGATACTTCTCAATATTTTGTCCTTCCCTTTACTTGATACCCCATAAAGAAGGCATGAGAGATCTCAGACACAGGCCTCTGCTTACAAAGACCATCAAAGACTCCTCAAGGATGAGAAGCTGCTGACATCAGAAGTAGACAGCTTTCCCAAGACATAGATAAGGCTTTTATATCTTAGGATTAATATTTAATTCAATCTATTTTGTTTGTGTCCTTATCTGTCTGCTAATGATATTAGTCATAAAAATAGTTATATTCTTTGGGTTTCTCTACATCATCCAATTAGTTACGATTATTGAACATGTATATGATACCTCTTAATACTATTTTTATGGCTGATGCAAATGTAATAGTAGATGCCAAATACAGACAACTGAGACAGAAGGCAAAACTTGAAACATAGTACCATATTTTTCCGTATATAAGACGCCCCCATGTATAAGACGATCCCCACGTTTCCAACCCAAAATTAAGAAATCAATATTTTAAACATAAAACAGGACACATTTTTATTTAGTAATTACTACAGGTAATGTTTACATATCAGTACTATGATATTATGCAGGATATCACTTTATTCAGCCTCTTTTCCATCACTGCTCTCTTCTTCATCACTATTAGTTCCAGACATGTCAATTTCTTCAACTTCTACTGTATCACTGCTATATTCTGAGTCACTGTCTATATATGTGAGATCATCCTCATAAACTGGTGGCATTTTCTGGGCTAACTTTGTGTTCTCGTGGCTGACCCTTCCCTCCTCATGAAATCGAAGCACCATTTTGCCTTTCCTGTAAAATCAACAATGTTCATTTTGCTTGCAAACATTCTTTCCTGACATTGAATAAGCTTGGCTGACACACATAAGCCACACACATAATCCAAGTCTTAAGCCTCTGCTCCAAGTTTTCCCATTTTGCTGGGTTTCCTCTTAAGGTCTTCTTTTTGGCATCTTAAGGAGTTGTTCTTTCTGTTTTCTACACTGTCTTCTCACACACTCAGTGGGAGGAGGTCCAAATTGTCTCTCTGCAGCTCTATTTTCATGTTCTTTTGCATAACTGATTACATTCAGTTTGAATTTTGCAGAGTACGATAATCGCTTACTGGTATTCTGGTATTTATTTATTTTTATTTTTTGACATCTTTATGGGCTCAGAACACTTGGTCCCTGTTGCATCTGTGTACTCTCCACCTCCACCTCCAATTATGGCATCAGCTGATGTCAGTAACAATTAGGCTCATGATTGGAGGAAGCCTGTTTGACAAGGTATGGGCAGCTATGTACCTGTGCTGCTCCCGCCTCAGCTGACTTTCTTGTATAAGACGTCCCTCAATTTTCAGTCTAATGATTTTAGAAAAAATAGCATCTTATACACGTAAAAGTATGGTTATTTACAGGATACAAATGATCCATAGTGTTTTGTCTGCAATGAAAGCCAAAAAAAAAAAAAAATGACTGTCTTCCATTTACCTCCACTGACCTTTTTGGAAAAAATTCAACCTCAACTAGGTCCTGATAATTTCAGTATTGCCCCAATCCACAATGGTCAAAAAGATGATTGAGACTTCCCAGGAATGAGCCTTCCTAATACTATGACACCACACTCTCTGACCAAAAGATTAGTCATCAATGCATGCTTCAGATTGATGACCAAAGGGAGAATTGTAAATTTTTTAAAAAATAAGTTCTATGAAAAGTAACCTCACAGGGTGATCTGGTCTAAATTCCTAACTGGGCAGATCATGGTAGGTAACCCCAACATATGAATTCTTAAGTAAAAGATTTTTAAGTAAGCCCTGTCCATTGTTCCTGTGCATCTAGGTTAACACACCTTTGAAATTTGAAAATGAGTAATACCCCTCAAAGACATAACCACCCTCAAGAAAGCACACAATCTTGTTAACTCCTGTAATCCAATCCCTGCCTTGCTTTTGCCCACTTCCACTTAATCTTCCTTATATTCACTCCTTAGTTTCAAATGCATAAAAGAACCTGCAGAACTGTTATTCTTCAGAGCATTTCACATCTTGCTCCCTAGGATATGGTGTCAGTTTGGCTCAATTCAACTCTTAAAAATTTCAAAAAAAAAAAAAAGAAAGGAAAAGAAGAAAGGGAAAAAAAATATCCTTGGGTGAGAGTTAACAAAAGGAAGGAAGGAAGGAAGGAAGGAAGGAAGGAAGGAAGGAAGGAAGGAAGGAAGGAAGGAAAAAAAGAAGGAAGGAAGGAAGGAATGAAGGAAGGAAGGAAGGAAAGGAAGGGGGGAGGGAAGAAAGAAGAGAAGAGAAGAGAAAAGAAAAGAAAAGAAAAGAAAAGAAAAGAAAAGAAAAGAAAAGAAACAGAGCATGCCACCACAACAGCTCTATAATTTTCAAGGGTTATGGACTAAAAATAAATACATAATAAGAAATATGTAATATGACATAGACTATTTGCATATGGTGCATTTAACATCTGATATTAATCATAATAAATTCTAGAATGGAACAAATTATTTATCAAATCTAGAAAGAGCAAAAATATTCTGTCTGGATTTGGCCACTCATTCTCTCAGACAAAAACCCTCTCTTGCCTACATTTAAATCCCTTTAATGTAACCACTGAGTTAGATAGGAAAGTCCTCCCTACACCCTACAAAGGCCAAATCATGGAATCCACAATCTTAAATGTGAATGTCAAGTCTCACTCTCCAACTACCCAGCCCATTCAATTATAATCCTAGAAGGTATTGAGAGTTTTCTTTCTAAGATTTGAAATTAAAAGAGGTCTGTATTTCCCCAAATCTCTGAAAAATTATATTATGCAACATTAGGTAATGACATCATTATATATATAGTGCCTGGCTTGTAACCATCTAATTAACTCTAATTAACTCAGGTGATCCATCAGTATTTTAGAACATGGACTTTTGATTCTGTACTGGTTTTCTGTAATTCACATATTCAAGAATGCCTCAACACTGTTAAGTTTGGGTTGGATTATCTTAGTTGCCAGTCCTAATTTCCTTTGGAAAATAGACATTAATTGAATGCAGCATGTACACTTAGCACTAAGCACATTTTAGAAGCACAGATTACTAAGTATATGTAATATGCCAAAATATAATGAAGCCATTAGATAAATATAAGTTATCAGAAGACTTTATATCCAACTTCTTGTCCCACTGGCACAATATAGTAAATATTGTTTCATGATGATCTTAAACAAGAAGGATCAGAATTTTTGTAAAAATAAAAAATCCTTATAAAGAAATTCTGAAAAGTTAATCAATGTCTGCCAGTATTTTGCAGACTGAGGAAGAAGTAGAAATAAGCTATTTTTCTGCCTGACAACACTTGTAAAACACTTTCTGTTCCTTTCTGGAACCAATATAGGAAAGCCCTATGAGAGAAATCTTGGTGATTGGTGATGCTGAATTTATAACAATTATTTAGTCAAAAATAGTTTCTTTGTGTTTTCTGGTGCTTCTCTGAGACCAGTAAAAAAAAGCATAGTTTTCTTAGAAGCACAGAGAGTTGCTTGAAAATGATTTATCTTCATTTTTGCTTAAATAAAATTCATTATCAAATTTTGTAAATTATTCTAATGCAAGAGTGTTAGTTTCAAATAAGCTGCTTCAAACCTATTTCAAGATTCTATGGACCTAAAGCATAAGAGATTTGTTATCACAGTTCTTTCTAATTCAGATGAGCTCTCCTGCAGGTTATTGCCAAATATTACTCCAGTGCACTCACCAGAGCTCTTCTTTTATCTTCATATAACTTTGAAGTTCCTTTTGGAAATAAAAGTTTATCTTCCCATGAACCTTAAAAGATTTTTAGAGTTGTGAAACAAAGAGTTTGAGATTTTAGGCATTTTATAGAATATCTAAACTTTCTATTCATAAAGCTACCCCTGACTTTTGAATAGGAATAAGAGTAAGGTTCTCTCTTGAATAAAATAAATACAGGATGATTACTAGAGATGTGATGGAATGGAAAAAAATTAAGGAATTTTAACAGTTAACTGTTAGCATCTCCCTCCACCACTCCTTGGTTTTCCAAGTTCCTTGTCTGAGGAGACCATTCATACAATTTATTTCAAATATATCAAGATCTGAATTATGCTACTATATAATGTTGCCATATAGTATTCTCCAGAGACTATATTCTGGGAGATGGAAATAGGTAGGTAAAAAAAAAAAAAGTTTTCCCAGTTAAATAATACTGAAAAGTTGTGCAGAATGTATTTTCTACCCTCTTTAACATCAAAGTCTCTGAGGTTTTCTGTAATAAAAAGATGCATTTAATTTTGATTAATATGGCAATTCTCAAAAATATTTTACTATAGAATCCTATTAACATTTCCTAGTACATAGTCATCCCTGGAAAGATCACTATAGGGGATTTCTTCTGAGCTTTCCAAACACCATATCCTAAGCCAATTGTTTTAAGAATGTTCTAAGAAAGTTATTTAAGCCCAGGCAGTGTGGCTTAGTGGTTGAGCATGGTTTGATTCCTGGTCAGGGCACATGCCCATGTTTTGAGCTGGATCCCTAGAAGGCGGCATGCAGGAAGCAGCCAAAGGATATTTTCCTCTCATCCATGTCTCTATCTCTCTATCCTTCTCCCTTTTTCTAAAAACAATAAAAATATATTTTAAAAAATATTATTTAAAAAAAATCTGACCACAGGACTGTCACCTTCTTATATCCGGGACATTAGTAGAAACTGTCAAATGATCTCATAAAAACAGCAAAAAATGACATGTGAAATAGTAAACTATTAAGTGGTGATCTTGAAATGGTAATTTTACTCACCAGGTTATATTTATTCCCTGATTTCTTGATTGCTTTATTGACACAATGCATTTACTCAAAATTTTCTAAGTGATAGGAACTGTGCTGGGTGATTTTTTTTATTAAAACATTTTAATGTTGACATTATTTCAGGTATCCCCTTTCCCCCATTGCCCACCTCCACCCACCCCTGCCTCCCCTTCCCTTGGCCTTTACCCCACTAATGCCCATGTCCATAGGGTATGCATATGTGATCTTTAGCTAATCTCTTCACCTTCTTCACTATTTAATTCATTTTTAAGCATTGACAACACACTAGCCATTGCCTGAGATCATGTGTTGTATAACTATTGCCCTCAGGGCAAACCTAGGCAATTGCCTATTTTTGTATATAAAACTTTATTGAAACACAGGCACAGCAGTCTGTTTAGATATTGTCTATGACTAATTGTTTTGCAGCCATAATGACAGAGTTTGAGCAGTTACAACAGAGACCACTTGGTCTGCAATGCCTAAGATACTATCTGTCCTAGAGAAACTATACTATACTAGAGGCCTGGTGCATGCAAACTCATGCACTGGAGGAGGTGTCCCTCAGCCTGGCATGCCCCTCTCACAGAACAGGAGCCCTCAGGTGTGGGAGGCAACCCAGTGATCAGAGAAAGGCAACCCCCCATCACACCTCTGCTGCTGCCACTACTGGCAATGCAAGCCTCAGCCGGCCCTGGTTACCTGCGTGCCTCAGGCTAGCCCTGGGCAGGTGGGCAGCCACCATCCAAGGCTTGATTGTGCCTTGGGCCAGCCCTGGGTGGCTGGGGGGGCAGCTGGGAGATTCCAGAGACAGGCGCACCTGCCACCCCACAGGGCTGAGGGGACTGGGTGCCACCATCTTGTGGCTGTGGGCACCGCCATCTTTGAGGGTGGGGCAGTCAATTAGCATATTCCCTCCTTATTGGTTGTGGGCAACACCATCTTTGTGAAGGTGTGTGGGTCAATTAGCATATTCCCTCTTTATTAGATAGAATTATCTCCATGTTAAGCTATATAATACTCTCAACAAACTTTGAATAATGTATCATTCTCCTTCTTTCATAAATTAGGAAAGTATGTTAGTCTGAGATTACTACTAGTTTTATTCAGATAGTAAGTAGTAAGTCCAAGATTCAAATCTGCCTAGTTGACAACAAATTACATGAGCTTTTTTCTATACACCATCATAATGGTATTAAGCACATTTATTTCTTTGGGAAATTAAGAAATATGTAAAATATCTGTTATCTATTTGAATAAGCAAAGTACATTTTATTTTGGAAATCACTTAGTCTTCTACTTACATAGATCGTATAAGCACATTTTAAAACAATGCATTTGTATTCACTTTGCATATTTTTCTCTCCATCAGAGGCATTACTCTGGCTACATAGCTCCACTGTTTCATGCCTAATAGCTCTCCCTCCCTAGACTCTTCCTCATGCAAACCACATTTTAAAAAACATTGCTGTGTTATACCAAGATAAAGCATTCTTATTTTTTGACATATGGTTCAATTTTTCATTCTTGTTAAAGATCTAAAGAACTGCTTCTCTTTGATGGCTCTCAATTTAACTTAGCTTTTGATTTATTTATTTGATTAAACATAGTCTTTAGGGCATTGTTTTTGTTGATTGATCTAAAAAGGGATATTTCACTATTTCATTTTAGTTTTGTTTCTATTTTTTCAACATTGAAGGTAGAAAATGAGTCTTTGTTTTGTAACATGGGGTATATGTTTTGGTCTCTTGAGAACATGAAAAATTTAACCATTTCTACAATGGAACAAAGATGAGAGTCAATACCAAGAGGATGAGAGACACTTCCCAATTCTAATCAATTCACTTTTATAATCCTCTACTGAACATCTAAGTATTGTAAAGCAATATATGGGACACAAGACAGTACCTGACTCAAAGGACGCAATACTATCCCATGGGGAGACTTGATATGCCCTGGGGAAGCAAATAGAGACAGTGAGAGCAGCTACTACATAGATGCCATGGGGGGACCAGCGTTCTATAAACCTATTATTCTAAAGCCCTAAGATTTCTAATGGTCTTTCACGTAAGTGTGATAGTAATAGCAAATATAAACTAATACAGAGATCAACCACCAGACTGATGCCAAACCTCAGTGTCCGTGACTCTGACTTCAGCATAACCAGGCGTCCTATGCTCTAGGATCAGAAGTCTCTGTTCACTCCTTTTAAAACAATATTTATTCAACTAGTTATTCTATGTCAATTCATATTAACAATTCATAAGCATTTTGATGACTTTAGAATAAATTATTTGGAGAAATAGTTAAATAGAATTTTAGACCTAGAAGAAAGACTCACTATCAGCCATTCACTCACTTCCAACATATTCAATGCCTAATATGTGTTAGGCATTTTGCTTGTCCTCAAAGAACACAAATAAGATTCCGTCCCTATGTGTTTGAGAAATTTGCTGTCTAGTGAGAGAGCTGAGGGAGTTAAACATAAGGTAAAAAGAAAATCTTAACAGTTGACCCTTAGTGGTTCCTTTGAAGAAGAGAAATGTTTTATAAAAATGTGCCCCAATGGGCCATTTTGTATAAAGGATGAGCCCCAAATCCTAGGTGCTTTAAAAGCCTTGGTAATTACAAGTATAAAATAAAATTGCATTTAAAAAGTAAAATAATGAAAGCAAGGGGCTCATCAGAAGGTATTAGAAATATGGTGGCTAAATAGGGGGAAAATTAGTTGAGAACCTTTAGTTGTAGGACAACCAAAAGTTTAGTTAAGAACAGAAATGTTGAAATGTGGAATATGAAATTTTAAATTGAATCTGCATGTTGAAGAAATCAGAACCTTCCTTGTGACCTACCACATCTTCAGTGGGTTGTTGTGCTGCAGTGTTGTTTGACTCATTTTTGTTTTCATTGATTGATTAATTGATTGATTGATCTTGCGGAAAATAAGAAGGGTTTAAGTTTCACATTTGGTAAATGTTATTTAGGACAGCTTTCAGAACTCCCAAAGCAAAGCAAATATGACCAAGAAGTTTAATCTCCCTGCATACTCACAGAAATTTTGAGGAGTTTTGGGAGGGTTTTAATTTTCTATGGAGTTAAAGGACACAAAAAGTTCAAACTAAGAAACCTTATTTGTTTTCCTAGCTAATACAACAACTTAAATGCAACTTGTAAAGCAATACTTCTCTCTCACTGCCCCATACCTGCACACACATATAACAAATTTCCAGGTAACATTCTGAACATACATTATGAAAAATGATAGATTATTTCCACCTGGAGGAGAATTCTGGAAATCTTAATAGAATAGTAGATAGTGATATAGTAACTATCTCAAGAAGGACAATGAATACCATTATGCAAAACAAAAATGCACATTAAACAGTAATTCAGTCTTCTTGGAATAAGAAATGTTTAAAGAGATGTAAGATAATAAGAATAAAAAGAAATGGGCTGTGACTTAATCATAAAGTGCCTTGAACTTTAGACTATGGAATTTGGACTTTATTCTATAGACAATGAGGAGAAAAATTTCCAGTAGGTGGTGATATGATTACAGTTGCAGATAAATATTCATTTAACAGTAATGGTGCATAATAGAGGCTGGAAGAGGGGAAAACAAACAAACAAACAAAAACACAAGAGAACAGGTGAGAAAGAATGGTGATTAAAATTATTATAGTTGTAGCTAGAATGGAAGATCATAATGGATATATGAGATAAATGGAAATAACACGGAACAACTTATTAATTTAGGGCATACACATCTGAATAGCTGTTTTCAATTAGGAAAACCACCTATTGTGTGAGGATTGTTAAAAACAAGCACTGCATCTCCCACTTTAGAACTTCACCCTTCTTGTCCTTGGTCCAGAGGGAGAGCATGTAACTCAGCTAATACACTATTTTCTCTGAGGACTTTAAATATTGAGCCCATAATACAAAGACAGATAATGAGAAGAGATCTGAGATGTGGAAAAAGCATCTAGCAACAAGAATTTATCAATGTTTCCTGAAAAAGTTGTATATACTTTGTGTTCCCACATTCTCATTTCCCATTCTCTTCTCACTCCCCTCAGATGGGTTCTCACCTCCACCACTCTACTAAAAGAGCACTTATTGAGCTCCCCGGTGCCCCACATATTGAAAAAGACAATGGTCTGTTTAATAGATCAGCAGCATTTGATAAGGTTGGACACTCCCAAATTCTTGAATCACTTTCTTCCTAAGTGTTCAAATTCATTCCTATATCACAGGAGTCTCCTTATCCATTTATTTCAATGTTTTCTCTTATTATAGGTTTCTATATATCAGAGTGCTCCAAGATTGAGTCCTCAGCCCTCTTCTCTTCATAATTTGTGCTCACAACTCAAATGACCTAATTTCATTTATGCCTGTAAATACCACATAATATGATTATGAAATCCAAATTTGTGTTTTCAGCCTTTCCTTCATCCTGAAATCTAGGCATTTACTTGTGATTAATAGTCATTTCAAATTCAGTATATACAAAATAGAATTTGATTCTCACTCCCCCTGTCTTGTTCCTCCCCTGTTAGTGTCTATGCAGTTAAATGCAAACTCTAGCAAAGCAAAGACTTTTTTTACATGTATTTATTACTGTTACCTAATGCCTAGAATACTGACTATCACAGAGAAGGTACAAAATAAATATTTGATTATATATGAGGATATCTAATAGGTTGTTAGAAATCTCCCTTTTATTTTATTGGTGAAGAGACAGAGACCAATTTAAATTAAGTGAATTTCCAGTCATGGCTCCATCAGTGACAGACTTGACCTACCTACTTTTTGATCATATCAAACAGTTTCAGTTGGTCTCATTGCCTATTATTTCCATACTTCAAGCCTGTCAAAAGTTTATTGAAACTCAATAGGTCTGTTGAAAAGCTAGTCTATAGATAAGAGAACAGACTGACACCTGGGGGTCAGGGGACTTAGAGGGCTGGTGAAACAGGTGAAGGTATTAAGCAGGCGGGGGGGCGGGGGGGAGACAAGAGAAGAAAAAAGAAAAGAAACCTCATAGACTCAGAAAACAATATGGTGATTACCAGAGGGAAAGGGGGAATAGGGAAGGTAAAAGAGGGTAGAGGGGGTATAAATGGTGATGAAAAGAAACTAGATATTGAGAAGTAAATATACAATACAACATGCAGATTATGAATTATAGAGTTGTACTTATTAACCAATCTTTTAACCATTGTAACCCCAATAAATTAGAGAAAAAATATTTTTTAAAGAGCTGGTCTATTCCTATATTGAATAGCTGATCCCTCACCTGTTCCCGAATTTTTCAATATATGAGAGGAATACAGTTGAGGTACCAGGAAGAACAAAGTTTTCCCAACTATACTAGATATCTATGCTGTTTTTCTGACTGACAGGTACCTGAATTATCTTTCTTTTTAAGACTATGCCTCAGTGCACACATTTGGTCAGTACAGGACCCTTCCTCGTGCTACAAAAGCTAAAATAATTCAAACATCCCATCCTTTTTACCACTGGAAGCCACATTAACCAAGGTCCCTGCCCAGGACTTTGAATCTAAATATAGAAACAAAAAGACATGGGAATTCCAAAGAGCGAGAATTCATGGTCCTGGTGGTGGACACAGCAGAGTGAAGGGGCAGATGTGCATGCTGTCCAACAATGAGCTATCAGTGGCAGCATTCTAGGCAGACTTCCTTTGGCTTGACAACTTCCCCTTATTCCTAGTGGGGACCTGTTGCCTGCTGGTTCTGCTTAAATTACCCAAGGTTATTTTATTTTGTTTACAAATTAAAGCAACTCACCAGCACCAATGCAGGTGCCCTCCCCATACCTAAACATATCCTCTCCTTGTCATGTTACCTAAGAAACCAGTTTGGTGACTGGTTTCCTAATCCAATAACCAGACTCAAAATGAAGTCTGACTAACAGCTTGAAAAATAAGTCATCCATCAATCTCATTTTATTCTCACATTAATTATTCATGTTATACATCAACGTACCTAGAGGCAAACATTTGAGGCACCACTTAAATAAAAATTACTTCGGAGGCAGGAAAACCTTCACCACCACCCTTTCTCAAAAAATCATCATTTGCCATTGCTTCTTCAAGGAAAATGTACATATGGTTTACATCTCAGTTTATTCCCATGGTTCCTGAGGAAGAGCCCTTGCCTAGCACCAAAAGTTAGGCAGCTGTCCCTCACTACCTCCTATGTAAATCTTCTCTCCAAATAAGGAA